>NW_026889750.1:34585000-35185000 GCF_033153115.1 Saccostrea echinata
AGTGGGAAGTTAGAGTACATGAGAAAACCATGTGTTACAGATGGCCTACTACACTCAACAGATGTTTGATACATATATAGAAATGCTCAACTTACTATAGTATATAACCTGCTTGTTTTCAATTCATCTTACTTTTGATTAAATACACTAGTCCTTTCATGATTGTTGTATTTGATTTAATTATAAATAAATTAAAAAAAAAACAAATATTTTATTTTGTTTTATTTAGTAGTTTGCAGGTTATTAGTACAAGAAAAAAATTTAGAGTATTTACATTAATATCAGGAATAAATTAAAAAAGGGGGAGGGGCCCCAACTGTTCAAAAGGAAAACAATTCTAAGACAGTGGTTATTCTAGAGACTGTGAAGTGTGAGGAAGTAACAGAGAGAACAGAACATTACATATAGTCCTGATCTCTAAATTTTTCCTATTTTACTAAATACAATTTAAAACAACTTCCAACACAGTACTCTTACTTTTTGAAATTTTCTACAGTAATTCCATCATGCAAGTTTTATTAGGTCACCTGGGTCTATTGCTGTCTGTTTTTGTCTTCTATAAAGCTTTAAACATTTTCAGCTTCTCATATACCACTGAACCAATTTCAACTAATTTTGGTATATTATCATTTATGGGTAAAGAGGAAAATAAGTTTTGAATTGCATGGTCTCTGCATTCCTGGACCTGAGGGGTGGGATGAAACCATCAAAATAAAAATATCTTTAAAAATCTTTACCCCAAGACATCAAACAGACAAACTGGCGACAAAATTGTAATAAGCTTGGAGTCCTCTACCATAATTGTGAAATTCATGGCCCCAGGGTCAGGGGCTCTGGTGTAAGAGTGGGGCTCTAGTGATTATATACTAGGTGAAAATGCATAAATTCTTTTAAAATCTTTTTCTCCTCTCTGTACCGGTATATATAGCTAACAAACTTTGTGCATAGTTATGCTTCTTTAAAAATTGTGCAATTCTTAGCTGCCTCATTCTAGTATTAGGGTGGGGCTCTATTGGTTTGTGTAGGGATAAAATGCATGAATTCTTTAAAAATTGTCTTCTCTCACCGACAAACAAAATACATATGTACATGATTAGTTATAATTAGCAGGGAGGGGGGAGGCACTAGCTTCCAAAATTGTGAAATTCATAATCCTTGGGTTAGGTATTTTGGTCATACAGTGAAAATACATAGATTATTTAAAGATTACTTGGTGCATATAGTTATAATTAGAGAAGGGTGCTTAAATTCAAATAATGTGCAATTCTTAGCCACCGGATTCTGAAATTCTGGTATAAGGGTGGGGTTCTATTGGTCGTGTAAAAATCTTTTAAAATTGTCTTCTCTTGCCGACAAACAAAATACGTAATTATAATTATCAGGGGGACCACTTCCAAAATTGTGAAATTCATAGTCCTTGGGTTAGGTATTTTGGTCATATAGTAAAAATGCATAGATTATTTAAAAATCCTCTTCTCTCCCCAGTATATTTACATTGTAACTGACAAACTAAATGCATTATTATGATAAAAAAGAGTGCCACTTCCAAAATTATTAAATTCATAGCCCCTGAGTCAGAGGTTCTGATGTTAGGGTAGGGCTCTATTGATCATAAAAATGCAAATTCTCTCTCTCTTTCTTTGAAGATAAATCCATTTTTTATGTTTTGATTTGGGGCTTTCAATTTACATCTTGGCTAATATTTTAAATTATTATCTTTGGCAAGGTTCAATACATTGCAATTTCTACATGTTGGCCTTCTGCCAAATAAATGATTAAATAAATGAAAAATAAATTAATGAACAAATCAATCAATAAAAAGCTAAGGTTAAAGTTTCTCAAATGCAAGTCAGACTCCAAGGTCAAGAGATCAAAAGTGTTGTTACCCAAACAAAGGACTTGTGTCAATGGATATACCTGTAAATATGAAAGCCCAAGCACCAACCGTTCAAAAGTTATCGTCAAGGTTCAAAAATCTTGTTTTCTAATGGGTCAAACTCTAAGGTCAAGGTCAGAATTAATGGTACGCAGAAGACATTGTCATAAGAAATAGACATGCAATATATAAAAGCCCTAGCACCAACAGTTTAAAAGTAATGGAAAAGGATAAAGTTTTTCAAAAGTAGGTCAAATTCCAAGGTCAAGGTCAAAAGGTCAACATTGTTGGTATCCAAAGAAAGGTCTTGTCACAAGGAATATACCTGTGAAATTTGAAAACCCTAGTGCTAACTGTTCAAAAGATATGGCCAAGGTTAAAAGTTTATAGAAATGGGTCAAACTCTAAGGTCAAGGTCAAAAATATTTATACCCATGGAAAGGCCTTGTGAGGATGAATACATATGTGAAATATGAAAGCCCTAACGCCAACTGTTCGAAAGTTATGACCAATGTTAAAAATGGGTATTTTTTTGCAAAACTGGGCCAAACTCCAAGGTCAAGAGGTCAAATATTTTGGTATCCAAAGGAAGGTCTTGTCACAAGGAATACACATGTGAAATATGAGGGCCATAGCTCTAACCAATCAAAAGTTATGGGCAATGTTAAGTTTTTGCGGGCAAACAGACAGCTAGACGGACGGTCAGGGCAAAAACTATATATACCCGAATCTTCGATTATAGGAGCATAAAAATTGGGGAAAAAACCCACAAGGAAAACATTTTAGCTATGTATAATACATAACATTGTTTAAAGACAATAACGTTGCAAACAACTAAGAAAACAAGATGTGTTTGTAAAACATCGATGCCCCCGTATGGCAACTTATAGAGAAGGTTAAATACTTTCTCAAATGCAAATCAAATATGTTGGTACCCAAAGTAAGGTCTTGTCTCGAAGAATATACCTTTGAAATATGAAAGCCCAAGCAGCAAGCATTGAATAGATATGGAAAAGGTTAAAGTTTTTCAAAAGTAAGTCAAACATCAAGGTCAAGGTCAATTAATGGTGCCCAAGGAAAGACCTTCTCATAAGAAATATTTATACTTAAAAAATATGAAAACCCTAGCACCAACCTTTCAAAAGTTATGGCCAAGGTTAAAGTTTTTCAAAAGTAGGTCAAGGTCAAAGGGTAAAAGTTGTTGGTATCCAAAGGAAGATCTTGTCACAAGGATTCACAAGGATTACATATGTGAAGTATGAAAGCCCAGCACTAATTGTTCAAAAGTAATGGCCAAGGTTAATGTTTTCCAAAAGTAGGTCAAACTCCAAGGTCAATGGGCTATAATTGTTGGTATCCAAAGAAAGGTTTTGTCACAAGGAATACAAATGTGAAGTATGAAGCCCTAACACCAACAGTTCAAAAGTTATGGCCAAGGTTAAAGTTTTTTAAAAAGTAGGCCAAACTCCTAGGTCAAGTTCAATGGGTCAAAATTGTTGGTATGCAAAGGAAGGTCTTGTCACAAGAATTACATATTTGAAGTATGAAAGCTCTAGCACCAACTGCTCCAAAGTTACGGCCAAGGTTAAAGTTTTTCAAAAGTAGGTCAAACTCCTAATTTTTTCACTCGGGCTTCAAATTAATACGTTTATGCGGCACTCGGGGAGCAGTGACGGGTCCCTTAGCTTGACACAGGGCCTCTTTTTAAGGTCTGTATCTTTTTTTTCAAAGAGCTGTGCGCTTGGCGATGGAGGTTGTTCCTATTTTTTATCGAACTAGGTCTGTCGCAGCCAGGGCTTGAACCCACGACCTTCACAATACGGAGAGAGCACTCTACTAACTGAGCTATCGTGGCGGTTATTAGCAGTGTTCGATTAATGTTGTCCTGATTTAACCTTTGTGTGATCATGTGATGTAAGAATTGAGGACCAGAATAGGATATGTATGTTTTTAATCTCCTATCATCAAGAACAAAAGTCACCAAGATCAACAGTTTTAAAACAACACATATTGATCTACCTATAGAGGATGTTTTAAGACTATACTATATAGTACACACAGTAGAACCAAACACATCAGCTTAATAAAATTGACAACGTAGACAAACATACGGACAGAAAATCAGTCCATAGATCGGATAATACTTTGCAAGTTGGCTTAAAACATACAAGTTGTTGATTTTAGCAACCACTGCCTACTCAGCAACAATGAAAATCTCGGAGTTTCCCTGACTGATGATGCTGAGCAGAGTGACAAACACTGACAAGTAATGTGGCACTGCAAAAGAGGAATCCGATAATGAAAAGTATGTATTGACACTATTGACAAGACCTCTCTTCTTTTATTGGAGAAAGGAAATCTTATTGGCTGAGTTTATCGTCAAAACCGATTACTGGAGAACTTAATCGTCACCATTACTCGTGAATTCGGATGGGGTACGGAAATATATATATGACAATTTTACTTATCGATTTTGTAGCTAACAGTCAGTGGTTGAGTACTATATTTTAACCAGTAATCACAATTACCAAGACCGTTGAATTAACTCACACACGATTCCTCTCCTTCGTGAGAGCAATAAAAATCTAATCAAGGAAGTGAAAAGGTTTGCGATTGATTTCTGCAGATCATAAACCGCTTATTGTGTTCTTTAATTTTCAAACTATTAGGCCTGGAATCCAGTTCCGTAAGTCAAATGAAGTCTGGGCTCTATTATGCACTGTCTTCTTTTTTTTTTCATTTGAACCATCAAATAAAATTCTTCATAGGGTTTTCTTTTCAGAAGGGAGAATTTAAAACTGTATATGGTTTCCCAGTCTCTTTTGATCATGAGTTCCTGCTTAAAGAGAATATGATGCCTTTTCTATTGGATGCAAACTCGGGGTTTATGGAGGAAAACTTCACGCTGAAGTCTAAAGAAAAGGTTTGAAATTAAAACTTCTGTATATATACCTGTTTTATTATATCCGTTTTCGATTGAAAAAAGAGCTAGGTTTGCATGGGAATTTAATGTTGCAATATTCAAAGGTTCAATTTTAAAGTAAAAATCAAGTAAATGATAGTCTGTACATATTTCTAAAATTTGAGAAAGGAGTTCTTTACAAATATAGCTTGGTGAAATAATTTGTATCGGGGCATAATTTTAAGTAAACACAACGAAAAAATACATTTTAAACTGTCATTTGCATGTATCGGGGCATAATTTTAAGTAAACACAACGAAAAAATACATTTTAAACTGTCATTTGCAATGAACAATGAAGAAAGTCAGATTTAAATATGGGAGGTTTTTTTTCCATCTTGGAAAAACGAAATGTATCAATATTGCCTACAGTCTCTCAGAAAACGGTTTTTCGTATATCTTCTTGACCTTTTCTTTAAAATGATATTAAAATTGTTCTAAATTAACAAAATAGTCATGTTATAACTCAATATCAATTTAAAAATAAAGTATTTTATTATTTGAAGAAGATATGCAAGAACAAACGTAAATACATGGTATAGAGGAAATTCGGACTAAATTTTTAATTTTTAATTTTTTATTGTTATATCATTCATAAAGTTAAGATTCAACGGTTTTTTGCAAATATTATGTGTGTTAAAGCTCATGTATTATTTCAATTAATTGAATGACATGCAATAAAAAATTTCAAAAAATATGAACAAAAACCGTTCCAGATAACATATACATGTATAATTATTCTCAATAATTTGATCATTGACATCATATAGCTTTAATACAAGTACCAACAGAATAAGGGCAATAAAAGTAAATTGGGGCTATAAATAATTCAGAGTTCTTATCATTCAGATTTTTGTAATATTAGATTAAAGATGGGTAAAAATTGTAAAGTTGACAGAGGAAATTCAGACTGGCATAATTAACAAGTTTATGATTCAAATTCTAATTGTTTATTTATATGAAACAAACTATTCCATTCCTTTTATATTTCATTATCCAAAGAGTTTTCTAACTTATAATATTTTGTAAATAAAGAAAATATTGGACAATGGACATATTTTCTCAGGGGCAACTAGCATGAAAAGTAGGTAAGTGACCTAATCATTTGAAAGTGAATAATAACACTTCAATCATAAGTCTACAATGTACAATAGGTGGTTTTTCATTTTTAGCTCACCTGAGCCGAAGGCTCAAGTGAGCTTTTCTGATCAAAATTTGTCCGTTGTCTGTCGTCGTCGGCGGCGTCGTCGGCGTCGTTGTTGTCGTAAACTTTTCACATTTTCATCTTCTTCTCCAGAACTACTGGGCCAATTTCAATCAAACTTGGCACAAAGTATCCTTGGGTGAAGGGGTTTCAAGTTTGTTCAAATGAAGGACCACGCCCTCCTCCAAGGGGAGATAATTACGAAATAGCAAAAAATTAATGGCATTATTGAAAAATCTTCTTCTCAAGAACCAGTGGGCCAGGAAAGATGAAACTCATGTGGAATTATTGTCAGGTAGTGTAGATTCAAATTTGTTCAAATCATGACCCCCGGGGATAGGGTGGGGCCACAATGGACGATCAAAGTTTTACATAGGAATATATAGGAAAAATCTTCAAAAATCTTCTTCTCAAGAACAGCAAAGCTATGATTGGTCATATTTATATGGAAGCATCCTCAGGTGGTGTAGATTCAAGTTTGTTCAAATCATGACCCCCGGGGGTAGGTTGGGGCCACAATGGACGATCAATGTTTAACATAGGTATACATAGGAAAAATCTTCAAAAATCTTCTTCTCAAGAACAGCAAAGCTATGATTGGTCATATTTATTTGGAAGCATCCTCATATAGTGTAGATTAAAGTTTGTACAAATCTTGACCCCCGGGGATAGGGTGGGTCCACAATGGACGATCAAAGTTTTACATAGGAATATATAGGAAAAATCTTCAAAAATCTTCTTCTCAAGAACAGCAAAGTAATTATTGGTCATATTTATATGGAAGCATCCTCAGGTGGTGTAGATTCAAGTTTGTTCAAATCATGACCCCCGGGGGTAGGGTGGGGCCAAAATGGACGATCAGTTTAACATACATGTAGGTGTAAATAGGAAAAATCTTCAAAAATCTTCTTCTCAAGAACAACAAAGCTATGATTGGTCATATTTATTTGGAAGCATCCTCAGGTGGTGAAGATTCAAGTTTGTTCAAATCATGACCCCCGGGGGTTGGGTGGGGCCACATTGGACGATCAAAGTTTTACATAGGAATATATAGGATAAATCTTCAAAAATCTTTTTCTCAAGAACAGCAAAGCTATGATTGGTCATATTTATATGGAAGCATCCTCAGGTGGTGTAGATTCAAGTTTGTTCAAATCATGACCCCCAGGGGTAGGGCGGGGCCACAATGAACGATCAAAGTTTTACGTAGGAATATATAGGAAAAATCTTTAAAAATCTCAAGAACAGCAGAGCCACGGTTTGTCATATTTATACGGAAGCATCCTCATATAATGTAGATTCAAGTTTGTTCAAATCATGACCCCCCCCCCCCACTCCCTTTTTAGGGGTAGGTTGGGACCACTTATGCATTTAAGCTTTTCAATACTAAACTGATTTTTCCTTTTTTCCTAGCCACAGTGCTCAGGTGAGCGATGTAGCCCTTGGGCCTCTTGTTATCAGTGGAATGTTTTTGTTGTCATTCGAGTAAACGTCATTCTTAAGGTATGTCACTCGTGACATGAGTTATATCAAGGAATTTTTGAGAAGTATATTTTAGATAACTACTCCTATAGCATGACTCAAAATCGAAATGAAAATTGGGGGTCAGTGTTCATCTTAATGAGCTACGATTCAATTAACTGGACCTTTTTGCACTTAAATTGTAACTCTAAGGCTAATCACTTTAATCTTTATCGTATTTAACTAAATGTAATCAAGGCAATAACTATAATCTTGTTTCATATTAAATAGTTTGAAAAATATTTATAATTGAAAAAAATCCTGCAAATTAATGCGTGCTATTTAAGAAATAATGTATCATTTATGTGATTAAATCCCATAAAGCCCGAATGGCTTTATATGGTAGATTTGATCACATGCCAACCCGTATTTACATCCCGATAAAACTTTTAAAATGATACCCTAGCTATTACTTATATTTACATTTGTGACTGATTTATTACAAATAATAAGGTATTAAAGTTTTAAACCCATAAATGATTTATTTTTTTCAAAACTCAACGGTATAAATTGAATGTTTTGAACATGTCGATCACTTATGACGTGACTATGAAATTACGTAGATCGTTTATGACTAAACAATCAATTTATGGTCACATGACGAACTTATTTTACTTAGGCAATAACAGATTTTCTTATATCAAGCTTTTAATGACTTTAGTGCCGATCGGTTTAAAGTATCGTGTAATTTAAAATAATGAAAGAAAAAGTTGGGGTCAGAGATATACATTTTGAGATATTGGTCAAAATATCCGATTTTCAGGCAAAAATTTTATCTTGACTTCTTAAATATATCTTCATATATTTTGGCAAAGTCTGTTGAGTGAATGTGTAAAAAATATTACTTGAAACCTACAATTAATATTCCTAGCATATAATAAGGAAAAAAAACGAATAACGAAAAAAATTCTCCAAGTAAAAATATGTAGAGCTAAAGTTTCAAGGTAACAAGCAAATTCAAAGAATTTTATTCCCCGCTTTCAGTGTCTCAATAATGGGATGCCATTATTTATGATATATTGTAACTGTCTTTTTGTGTGTCTTGTCTTCTCTGAGCAACATAGAACAAGAGGCCCATGGGTCACATTGCTCACCGAGCACACTGGCTAAAGAGAAGCAAAAATCAGTTCAGTATTGAAAAGTTTTAAGGGGAGGGAGTGGGGCAAACTTAAATTTACACTACCTCAGGATGCTTCTATATCAATATTGATAATCATGGCTTTGCTGTTCTTAAACAGAAGAACTTTTATTTTGCTCTTACCCTTAAGGTTTTCCATCATCTATCCTTAAATGTCCATCACATACATAATACTCTGATATTAATATAAAGCATTTTACAATAGAAAAGGATTTATCAAGAGAAAGTTTCAAAAACGTTATTAACTAAGCAGTAAGTACATAACAAAGATTGCATTGAAGTCTATGGAGCAATTTTTAAAAAATAAAAAATCAAATAATAAGAATATCAATAAATACTGTAGTGGGAAAATGCACTAAAACACATTAGAAATAGAATGACAATTGAAAACGATTTTTTTTACCAGATAAGTTTCTTAAAATTGATTTTTTATTAATTAAAAATAGAGGGAGATAACTCTTACCAAAAATCAAGGTCATAAATTAGGACACATCCCGCCCTTACATGCTAATAGTAATAAATGGGAATTATGTCTAAATATACTGAGTATTCAACACCTAAACATCTCTTATGTATTCAATTTCATTGAATCTTTTGCCATTAGGATGGAATACCTTAATTTCTTTATTGCTGACTCATCATCCAACTTCTACGGCTACCTTCTGAATGCCTGACTTTCCCAAAGCTTTGCCTTATATACCCTTAGGCTAGTCCATTCCAAAGTTTGTCAGGTCATTCCACTATTCGTAGTCTTCAATGCGTTTTACTCAAATGCTCCTTAACCATTACACCTATATATTCCTACATGTATGTAAACCTTGACCCACTGTTGTGGCCCCGCCCTACCCAGGGGTCATGATTTGAACAAACTTGAATTTACACTACCTGAGGATACGTCTGTATTGATATGTCTATAATGGCTTAGCTGTTCTTGAGAAGAAGATTTTTAAAGACATTTCTTATATATTCCTATGTAAAACTTTGACCCCCTCTTGTTGCCCCGTCCAACCCCCGGGGGTTATGATATGAACAAATTTGAATCTAGAGTATGTAATGAAGCTTTCACTTAAGTTTCATCTTTTCTTGCCCAGTGGTTCTTGAGAAGAAGATTTTTGAAAGATGCACCAAATTTTCACGAATTCTTAATTATCTCCCCTTGAAAGAGAATGCGGCACTTCCTGTGAACAAACTTGAATCCCCTTCACCCAAGGATGGTTTGTGGCAATTTTGGTTGAAATTGGCCCAGTGGTTCTTGAGAAGAAGTCGAAAATGTGAAAAGTTTACAGACAACGGACGACAGACGGACGTCGGACATACTTTGTTCAGAAAAGCTCACTTGAGCTTTCGGCTCAGGTTAGCTAAAAAAAAAGACATAAATTATTGAATTAATAACAGATATGACAAAGATTATAGCTTCTCAAAACTACATCAAACTTCAAGATCAAGGTCATGAGGTCAAATATCATAACACAATCCGAAAGGTCTTGTCACAAGTAATGCACATGTGAAAAAAATATTAACAAGAGGCCCATGGGCCACAACGCTCACCTGAGTCAATATGGCCCTGTTGTTCTTCGTATGCAGATGTCTTCTCTTATATATTCATATAAAGCTTTGATGGCCTGTTCTAAGCATACCCTACCCCCAGGTGCCATGTTTTGAATGAAATTGAATATAAACCTTCTGAGGATGCTGCTATATTCAGATAACTTATCATGGTTTTGCTGTTCTTTAAAACGGAATTTTAAAGATGTCTGACACCCTACCCTGGGGGTTGGGGTTGGGGGGTGGGGTGGGGTCATGATTTGAACAAACTTGAATGTACACTACCTGAGGATGCTTCCAAATCAATATGACTAATCAAGACTTTGTTGTTCTTAAGAAGAAGATTTTTAAAGATATTTCCTATATATTTTCTTTCATAAAACTTTGATCCACCATTATGGCCCCACCCTACTACTGGAGGATGCATTGAACAAACTTGAATCTGCAATACTTGGGGATGCTTCCATATCAATATGACTAATCATGGCTTTCCTGTTCTTGAAAAGATCTTTAAAAATTTTTTCTATATATTCCTATGTAAAACTTTGATCCCCCATTGTATCCCCACCCTACCCCCGGGGGTCATGATTTGAACAAACTTGAATCTACACTACCTGAGGATGATTCCATATCAATATGACTAATTCTGGCTTTGTTGTTCTTTAGAAGAAGATTTTTCAGAATTTTTTCTATATATATTCCTATGTAAAACTTTGATCCACTATTGTGGCCCTGCCCTACCCCTGGGGGTCATTATTTGAACAAACTTGAATGTACACTACCTGAGGATGATTCCATATCAATATGACTAATTGTGGCTTTGTTGTTCTTAACAAGAAGATTTTCAAAGAATTTTCCTATATATTCCTATGTAAAAATTTGATCCTCCATTGTGGCCCCGCCCTACCCCCAGGGGTCATGATTTGAACAAAATTGAATCAACACTACCTGAGGATGATTCCATATCAATATGACTTATTGTGGCTTTGTTGTTCTTTAGAAGATTTTCAAAGAATTTTCCTATATATTCCTATGTAAAAATTTGATCCCCCATTGTGGCCCCGCCCTACCCCCAGGGGTCATGATTTGAACAAAATTGAATCAACACTACCTGAGGATGATTTCATATCAATATGACTAATTGTGGCTTTGTTGTTTTTGAGAAGAAGATTATTAAAGAATTTTCCTATATATTCCTATGTAAAACTTTGATCCCCCATTGTGGCCCCACCCTACCCCCGGGGGTCATGATATGAACAAACTTGAATCTACACTATGTAATGAAGGTTTCACATAAGTTTCAACTTTTCTGGCCCAATGGTTCTTAAGAAGAAGATTTTTAAAAGATGACACCAAATTTTCACCAATTCTTAATTATCTCCCCTTGGAATAGGGCGTGGCCCTTCATTTGAACAAACTTGAACCCCCTTCACCCAAGGATGCTTTGTGGCAAGTTTGGTTGAAATTGGCCCAGTGGTTCTTGAGAAGAAGTCGAAAATGTGAAAAGTTTACAGACGGACGGACAGACGGACAGACAGACAGACTACAGACAAAATGTGATCAGAAAAGCTCACTTGAGCTTTCAGCTCAGGTGAGCTAAAAACCATGTAGAGTGTACAATCTTGTAACAGGTAATGCACATCTCAAATGTAAATGTCATGTCTTTTCTCAATCAAAAGTTTTTGAAATTTGAAAATTTTGCTAAACTTCAAGGTTAGGTCGTCGGGCTAAAAATCGTAGTGCATTTAGAAATGATTGTCACGGGTAATGCACGTATCAAATATGAATGTCCTATCTTTGCTCCTTCAAAAGTTAATAACACTGATGAAATGTTTGAAAATTAGGTCAATCTTGAAGGCCAAGGTCAAATATTGTAGCACATTCGGAAACACTTTGACACAGTTAATGTACTTGTCTGATATGAACGCCCTATCTTATCTCAATCAATAGTAATCACCAGAGTTAATTTTTTTGAAAATAAGGTCAAACATGAAGGTCAAGGGGTCAAAAACATTGCATGCTCAGAAACATCTTGTCACATGTAATGCATATGTCAAATATGAAATCCCTATCTCTTCTCAATCAAAAGTTATAAGCAAAGAGAATTTTTTTGAAAAGTAGGTCATACTTCAAGGTCAAGGGGTAAAAAATCATGGAAAATTTAGAAATGTCTTTTCACAGGTAATATACATGTATAATATGAAAGCCCAATCTTCTTTGTAATATTAACATTTTTGAAAAGTAGCTTAAACTTCAAGGTCACAGGGTCAAAATCATAGTATATTTGGAAAGGTCTTGTCACATGAAATCCCCATCTCTTCTCAATCAAAACTTATGAACCAAGGTTAAAGTTTTTTTTTTTGTCAGATTGGCAGCTAGACAGACGGACAGACAGACAAACTGACAGACGAATGAGATTTAATGTCCTATACTATTATATACATGTACTATTAAGACACCACATCTCGCTTTCGCGAAAGCGGGGGACAATAAGTCAAACAAATGTGTAGATTTGAAGAATTTTTTTCTAAATATCCTTCCACCACAAGAAATAGTCCCCAATAAATTTGTTTCAATTTTGTGAGCAGTTTTTAAAATTTAATTATGCATAATATGCTTTGTTTAATTCAAATACATGTATGTCATAAAAACTGAATCGCAGTAAATAATTTTGAAGTTAGAGATTCTGACTAAACTTTTCTCAAAAGCTGATGAGTGACATACCTTATATACTCTTAAGAGTGACATACCTTATATACTCTTAAGGCATCTCGCTAAAAAAATCACTTCAGAGGTCTTTATATTTGAACTTTTAAATAAATTGTATGCGTGTCCTTTCTGATTGTCTGCTGAAGAATTTTTGGCATTTAAAAATCTGGGAAGTAACGCTATATTTTGTGCATCTGTATTTCACATCTAAACGTATTGAGAAAACGTAATAAGGGAATTTTTGTTATAAGAAACTAACTTTATTAAAAGGATATTGTGCTAAGTAATAACATTTAATCATATAATACTGGAAAATAGAACATTTGGTAATAATAACAAATAGAATACTGGATAATTATGATAACAAATAGAATACATGTATTAGGTAGTAATGAAAATAGTAAATAGAACGATGGATAATTATGATAACAAGTATTATTAGGTAATTATGACAGCAAAAAACATCAGATTCATTGTATATCAAGCAAATAACGAACATGAACATTACCCAAATCTCAAAAATATTGCAAAAGTGTCAGAAACATTTGTATAACTATTACAGAACAGGGGAAATTCTATATCACAATTTAAGGGGCGCTATTTTTTTTTTTTTGGATGAAAACATTAACAATGATTTCGATGACTGTACAGTTCTCCGCCACCACCATTTCATTGTAACGATAACCTGCACCTGGTACATGTACAAATCTAACAGATATATTGAACATGTTACCTGTTTGTGCATTATAAAACACTAAGTATATCAAAAATATCTAGACTTAATTTACAAAAAAAGTTATGATTGTATATCAAAAGTTTGAAATGAAGAATATATGGAAAATGAGTAATTCCTATCTCCAAAAATCTTGAAATGCCTCAGTGTTACCCTCTCAAGTGTTAGGATAGCCATTCTAAATAAGAATGCATTTTAGAGACCATTTGTGGCAACTAACGTATGTACATGAACGTTGATGTTTTTGATCATGCAGTGTTACGAATTGCTATAGTCTGCAAAAGACCCAGTTGCGACTAACAGAAATGGTGCAGAACGCAAAAACGTTTTCTTCCATGGCCTCTTGATACCATGACAACATGGTTGTGATAAACTCTCCAATCCATCCTCAAAGTGCACGTCTCTGCACATTCCTATGCAATCCATGCAGGACAAAAATTGTCAAAAAATTTCAAAAGCGGAGGCTTTTTCTTATTTTGTTGATTCGCTCAGTTCTCGTAACAAATCTGAAATTTTGAAAATCATGTAATTAAGGATTGGAAAGTTTTTGGGTAAGCAAAGTAAAGAAACTGAACGGGTTATAAAATGTAGAATTGTAAATGCATAAATTACAGGGATGGCAATTTGTAATCGGTTAACCGGTTACTCGGTCGGAACGATGGTAATTAGTTAGAAAATCTGTAATTGGTTAGTCGGAATAAATTAATATAGGTAAATTTGAACACAATTCCTTGAAAATTTAATGTAAAAAATATAAACAAAAATATCTGAATTGTTTGCATTTTCAACTATCTGTCTAAGCTGATTCGGAGATAATTTTAAACACGTTGTTACACAGCCCGTCTTGTGTTTCTTTAATAATATTTATTAAATGATCGTTGAGTATTCTGAACTGATTATAATGAGTACCTTACTTCTTCTAACCTTTGCAGTTACCTATCAAATAGTCTTAATAAACAAACATTGTAAATTAAGCAAAAGTTCAGATTTGCTTTTGATTATGGTTTAAAATGCCGAATGATCTTGCGGGATATTTCTTCCGATTGATGCATCTGATACTTTCAAACATGCTGTTTCATTGGTTTCTTAATTTTTTTCTTATTTTTTAACATCTTTTTCATTTTTTTTCCTATTTCAAAATTGAAATAAAGTACATGTAGTGTCCAGATCAAATATAAACATAATATTACTATACGTAACATCTCTATAGTCTTGTTTATTAGATCTTACAATGATGAAATATGTCGAGAATTTCTGATACGATTAACCGGTTAATCGGTCGGAAAGTCTTGCAATTAACCGATTGGCAATTCTGTATTCGATTGCCATCCCTAAATTAAATTAACATATAAAAATTAAAAAGACAGGCAAGATGAACATTTTTTGTCGAAATCAAGTATCGTAAGCTTATAGGTTCTGTGGTCATCAGTTATTTATTTTGCATATAGTATTACCCCTTACACTAGTACATAACAAGGCCGAAAATCCATTCCTCTTGCATACCTTCATATTCGATGAATCCATCAGATTTTGCATATTGAATGATCTCCTCCACTTCCTCTGGTGTCATTCGATCCCCCATGGTTGTCATGCACTTTCGGAAGTCCGACACGGATATTTTACCGCTTCCGCATTTGTCCAAGACTCGGAATGCCTCTAGAATGTCCTCTGTTTCCTCGGCGTAGACGTCGCCATGCGTTATTACATAACGTTCAACGTCTGCGTAACTTATTTTACCTTTGGCTGAAAAAATAATACAATTTTAGTTTAATTCAAAATGCAGAAAATCATGAAACTGTATCTTTATTCATCGCTAAATATGATCAGCGTTTCTGTGAACAAAGAGACCTTATTTACATGTGATGGGTATAAAAACTTGAAATTTAATCGCAAGACTTTCGTTGCCAATAGTTTTGACCCCGGTGTTCTAGTTGCTTTTAGAAAAAGTGTATACGTAAGAAAAAGAAAGTTTTTTACGCGCAGATTTAAAATTTACCATGATTACTTACCACAAACATCCAGTTCATGTCTGGCTTCCTCCAAATCCCTTTCGGAGGGGTTTAGTCCTAAACAGCGAAGTAGAGGACCTAGATCTTTTGCGAACATTTTCCCTTTCCTGGTCTTGAACATTCCGAACGCCTCCTTTAGTTCTGGAATTAACACTCAAATGTAATAATTGATGTTTAGTTCATCTCACAAAATTATATTCGAGATTTTGACCTGAAGCATTACTTGTACCTCTTTTCTGGTCCTCAGGAACTGCTATATCATTCAAACTTCGTGATCTTTGAGCCTAGAAAGAAAATGGTTTATTGTTCATTTTGCAAGTACAAAGCTGTTAAAAGCAGGTTCTAGTCGAAGACAGCTCCTCAGTTGCTGAGTTCATACCATTAAGAAAAAAAGAAGTTTCTTCTAAGCTCAGCTAGCTGGTTGTAGATAACTAGACAAAAACAAGTCCAGTGATCAAAAAGTTTGATAAATCCACAAAGTTAAACAAGTGGGTTTTCCTTTCAGTGAAACAGAAAGGTCTATTTTTGGTCCAATTTCTAAATAGATTGTACACTGAACTCAGCAAATATCAAACGGAGGTTTATAATGAATTCTGACGTTCGAAATACCCAAATATTGCACCTCTGTAAGATGATTGGTGTAATTATGATCACATGACTTTCAGTATCTTTGTTTTCTTAGACTCTAGTCGTAAATTGTGTCAGGTGGTCCTGTTAAATTAGGTTTTCACGCCGATTTGACATTGGGAAGAGAAGCAATATACATCTTGTCGACAATTAAGCCAAATTTAGAAGACGTAAGACTGGAGAGGACTATATAATGTAATTGATGTATTAGAATCCTGGTGTGAGATATATTGAGGCTGTGTAACTTCAGCCAGACATCAGCAGAAGCAATGGGAACTGCATTGGGCTATATACAATATCGTTGTGATATTAAATATATAACGGCATGGATTTATTATTTAAACCTGCTTTGTACAGGAGGAACATTAATGATGGATAAGTTCAATACAGGAAAAAGCTTACAAAAGTGTACGTGACTACCATTAGTGAGAGACCGATATGCTGTAATAGAAGTCCAGACAGACAGAATTAATGATTTCTGAATAACCCCCTACCGGCATCATTAAAGGAAGAAAGGGAATCTAAATATCACCAATTACCTTAGTAATTGTTCGATTCTTAATAAACATCAATTGTATTTAATGAATAATTCCACACTGGTCAATTTTCATATTCAAACAATGCAAAAGCTTAAAGTCATAATGAATTTCAAAATTTAATTGTTCGATTATCTGTAACATAATAGTTTAATAAAGATGTACATTAGCAATAAGTAAAGCACCAAAATAGATACACCCACATACCAACCTTCATGGCGGGATGACATTCCTGTTGCTGAAACTATATTTTAAATTCTTATGTCATATTAAAACTTTCACTTTACTGGTTGGTAGTAAATACAAAATTTTTAATGAGACAAAATTACACCGTGTCCTGGTTGACTTAAACGAAGGATCTTTAAACTTCTTTTTTGTCCATTGATATAATTCTTAGGTCCACATTATGGCTTGTAAATAATTTATAACTTGTCAGGATAGACCAAAGCATTGTATTTTGTATTGAAAAGATTACACGACAGTGAACCAATAGCAAAAAAATACGCTGATCCTTCCTTGGTAAAAATTCTTCCATGATTTTGACATCTCACTAAAGTATTCAAGAGTCCTTACAAATAAGACTAATTCTTTATTCCAAGAGATATATTATCCTCATAGAGAGAAAGAAAATCAATGTCTACCTTTTAGTACTATTTCATAGCTATATAATTCTAGTACTTGATGGACTGTGGCATTCTTGTATAATTATATATTCTGTACGAAGTGGACTTTTTGGAGAATAGATTACTAGTAATTGAGGAAAATAATCTTTTTTTTATTATGGTTTTTAGCCTAGTTTTCGTATTTGTATCAATATGGTATTTCTTTTTGCTTATTACCACGAGGAGTGGAAGTTTTACAATCATATATCATCTTCAAGAGAAAATGCAGTTTTGCAGAAAACTATATTATATGCACTGCTTAAGGATATCCGATCCTCAGCCAGGAAGGATAACTCTTAAATTTATTATTTTATTTTCTATGCAACTTAATATGATTCAAGGTTCTTTGAGGTCTTAGAAATGGTCTTGTAAAAAGTTGACATTTGTACCCCATAAAAGAAAAAAAAAATGAATTCATTTTTAGAGACATCGAATTTCCTTTAGTCTAGCATTAGATACCACTGCTTATTAGCATTATATGAAATTAGATGTGATATGTGATGTCTAGCAATGATAGCACAATCTTTTTACACTATGCATTAGATGACAATTGAAGTAAAAAGAACTAAAATACTGTACATGCATAAAAAAGATGCATTTTTTTCTCCAAATGCCTGGATACCTATATTTTTCTATCCTAAATTATATTTATTGATCAATTTTCAATTAGAAAATGCATAACTGGTGTTTTTATTCGCATCTCCTGAAAATATATTTGAGATTTGATAATTTTCCCTATACAATATGATTAACTATAATGATAAACTTTAAGAAATTCCATTGGTAAATTCACGTTACTATGTGAAATCAGATATATTTTTGTAAGCATTTTCAATTACTTAAGGGAGCCGACTGGGGTTTTATTGTGTGAAAACTACTATAGAGAAACTCTTTAATTTTATACCATATGTACCTTACGCTTACTTCAGTATATATGCCAAGTTTAGTGAACATCTACCGTCTGGTTATTTTTTAGGGACCATCTCAAAATACAGGTACATATACTATAGGATTATATAGGAAAATACCATTTTTTCGCACTTCGGAGCAAATTATACAAATGCTACTATAGACTTTTTGCTCAAATTATATTATTTGATGGGTAATACTATATTGTACATTTTATGCAAGAAACACAAAATTCTACCGTCTGGTTTCCAGAGGGGGAATCTCAAAATGTCAAAAATAAAGATATTTTCCTGTTTTTATGGAGTACAACAAAACATGACAGATACCACAGATTTACATAAAAAAACAATAGAAATGATTGTGAGATTCTCAATTTCCTATGTTTAAAATTTCAAGAGCATCTATTTTATACTTTTTATTTTATGATATAATTAATGACCCCACTTAAAGAACTTCGGTTATTCATAACGTCAAAAACACGCTATAACGACGTCTATCTACCCATCATTTGAAAAATCGTTTAAAAATTAGTTATTTAAAAACGTAATTAGGATTTTTAACCTTAGATTTACTAAATTTATTAATTTTTATAAATTAAGTAAAAATAGTTGCTTTAAAAGAGTAAATACGCTTTATTTTACTATGCTGCGTGAAGTATTGCGCAATGAAAACCCCAGTCGGCCCCCTTAAAAGCTGATTTTCAGAACCTGAGGATCAGACTACCTTAACTGGAATGCACTCTAAAAAACGAAAATGCTAAAACGCTCTTTTACCACAGACATATACTTATAAATTAAATTAATTAATAAATTTTGCAAATAAACTCCGAAACGCCTGCGCCAGAGTTCATAATAACTTCACCTTTATTACACTAGGTATGAGATGATGTCCGTAAACTATATTCAAATTTCATTCGCATATTAATTATCGTAAATTTAATTAAAAGTCAACTTTCATTTTCGATAAACAGTCGTAAAATAGCCAAAAAAAAAAAAAAAAAAAAAAAAAAAAAAAAAAGTACAGTGGCGGTAACGGTTGGCGGATCTAAGTTGCTGGCAATTTTTAATGAAACTGACAATAAGCAATCGTTTAATTATTTGATAAAAAGTCAATATTGAATTATTCAATGAAAACTTGATTCAAGTTATACAGAAGAAATAAGATATGACTTCTGATTAAAAAAACAAAATGTGCAAGTCGTTTTCGCCATTATCCGATCTTATAGTTTATGGAATTTTCTAGAACGTTAGATGGCGTCGAACCCGATGTTCAAAGAAAAAGGAGGCGATTAACACTACATGTACATGGATATAAAAATGATGTTTTTTTTATGTGAATGAGCATGGAAATAATGATAAAGCAATTGATATCACTATATATAAGTTGTGAATATATTTTCATGTGTCGAAATACTATTAGTAATTGTGCTTATAAAATTACCAGTAAAATGTGCATATTCGCCACTGAGAGCATCATGGCAACCCGAATACAATTTGTATGTTATAGGAATAATTTTTCTAAAGATAAAATGTCAATTAATGAATATGCTTTTGTTCGGATTCAAAGTGGTTCATTCTAAGTTTTTCACATTTTACTAAAGCTTTTAAAAATGTGTGCATTAATAAATTTTTCTGCATACAGTCATCTGTGTTAAATACTAGGCCTATTCATAAGGGTTGAAAAGCTAATTTTTACCCCCCCCCCGCCCCCCCCCCCCCCAAAATAAGGTGCTGACAAATTCAGTACAATGTGCACATTCACTTCCTTTATCCTTGATGGAAATGGAAACAGAGGACCTTCGAAGTACAATAGGTATAACATAAAAATAAAGTTGCTAACATGTAAAGAAAAAATACCAATTAGTGAAATTGAGATTATCAAGTAAAAACTAGAAATATGTCCATAGGACATGAATGCCCCGCCGAGGGTATATTAGTAATGCAACATTTTAACACAAATTGAGAAAAGTGAGGTCAAGGTCAAAGGAAAGGTCGAGTTGAAAAAAATATTGATGCAGTTGAATGGCTTACATCAGTATTTATCAGCGTATGAAGTTTGACACCAATTTAAGAAAAGTGAGGTCAAGGTCAAAGGAAAAGTCAAGGTCAAAAATTTTTGATGCAGTTAAAAGGTTACATCAGTATGTATTAGCATATGAAGTTTGATAAAAATATTATGAATGGTTTCTTAAAAACTGAGCTAAACATTAATTTAAGAAAAGGGGGGTCAAGGTCAAAGGAAGGGTGAAGGTAAAAAAAATATTGATGTAGTTGAATAGCTCTCATCAGTATGTATCAGCATTTGAAGTTTGACACTAATTTAAGAAAAAGTGAGGTCAAGGTCAAAGGAAAGGTCAAGGTCAAAAAATGTTGATGCAGTTGAATAGCTCTCATCAGTATGTATCAGTATTTGAAGTTTGATAACACTATCTTGAATGGTATCTTTAAAACTGAGCTAAAAACTTATTTAAGATAAGTGAGGTCAAGGTCAAAGGAAAGGTCAAGGTCAAAAATATTGATGCAGTTGAATAGCTCTCATCAGTATGTATCAGCATATGAAGTTTGTTTAAAATATTTTGAATGGTTTCATTAAAACTGAGCAAAACACTAATTTAAGAAAAGTGAGGTCAAGGTCAAAAGAAAGGTCAAGGTCAAAAAATGTTGATGCAGTTGAATAGCTTACATCAGTATGTATCAACATATGAAGTTTGATTACACTATCTTGAATGGTATCTTTAAAACTGAGCTAAACACTAATTTAAGAAAAGTGAGGTCAAGGTCAAAAGAAAGGTCAAGGTCAAAAAATGTTGATGCAGTTGCATAGCTCTCATCAATATCTATCAGCATATGAAGTTTGATAAAAATATCTTGGATAGTTTCTTTGAAACTGAGCTTTGAACAAAGCTATAAACGCAAAGTGTGACGGAAGGACAGAAGGACGGAAGGACGGACATGACAAATACTATATGCCCCGGCCAAATTCATGGCGGGGCATAAAAAAAAGACGGGGTGAGGGTGGGGTGGGGTGGGGTGTATATCTTAACCAACTGCGGGGTTTTGAACAAAGTGTGTATTTAAATAAATACACAGATATCAAGTTAGAAGTTTTACAATAAGAGACATTTGCACTGGATCTGAATGAAAGTTAGAATATTTACATACTACAGGATACACGATAAAATTGTTCTTTTTTCAATTCTTAAAAGAAATTCCTTTTCTTCAAAGATCTTATGTTTTCAAGCTTAATATATTTCTCCTCAAAAATGTCCGGAGATATTATCTTATTGCAAAACACAATCTTAGGTGTTTTCATAATTTGAAACGAATGATTATTCAGGAGACTTAGTACCTTGTAAAAGCAAGGTTTGTATGTTTCAGCTTTCACGATTCACAAATTGTAGAATAAACCCAACATTAAGGAGTTTAAAAAAAAGAAAGGAGAAATTAACGACTCTTAGTGCAAACACACATGAAAAATGAAATAATTTTGTTTTAAAAGGGGTATTATTTGAAAACAAAAACCCTTTAAACCAAAATTTAGCTGGCTTTAGCGGGACAAATTCGTATTCAACCCATTCCTACTGACGCTACATTTTGTCGCCCTGTATATATTGTTGCGGCGACAATATGTACATGCCTTCACTCACAGACCTTTGGATCCTTTAAATTCGACTAAAAAAGGGGGGTATAATTTTTTTCATACCCCCCCCCCCCCGGTTTGTCAGATGAGACGAATAAAAACGATCCAAAGGTCTGTGCCTTCATTGCATATACATGTACAAGTATTGTAGTTATTCATGTTAATAACATCATTGGTCCCTCTTCACAGTGCAACTCTTATTTAAAAAACAAATATCATAAGGTTATTGAACTTATATTGGTGAATAATGAATGGCACCAGGTTGCGAGCAATGGATAGATGGCGCGAGCCTGTAAATTATTTTAGATTATGACTGTTCTTTGTGCACGCCATCTAGCGTCAATTCATATAACTACTGTTGGTTTTGCATCGGCGATCGTTCGTTTAACAACGGAGTCTATTGGCTTTGCCAAGTCTGATGATTTTATTTGAAGCTAATTGCTTTGTATTTTATTGTGTGTGTGTGTGTTTTTTAATTTTTTTTTTTTTTTTTTTTAATTTTTTAATTTATTTTATTTATTTATTTATTTATTTACAAATTAATTATTCATGTTGCATTAACGTCTTTTTTACCCTATCCTCCACCCAAACATTGATCTTTTTGAGAATTTTTTTTTTTTAAATGTGAATTCTATAAATATAATATTGCTAAACTCCCCATGAAAAATGTTCTTTGGGTTTATATTTGATTCCATGGTAATTTCAGAATTTATTCGAGAATATAAACCCCGGAATGTAATAACACTTCGCTGTCAGGACGAAATTACATGTAATATTGAGATTCTAAAAGACGACGATTTATGATCCAAATATCTTATTTTTACCATCAGCTGCTAGTGCGAGAGATGTTATTTTTCAATCACAAAATAAAGCCTCTAGGATAGCTCGATGCACGTAATTGTCGAATCGAGTCGGTCATGTATGGCAAATTAAATATGGGTCAGGCGGAGTTCAGAGTTATTTTAGAATAGGCGTTTGTACATCGAGATGGGTGCAACATCCAATCACGATCGACGCACGATCAATGACAACCTAACCAAATCATACGACGTTTGGTTAAATTAGATTTTTGATAAATTGCAAATCTGCGAGGCAACTTCTGCTTCCGTAATTTGGTCCTACTGTATCCGCTCACAAAAATGAAACAAAAATATTTCTCAAAATAGAGGGTTTCATTTTAAGACTAAACAGAAAAAAAGTTGTTCTTAACATTTAATAGTCTATTTTGAGATAGCCTGTTGGAGATGGGAAACCCTCGAAGAGTTCCGTAAAACTAATGGATCTCTGTTTCAGCAAAAACGGTAACCACACACTAAAAACGAAAATGGAAGCAGAATTGATTGATTTCTTTCTCCATTATATTTTTGGAATGTCCGGAAAATGAAACTTCTCGGACAATAATCTGCAATTTGATGCTTGTTCTATTTGAGATTAATAAAATTTCAATGTTTATTACAATGTGTGCTGTTGTGAAAACATGAAGTAAAATATATGAGGTTGCCTACTCCGAAATTAATTAAGAATCAAACGTTCCGTTTTTCACGATTTGGATATTTGACGTGTCAGGAAACCTTCATAAACAAAATCGCAAAAGAGCCAAAAAAACTCTGAAATTTCGTCGAAGACAATGCTTTGAATTAACATACATTTTTCCATTGATACTATTTGTGTAATTTGTGATGTACTTTGCGCCACCGTTTGATTCATCATTCGATAAACCATAGGTTTATATTAAATGAGGAATCAAAACGTCATTGTTTCTAATCATGTAAACCATTTTGTTAATTTTCACAATTTTTATTCCCCTTTGACAAATGGCAAATGTACGATCACCATAACACCTATATATTTACATTCACTGAATATTATTTCCTTTATTTCTTATGAAAACCATTGCCATTTATCAGTCAGTAAACGCCACTGAGCAAGCCACCTGCATAGATTTCTTGCGCAACGACTCTTCCATCAAATATGCATACAATGACATACACATCTATAATACAACATTTAGCATATCTAATTTTACTATAAATGACTTTTTATATAAACAATAAAATGCCTTTGTTTGTTAGTACGGGAATTAACGTCGCAGCTATTGCAAAAAAAATTTACATGACCCGCTTAAGCGGGTTATTATTTTTTCTACAACAGCCGCGAGATTAATTCCCGTACTAACAACCAACGAAAGCATTTTATTGTTTAAATGAAAACTGAATAGAAATTCCTTAAACATTGTAAAATTTGAAGAACCAATTTAATCGTCAGCCAATAGGCCAAAGACTCGTATCTTAACCAGTGTTTTAGCTTCGAGAGGTAAAAGTACTCGCATTGAAAAATAAGGTCTTATGAGTACTTCTGGAGTACGAAAAATCTTCCTTTTTTTTTTTTTTTAATTTTTTTTTTTTGTACAGAAATATGATCCTTTTGTCACCGATTCTGTAACAATACACATTTCATGGAAAAGATCACCAAGTGTTATCACGGTCCTTTCCATTGAGTCTGGTTTTTATAACTGTTTGTTCAACCAACATAACACGTACAAAACTATTTCTTTTGACTAAAAAATAAACACTTTAGTAAGAAAATTAATGAATTAAAGACCAAGATCTTACATAACGAGTTCTTATTCCCAAAAGAAAAGAGAAAGAACATTTAGAAAGTCCAAGCTGTCTGTGTGGTAGATATCTGAGCTAATGTACTGGACTTTCACTGATTCTGTAACTTGACACATTCTTATCTAAACAGCTTAAGGTCACTGGAGTGACAACAGAACGTCAAAATGAAATTATGCAAAACATCTAGTTTAGGCTTACATCAAACACATTGTTGCTTGATACACCTAGATCTATACTTCTCTTTCCTTTCAAGCCCTGTTTTGGGTACTTCCGAATGTTGTGTTGAAACATCAACAACAGCACTGACATTTTGTTCTTTTAAAAGATCCAAGAATTCTGGAGATTGACCAAAAAATATCTTCTCAAGTCACACACCAATTTAATACATTTGTACACTGACAGGAACTCAAGAAGACTGAACATGTAATTATTTACGACAACCAAGCGACTGAGTATTTACTCAAACAATCAAGAAACGACAGAATTTATTTTTGTGATGTCTAATCTTCTGTATAATGGCTTTAGGACATTTGAAGAAACCGTTGACACGTTCTTTGTTACAAACAAGAACAGCCTACACACCAACTTCGCCTACAAAACAAATATTGCTAAAAGAAGAAATGTCAGGAATTTTAGTCAAGAGGAAAACTGGCATTTCTCTGTCCATCATATTAAAATTCAACTCTCTGTTTTAGTCTTATTTATAGCCATTTCTCCTTTTGAATGTATATGTTTAAGGACTTGTGAATGACACGACTATATGAATGAAACTGTCACCTTTATCCCGGAATGAATTTAACGAGGGGATAGAGATCGATGATTATTGCATTATCCGAACACGTTCATTTAAACCTGTTCTAAGTTTGCCTGAAAATTGAATTACAGGCGATGGTACCCACTTTCTAGGGAAATTAGACTTCTTTTCAATGTAGGTTAGGAAGTCTTTTTATTGAATCGGAAGACAGTGAAAACATAGACCACAAACTTTGGCGGTTTTATTCTATTTTTAGCTCAGGTTTTATTTCATTATCGGTTCTCTAGCTCGTTTGTTGACTTTTCCCATCTTTCCTGTGATGTTATGATTAGTGTAATTTCTCATTCTAATCGACGAAACTTTTGACAGAAAAGGAAATCATGACATAAAATGACAGAAAGTAGATACTTTATAATTAGCTCACTGACAACTTCAGGTCAGTTTTTGAGAAGTAAGACTTCTATTTATACCAATTTCAACTCTCTATATGAAATTAAAATCTATCCTTTAACGCTTAAAAATATTTTAATCACATCCCTTTGTTATGATTATCAGATTCTGTATTGCTATACATAGAATATTGTTGTTTTCGTTTAGAGATAGACAGGTGTTCCGTTTACTAAATGATATAAGAAATGTGCTAGGAAAGCCTTGTATCGATATATAAATACAAAGTTACCATACAAAGTCAGTTTGATGGATATTGTTTTCTTAATAGATATTGGTTAACCCTAACTAATCCGACTTTTCTCTATAGGACGTCATTGCGTCTGTTAAATCTTGGTTGTAATTCAAATAATAATCCCATCTATCTACTCTTTCGAAAAATAGATTGGAACTTAGGAAATTTTATGACGAAGTTTTTTTTTTTTCATTTATAACCTGTGTATATATCATTTGGATATACATGTACATGTACATCACCAATATTGCTCACATGTTTTTGAATTTCTCCAAGTAAAGCATAGATATCTGTATTTCCATAGACTGTTTGCAATATTTTTCAACTGTTTTACAGGGTTTTACATGTATTATAACTCCGATAAAATTATAGCTGTATTCGGTTTTAACCCCCCTTTTCCCACCGCGGCATAAGGGAGTAATAAGATATTTTTAATATTGTGCCAATAGATGCACCAAAATAAGCAACAGGCCCGTAGGAAGCAATTTCAGAGGGGGATGACACAACCAAACATACATTTTCGGGGGGGGGGGGGGTCAACCAAGCAAAAATTCCTTGTTTTCTATAGTATACCATATATCGACAAAATTATAAGAAGGACACATGCAGCCCCCCTCCCCCCGTTTTCTACTAAGTATACTCTCTGTTAACACTGTTATCAATTAGAAGTCTTATCAGTATAAAATGAAGGTCAGAGATAAAATAAGAGGTTTCAGATAAAAAAAAATCCTCCGTAAAAGACCCCCATATACAGGCCCATATGCAGCAATTTTCAGTTGGGGGAGGGGAGGGGAGGGGGGATGCACACCCTCACAAAAACTCGTATTCGTAACGAGCAAAAAAAAAATTAATAAAAAAATAAATAAATAAAAACCACGTTAATTAGTTTTTGTCTCTTTTGTAGAGTTCAACTTTAAACTGAGGAAATTTGTTAGGGGATACAGTTGTTAATTGATAATACTACTGTAAAATATAAACTTCCAAAATTACTAGCGGAATCCCCCCCCCCCCCCCCCCTTGCGGGCCTGATTTACTACTTGTGGTAAGTTGCCAAGATACTTTTTAAAAAAAAAATGCTGAAAATGATCTTGCGTGAACAAACATACATTTGGATGAATAGACAGACATATATGATTTGATGTGGTAAAATATATATATATATGTACACAAATGGCTTAAAACGGACGTTGTTTTCATATATTCTTCACAAACAAATTTCAATGTTATTGCTCGTGTCATATTAAGAATAACCCAAATAATGTTACAATGACATATCTAAACAAAATATAAATGATTAAGTAGCTCGCCTTTGTAATTTATCTGGGTATTGAGAAACATGAAGTATACACAGGATATTGAAATATAAGGACTCTCAATATTTCATTGCATTGAAACAAAAGTATACAAAACTTATATTGATTTAATGATTCTGTGAAACATGATGCAATAATCACTTACCGTTAAAGCTATGCCTCGACGCTGCAAATTCACAATAAGAACAGTTTTACTGTTATGAATAATTGAAAGACAAGCAAAGTCTTATATTGAGCTTGATAAATTAACCAATGTGTTACTATATTCAACAAAACGATTTTTTGCTCGGTGCTATCTCGTAGTTTTACTATAATATTTGCTTATGGTTAACAGGCTGATGCTACATAATGTGTGCTCCAATTACTCAGTTCCACGTAATGGTGTTTAAGTTTGTATTTCGTTATGTTTTTCTTTCTGCGCATGAGGTAGTTATAAATGGGTTTCCATCTTTTTCTATTCTGGAAACCAATGTTTTCCGACAAAGGGGGTTTCTTGCAATGCTAGAAGTTGAAAAAGTACAAAAAAGACTATTATTATATTACACATGGTTGCGTCTCGCAGTGGTTATAGCGTTTGCGTTAGAGCTAGTGGTGGCGTTTAGTTGATCCTTACGTCGCGGGATCGAATCCACTGTGCAATATGGGGACCGGTCTTTCGTATGAACCGAAATCTCGTGTAGCAGTACATGTAGGTGCTGGCCCAAAAACAGATTCCTCAATACTCAGAGGCTATATGTGCCGATTACAGGTCTAAATTAAATTTGCAACTCTCCACTTGCATATGGTGGCATCTCAATATGAGTGAAAAATTCTCAAAGGGACGTTAATCATGTATATTTTGGCTTTTTTAAAACATTTTTTTCTGGTAAATCATTTGTTTTTAGCAAAGATTCGTTTTCTTATGCAGCTTTAAAAAGTGTTTTGTTTTAACATATTTTAACCTCACTAGCTAAAATTTTTCTAGGTAAGAATGAATGAATGAAATAGGTGAAGATAACGAACAGAGATCGACCTCAAAAATCCCCAAACAAAACAAATATATGTGTACAGGGCATAAGACAAGGACCCCTTGAAACTCCAGAGGTGGGATCGAGTGCCAACTATACAACTAATAAATTCGATTCGATATAGTATCGTTAAAAGATACATGTAGTTCATGAGATATTGATATTTTTTATGAGATACACTACAGATATATTAAAATTAAATTAAAACTATGAATAATTTCCTGAAGGATTCTAGAACATGAGACCTAGATAAATAAGCAGTGTGCCTTCTATTCCAACATGGGAAAAATAGGGTAAGTATGCAGGAAAACATTTTATCTTAACTTTTTTTGCCTATTCAACAGGACAATGAACAACATTTTAGATTGAAAACAATGTTCACATCCTTTTGGGTCAAGGAAGTGAACATTGTTTTCTAAAACATGGAAAAGACCAATATTAGGATTTTAATAGTGAAACCAGAATTGTTTACTTCCAGAAATTATACAACGTCAGAAAAAAATTCAGGGTTGGCTCATATAATTTACGGTCGATCGAGGAATCGGAAACGCACAATTTATCTATCTAGGCCTGATTACTAGTATACTGGCAGGGATTATTTTCTTTCCCATGTGCTCTTTGCTTTGCGTGAACTTTGCTTGGTAAATCTGTGTTTTCAACGAGGTGAAATTGAAGCTCTAATGATCTACAATCCGTTATTTTTGGATATATTCACACTAATAATGGACTGCCATTACAAATTCTGGGTATTGTACATACAGTACGATTACCTAAGGAGGTCTGCTTGGTTTTATGTAGTTAGAATTATAGGTGTTATTTAGAATATATTTTAAACATTTTAGGAGGAATATATAATCAATACTTTTTATCAGTTTATCTATATACTGATATTCTAACAACGGTCCTAGAATGTATTATGAAAATGACCAAGACGTGGAAAGAATTTTTGCGACAACAATTACAAAATGGAGAAGAAATAAGCCGCACTAATCCAATTAGCCAGCATTATTCCTAACCATGTCTTTGGACGTTATTCATAAATTATGAACATTTTTCTACTGATTTGGATTTATAGTTTGTTATTTTTAAACAAAGGTATTGGTTTGTTGAAAAGATACAACGTAATCATATTTAATTTTGAAAAAATGTGAATCAACAAGCTTTCATTACTATATTTTTATACCAATACAAAATAAATATGGAATATTGTTCCCAGATTATTTGATCTTTTGCTTCCTTGCATTATAAAATATTAAAAATAAAAGTAATGTTCGATTAAACTCTGTACAACTAAAGAAATTTATATACTCACTTTCCAATATAGTCCAGCATCCATCCCTTTAGTATATGAAAAGATTGTTTTTATTTTAGAATTTTATGTGTTTGAGTTGTAACTGTTTAATAATATACATGTAATTGATACGCGTTACTTGATCTCTGCGTTATATTTCTGTATTGGACTTACGTAAATGCTGTTTTAATTTTCAAATTCCTGTATGCATCGTGTCATGTCATATTTCATACGTTTAGTTATTGTTCTCAATATACCGGTACTTGGTGCACCGTTTTTTCAGTCGTGACTTTCTTTTACAAGAAGATATTTAGGATTGCCCTGACGCGTCATTTTCTACGGAGTGTTCCAAGACACAAATTTTTCTATGGAGTGTTCCAAGACACAAATTTTTCTATGGAGTGTTCCAAGACACAAATTTTTGTCGCCTGAAAATGCAACTTCAATGTTATAAATAAGACTGAAGAGTGGTCAGCTTTTAATTTTTTGCATTTAGCATTATAATTTAGTATTACAATTCATGTACATGTATGTATGTACTTAAAAAGTAAGAAAACATCTGCAGAAAGTTGAAACTGTGATGCAGCTATAGTACTTGTATTTGTAATAAGATGTGACAATCATTTAGAAATATTGATTTCCACTATCTTCCAGTATAAAATAAGAAAAAAAGTTAAACCATGAGAGAAATAATTTACTTAACACCAGTAAACTTTCAAAAGTCGAGCTTTTGGGATAAAATGTCCATGTTTGCTTGCATCAGGAATGAGATTAATTTTATCTGTCAATCTCACTCATGTATACGTCATTCATAAGACCGGAACTTGAATACGCTTCAGTGGTATGGGGATGCTGTCAACATAGTGATAACGATATGTTAGAAAAGCTGCAACTTTATGCTGCTAGAATTGTAACAGGGTTAACAACTATAGCTTCTAAAGATTCACTCTACTTTGAAACGGGATGGGAACCTCGTAGTTGTAGAAGACAAAAAGCTAGAATAAAAACAATGTTCAAGCTTCTTGATAATTTAGTGCCCGGCGAATACTTAATGGACATACTTCCAGATATGCGCTGTAACACATCTATCTACTCTACAAGAAATTCTAAAAATTATGATATTCCAAAATGTCGATTACAAAGTTATAAGTCTACATTTATTCCGACTGTAGTTAACGAATGGAACTCAATTCCACTCGAAATTTACAGTCAATGTCAAAATTCAAATCTTAAATTAGTACTAAAAAATCTGCTTCACCATCATACTTTGATTACGTTAACAGACGACTAAATGTTCTTCAAACCAGACTTCTGCATAATTGTGTATTGAATAGCGAACCTTTATAGATGCAGTTTAATATCAAGTCCTTTATGCTCGTGTGGTAAAGTTGAGGATACATATCATTATTTTTTTGTATGTCCAAAGTATGAGAAGCCAGAAAGGAATTTTTAGATAAATGTTTACAATTTGAAATTTAATCCACATTCTAGATAGACATGTCTTATTATTATACGTCTCTTTTCTTTTGTTCAAACATTTATTAAACATTCTGGTAGATTTCCTTGTTAGCATTAATTAATGTATCAGTATATGCATTTGTACAAAATTAAGTGCATCTATATATCTGCAAAATGCATCGATTTGTAAACTTTTGCAAATATTGTATATACTTTAAAACTTCATGTTTAACTGTGACGATTAAATGTGTAATTTACATGTGGGGAGAGGGCGTAATAAGTTTTCAGAACTTGTGCCCAATCCCTTTTTAATCATAAATTACAATAAAATATGTTCAAACCAAACCATCTGTCAATCTTTGTCTAAACTTGTATTTTATGATTTGATGAACAATTCTAAACTAAAACATTAATAAACAAAATAAAAGTATAAGATTAATTTATTCACTTTGGCTACACAAATTTTTTGAGTAATTTAAAAAGGGGTTAATCATTTCAGCGCAAACCATTTGCTCCAAGTAAACGCGCTAGGTTTCACTTTCTTCACTTCTGCATACAAGTCCGTGGGTTCCAATGATGATACAGAATGTATCACAAGTGTACTGGACTGTAAGTGCTTTGTTTGAAAACTTCAAAAGGTTTTATGATAAGCAGTGCGCGTGCTAAATATCTCCGACTTACTTCTCACAGTTCAAAGAATAAGTTGAAAAGCAGATCAAAGGTCAAGTTAAAGGCCATGAGGTCAGTTACCCTTGTTTTTTCCCCCAGAACCTTTGTACCAATCCCTATCCCTTACAGTTCTTAAGATATATAGTGTGACAGACGGACGCTGTTCTATAGCAAATGTTCCCCCTTGCAGAGATTTTGCTATATAGCAACAATTCCCCGGGATATATGCATATACGTATACGGAAGAAATGATATTGCAAATCTACCCCCTAAAAATGATTGCAATAAAACTTTTCCTCTTTTCGTAGAATTTCTTCCCTTCGGAATGTTTGAGATATAGTAGACCCCCTCTTATAAATTGCGATATTGCGAATTGTGATAATTCGTTTAAAATTCTGTTGTACATGTACGATCGATATCGAGCTGTCTCCGCTTAGTTAATGCTTACAATATTTAATTTGTAAATAACTTGATAAGGCACTCTAGATCTTGTTTTATTAGTAGGACATTAATAAAGAATTATAGGATGTGTAAGTATATATGGAAAGCCAACGTAAACAAAATTCCAACTCTAATTCTTAAAATGTACACATATAAACCTTAATTTGTAAATTGTAAATCAGAATGTCATAATAGTAACTATCTAGCTTAAGTAAACTTGTCATTTGTAAAATGTAAATGCAAATTCTGTCAATGCTCACGTGTATTTCGTAAACTTGCAATTTGCCAATTCAAATTGTGCACAGGTGCTTGGAAACAGGACTTTCCTCCCCCTCCCCACTCCGTACCCCAAAGGTTCTTCGACTTTTAGTCATGAAATATTTTTCTAGTACATATCCAAAAATATAAGCTAAAACTAACATTTTATTTTTAAAAAAATGACACTCACTGATATAGTATCAGACATAGGTCAAAATGATCCCTAGATGTCGCTCTGCCTCGCAGTCGGCAAAAACATCCCAATTTAGTGTATTTTCTGCAGACAGTATACATGTACAGAGATACAGATGCAGGTGAATGGTTTTAAAATAATGTCGAATACATGATAAATATACGGAAGCCCGTACAAACATTTAAAATGGATAATGCTAAGATGAAAAATTAATGATTCTAATTAAGGTAGAAATTGAAGATACTTCTTAGAAGTTCAAAGTTAAAGATGCTAACTTTAAAAAAGTTAGCATTTTGAACCAAAAAAAAAAAAAATTTAATTGAATAATAATTTTTTAATCCCTAGATCAGATCAGAGATTAATTTGAAGAAGCTGTATAATACACTTGTACAGCACGGAGTACTATCTACACATAGACTTGTCACGTGGTGTGCAGATATCTTGGAACGGAGCAACAGTCTTGCCTCTTTGAGTACAATGACCTTTCATGCGTAGTGCAATAACCATGAAGAGTCTACTTTATAGCTATACTTTTTTAAATATATGGGCAAATCGAGATAACAAATCTCATAAGTATTGTGCAATCAACAATCATGTGCTAGGAATAATAAACTGTACAATTTTAAATATAAGGAAAAATCGAGATAACAAATTGCAGTGATGATACAGACTGGGAAACATTTCATTATTACAGCCCTGACTCCAGAGTCCCACGAACCTTCCAGCATAGCGCTGGTGAGTCCTGATTTAAGATACAGACTGGGAAACATTTCATTAATAGCCCTGACTCCAGACACTTCCTCGAACCTTCCAGCATAGCGCTGGTGAGTCCTGATTTAAGATACAGACTGGGAAACATTTCATTAATAGCCCTGACTCCAGACACTTCCTCGAACCTTCCAGCATAGCGCTGGTGAGAGTCCTGATTTAAGATACAAACCGGCAAACTGTTTCCCATTAGCCCCTACTCCAGACAGTCCTTTGACCCCCCTAGCCTCGAGCCGGTGTGTGTCCTAAGTTGTGATACATAAACACGTATATATTTTCTATGTCCCCCTTCTTATGTAGGCACCTTTTATTTGGAATATAGAAAATTAAAAACTAAATATTGCTTACCTTTACAACCATGTGGTGCGTCTGGACGGGTGCCGAGGCGCGGCGCACATTGTACTTCTGTTTTATGCTGTTAGCTGCCGATATTCTGACATGGGCCATCGTACCTGTCGAAAATTACCAATTTTAAAAACCAAGTTTTCCAATTGTTGCACCTTCTAAGTTATGAGAGAGGAAGACCTCAGCGGAACATAGCAAGTCAATACTTTGGGGTTTTCTCGTTATTTAGGGTCCAATGAGGCCGTGACGTGTCCACAATATGTACGAGTTTTTTACGATAGCTATATGATATACTGTTCCCAGTCCACCAAAATCAATGTGTCAATGAGCACTAGCCTGGCGACATGTGATTTGAGATTTATCGAGAGGCAGAAGTCCAGTTTCCTCAGCTGATGAAAATGGAGCATGCGTCGTCCAAGTCAGTTTCATGGAAAGAGGCATTTAAAAGATAGGCAATTAGTTAGACCCTATATAATAAAGGATAAACTCCTCGTAATGCTGATTAAACATTCAACAGGATTGGATCGATTTTAATATCGGCTTTGGTATGTCATCTTTGGGAAAACGATTGGTACAAATACAATGGCTAGACGATACTCAAAAGGTCTACATCTCATCAAATTATTTTCATATATTTTCTGCAAATAGGAATCACATTTAACTGTCAACAAATTATCACATCTAGGTCTTTATCAATAATTGTTTTTCTCATTGGTAAACACTTCCAGTTTTTCTCCGTTGGCAAATATTTTGTTAACTGAGACGAGGATTTTTCCCCCAAGTTTGTCCATCATCTATGTGTTCATATTTTACATTATTGGGTCAAAAATTTTACATGGGAATGTATAAAGAAAAAAAAAAATTTTAAATTCTACATCTCTGGACAGGAAGGACAATGACCGGTCAAATTATTATGTAAATATCCCGTTGAATTGTAGATTAAAATTGGGAGTTTTCATGGCTCCCAGACCAAAGATAATTAAAAATATTTTTTCCAGAATTGTCACATTATAAATATGTAAGTATCTCCATGACGTGTAGCTTCATATCTTTTCAAATCATGTCCCCCTCCCCTTCCCTCGAGTCTGAAGTTTTTGGCAAATAAACCTTTCAGTGTAACTGTTTTTTTTTTTTTTTTTTTTTTTTGTCTCCTGTATAATTTTCGGTAGAAAAGGTCCCAATACAGCAAATTTCTTTGATGTGGAGTAAAAGCTTCAACTTAGGTAGAAAAATTATTCGTGAATTTTCACTCCGGTGGCAGAAAAATTTAAATGTAAGATATCGTAAGAAAAAATAAAATCCCATAAACATCGTAAGAAAAAATCCCATAAACATCGTAAGAAAAAAATCCATAAATAAACATGCATGGATATTGTCATAACCAAAATGATTTCTTTAAATTTCATTCATTACAATGTGTCACTGCTTTAAAACATATGAGATTGCAATAAATAGGAAAATACAGTAAATTCATTACTGTTCATGGATCTTTACCATCATTGGAAAAAATGAAAAGAAATTGATTTTGAAAAAAAAATAGCTTTACCAAATAAGCATATTAACCCCTTTCAAATAAATCCAGCAAGTTCAGTTTTATTCCAATAAAGATAAAAATATATAGTACAATAGTTTTTGTTCAATTCGATTTTGGTTCATGCATAAATAAAATTTAAATGAGCAAAAATAATATAAATTGCTAAAATTGAAGTTAAACTGAAAACAGATTTCTGAAAATAGACGTGTGATATACGTCATTGAGGAACAATATGTTAGATGTTTTGTGACAATGACAAAAGGAAAAACCAAAATCAATGTTAGAATCACTCTCCGCCGCTTTAGAAAAAGCTCTTTTTCAAGAACCGCGAAGATTTTGTATGGCCATTCATCTAATGGCGAAGTACATTTATATGCTTCAGTCTTTTAAATCAGCATCCAGAACATATATATTTACATTTACATGAAATATGATTTATCTGTATTTCTTTGATTTCTTTATTCTACAAACACATCCACATGAACTACATGTACATCCGATGATTACAGTCGGCGTTACTGAAAACTTTATAGGTATGAGGGAAATAAACCAAACGGTCGGTTTAATTTGACAATTACAACTGTTCAAATGAAATAAATGAAGACTAGGGCTAGAGTTAGGGACAGACTACAGATAAAAAAAAAAAAAATAAGTTCATGAGGATAATTATGAACTGGTGCTTTTCACCCCCGAGTACGTTCATGAGCAAAAGCTAATTTGACTGGGTTAAGTAATCGACTCTTCACATGAAATATGCCTGGGTGAACAATATCATGTAATGCCTTCATGATTTTTTTTTCAATGGAAATACGAGGGCTAATCTAAAAGTAGTGTCACAACTGCTATAAAGGCTTTAATAATCAAATGTGATCAACAAAATTTGACGTATACTAATACCTATGGTGTGTAAAACGTTGCTTTATTCGTAAGTCCTGTGATGTAAATTCAAAATCTTGTGAAGTATATTCATAAATACCCGTATTTCCTATTTTGCCTTTAAATTTAATGCAACATATAAAATACAGTACTTTTTAAAATATTAAACACAACTTAGATTTTGTTTTTCGCTGCATGGCAAGAATGTTAACCGACGTCGTTATGACGTTACTTTTCGGCACTCATTTTCTTTTAAAAGTCTTTACTGCTAATTTGCAATAAGCCATCTTGTTTTGAGTTGTAGTATTAAAATTGTTTGAAATTTGTCCAAATTCTATTGGTAAATTCATTCTTTTTTTGGCGTAAATCTTGTGAATCATCAAATTTAAAATTAGTGTCCAAGAAGAAATGCATGTCATAACGACGTCGGTACATTCTTGCAGTGCGACGAAGGACGAGACATGACGTTATGTACAGTATTTATTTTAATATTGTATTGCATATATCTAAAGGTAATTTTAAGCAAAAGTCAAAATAGATTGAGGTATTAGTATATAATTTTTGCTGAAAACTTTTGATTATTTGAAATTTTATAGCAGTTGTGGTGTTACTAAATTAGTTATTAAATTGTATTAAATTTCTGTATAAAGAATATGGGCGAACAAGGCGAGGAAATGTCTATTGTATGACAAATTGTTAGAAAGTGAAAAAAATAAATCTCAATTATGATAAAATTTTCTTTGATATTTCATTTAATATTCATGTATACTTTATGCAAAATCTCCCCGATTTGCAACAATCTCTCAAAGATTGAAATAATTCGTCTCTTAAAAGCATATACACCCCAAAGAGGGCAAAAATGATCATTTTCACATATTATATTACAATTTTTCCAGTATGAGTGGGTCTTCGCTGCACTTTTTTTTTGAAAGATTATACTCAAAGTATGCGAGAAACTATTCATATTTCATCAACAAAAACATAGAGCAAAGTTCCACTCTACCTAAAAATACACTTTTATTGCAGAACATTCGTATCTTTCCGAGAAATATTTGAATTTCATTTATTTGAGCGTCATTTCACAAAGTAGTTTAAATGCCGCTATTTTTCATGAGCCGCGAAGCATTGTGGTGAGCGTGTTAGTCTCTAAGCATGCGCAGAATTTTTATTGCTTGGATTCGAACCCCAAGAATACCATATTTTTTTAAAATCATAGATTAGCCTAGCAATAAAAATCCTGAGTATCATTTTCTTTCGAGACTAGCACGCTAACCACTAGACTACACAAGTCCTGATGAATAGTGGCATTTAAATCGTTTGTGTTATGACCCTTGACTTAATGAACTTCAAGTATTTCTCGAAAAGATACGAATGATATGTCTTAAAAGTATATTTTTAAGGTATAGTGGGTCTTTGCTCCATATTTTTGGAAACCAAAAAATGCATATTTTTATGCAAACTTCGAGGATTAACTTTCAAAAAAATGGAGCGAAGACCCACTCATATCGAAAAATAGTGTTATAGTGTGAGAAAATGACTCTTTTTGCAAATAATTTCAATCTTTGTGAGATTTGTTGCAAATTGTAGAGATTTTACATAAAGTATATTTTAATGTTAGATGAAATATCAAGGAAAATTTTGATATTATTGAGATTTATTTTTTCACCTTAATGTTTGTCACACTATAGGATGTTCGCTCGTCATGTTCACCCATCTTCTTTACATCACTGGCCCCAACTTTTTCTTTCATTATTTTAAATTATATGGCACTTTCAACCAATCAGCACTAAAGTGGTAAAAAGCTTAATACAAGAAAACATAAAGAGAACGAAGTCGATTACTTTTCTCTCCCTCATCTTCAAAGCGTTTCAAAGCACGATCCTTTTTTTTTCTGCATACACAATTTAACGAGTTTTTATGGATTTTAGAAATCCATGCATTAAGTATAAAAATAAAAAATGCCTATGTTTCAATTCCCTTACTTAACATTTTAAGAGAAGATGAATAAAAATCATGTCACAAAGGTTAATTGAGTTATTTTTTCCAACTGCATGCGTAGTTTTGGTCTCTTCCTAGACATGAAAATTTAACATTTTTAAGCTAGTTAGATCACCAATCATTCCATGATGTCCGTATATATTCTTTCATTTGATCATCTTCATGATGGAAATCAGTTTGATGATAATATGTCTCAATCTAAAATCTCCACTCACCCACCCCCTTTTGACTTCAAGTGGGCCAAGTCTAATACAGTCATAAAATAATTCATTTATAGTCATGGAGATCTATCAGACAAACGCGTACCATGGCCGTGGAACCCCCCCCCCCCCCCAATAATTTTGCCGATATATAGATTACTGTACAAAGTATAGCCACTATACGCTTGTGCCCCCTCAATGAAAACGTCTGATGCCCTTTGTTTTGCTTGTCAAGAAAATTTTGGTAGTTGATAGTGCCTTCCAACTGAAAATGTATGGCTGTGCCCCCCCCCCCCCCCCCACTGAAATTGCTTTCTACGTACGGTTATGTAGGCAGTGTTGGATAACTATTCTCTTTGGAGAAATGGACAGGAATGACTAACTATAAAAACTGTCCACTTTATATTCATGTACATGTATGTAGAGAGAGCTAGATATATCCTTGAGGAACCTATTTCGGTGGTAATAAACATTCAATTACAAAATTTTCCTAACAAGTACAATTGAATAGGAAATTAATGCAGTTTTACTTTAAAGGTTCCTATAATTTATTCAAATATTAACAAAATTTTGGTCAAATAATATCCAATAGATTTTTTTTCTCAGAATATATGACATTCTGTTTTTAGGCACATGCAAATAGATGAGGTACCTAAATCATTGATATGATGCTTTTCAAAAGTTTCTACCTTCATAGGTTCAGCACCAAACAAATAAATGATTTAGAAATTATGCGGAAAATGAACCCAGCAATAAACTTACAGATTTTTTTAACAGTTATATAATTATGTTTATATTGAAAATGATGAATAAAATGTCCATCATATCTGAAAATTCTTTTTGAAGTAAAGTTGCCATGGGTCCAGTGGTTACCCTGTTTAGACAGCCAAACTGGACTTACACTGTACATGAAAATGCCAACTTAGGGCAAAAATCATGTTGCAATTAAAATAATTCTCATTTTAACCTTTTCCAGCTGATTTAAAATATTTTGCACTTTAATTATGTATTTTTTGTAAATTTATTTACTATCTAAATGCATCTAGCCTTTGAAAATATGCTTATAAATAGATTATATAACAGACATGAACTTTTTGGAGTCCCCTAAAAGGATGACTGCACTTAAGGACATGCGAAATTTGCGACAAAATAAACTTTCAAAACAAGCATTTTTCTTTTCATTGCAAGAATGGTCAACATCCAATCTACAACTTTATGTAATTACAGTTAATAAAAGTGTGTATTTACGAATTTCGAATCTGTTTTCAAAGGCAGGGGTCATCACGATTCCTTGAATCTCCGTTCGATAATGAGGACGCCCACTTTTTTACTGACTTTATACATGGTCAGCGCATGTTTGTCTATTGTTCTACGTTTAACAGTAGTTGTATATTTGCATAAATAATGATGTGTCAAAAGGAGATTAATGGACAAACATGCGCTCATGGTTAAAAAGAGAAAAAACTGCTTCTTCTTACATTCGCTCTCTGTGTTGTAACCAAGGATTGTGACATGTTGAATATTATAATTCACCACGTGATTTCTTACCTCGGTAACTTTGTGAATACTAAATTCCGTCACGTGACTTGTAAGGTAGCATGCTTTGTGCTAACTAGGACATTGTGTTCGAACACGTTAAGTCATCTGGCATTGATATAAAATCTGCTTTAATTACATTGACGTGCTCATATGGTTAATTTCGTTTTGAAACCTTTGTCAGAAGTGTATCTGTGCCATACAGAATGGAGAGGGAGACTGGAAAGAGTGATCACGTTCTTTTTTCCAAACATGTCATTGTTATGTATCAAGTCTAATTTTAGACCCATTCTTACAATGTTAGCTCCACTTCTCATGCATATCTAATGTTCAATCAAGGGCAGGTAAGTGTAAATTCACTATATTTGGAAAACAGTAAGGACAAAATTTTATTGTATCACAGTCTAAAATCGTTTCAAGATTTATATATGGTTACAAATTGACAAGATTCTTTCATAAACATACAAAAGTGAAATAAGGTTTAGATATAAAAGCAACAGAAGCAACCGAAAAAGACCCAAAAACAGGCGTTAAGTGCAGTCATCCTTTTACATTTCTTTGATTATCAAATGACAGTTGCTTAACTTTTCGGTATAGAGATGTAAAACTTTTGTTAAGATTTTGTTTTTGATTGCATACTCTCAACAAATTCAAATCTAAATGGTAATTTCAATCTTTTTTTTTTTTTACCTTTCTAAAATTGAGTATATGTATTTCAAAGTTAATCAAACACTATCATTTCTAAATGATTTTTCCTAGGGATATCTTTACTTTTATATCACCAGGCCCGTATAGGAAGCAATTTCACTTTGAGGGGGGGGGGGGCACAGCCATACATTTTCAGTTGAGGGGGCACTATCAACTACCAAAAATTTCTTGACAAGCAAAAAAAAAAAAAAAAAAAAAATCATCAGACGTTTTTATTGAGGGGGCGCAAGCATACCGTATCTATGTTTTCTATATAGTAATCTCTATACATCGACAAAATTATTGGGGGGGGGGCACGCGGCTCCCCGTTCCCCCCGGTTCCTACGGCCATGATCACGTACAATAAGCTACTGTGTTACCTAACATTATTCATATATTGATAAAGTCAGATCTCCCAATATAAGAAAAATCACCAGCTCAAAAGGAGATGCCACTATGATACAAGTGGTATTGTAGTCCCCTACACTTATGCTGATCTCTCAGCTCTGATGTTAAAACAAGACATGAAATATTAATTTCAATTCATTTCAAAATAATTTTCTTGTTTTAGAGACACGATTGATTTCAGAATTAAAAAAATACAACTGGACTATTTCGGAATTTGGTTCTGAAATTAGTTTACATTATTACCTTTGTAATATTAATAACAGCAGAGAGTTCCGATAGTGGCTTGAAGCGTTATTCGCACGTTTCGTTTCCTCCTATTGTAAGTAAAATTGCAGTTAAAACAGCTTTTTCCTGTTCTTTTGATGCATGATTCTGTACACAGATTGTATTATCTACGATATAAATTCAGAAAAATAATCGTAGGCAATAATATGTGACAAACCCAAATTCGAATTTTCTCGGATCATTTAACGCGATAGAATTATTGATATTATTGATCATAGTATGTTATTGCTTGATTAATATGTATGTGCGTATTGTTTTATTCATTTTGAAGGATAAATTGGGGCTTTATCAGAGAAAAAAAATAACATGAATATTCTTTATTTCCTTGATATAACATTTTACAGGTCCAGCACAATCTCTTGATTTAGCTGTATAGCTTGAAATAGCTATAAATCTTTATTAAGCTATTTTAAATAGCTTGAAAAAGCTATTTATATGCAGTTTTTCACAAAAATGTTTTCTGTAAGAAATGGACAAAAAGTCGCAAGTATTTGACTATTCAGATTGATTGTGTTGAATTATTACCAATCAATCGTCTTGTTGACCACAACTGACTATTTTAACATTTTATTCAAGAAGTAACTGTGTGGTCACAAATCAATTGCTTTATATAGCCCCAAAACTTCTAGAACTTCGAGTGCAAAGTCTCTCAAGGAGACACGTTGGTGAGTGATTTTTATACGTGCATTGTTTTCAAGGATTCAAGGTTGAATATTATCACTGCGCCAAGGGGCGACTTTTCATACATATTGAAAAAATTACACATTTTAGAAAAAAAGTGTGATAAAATAGCTAAATCAAGCTATTCTGAATAGCTTAATAAAGCTTTATAGCTAAATCAAGCTATATATAGCTTAATCAAGAGATTGTGCCGAACCTGCTTAAAGTAGACAGCTACATTATGATTGTACATCCAACGGTCTTGCAGACTGTGTTCAATGTGTGTGTAAGCAATTGTGTACTTTATATTGATTAGTTATGTGTTTTGTTTCATATTATATATATATATATATATATATATGTCACCCATAGACAGAACGTTCTATCGTTAAAATGATATTGTCCTACGGACCCAGTATGGTGAGGGCATGTCCCGAGACACATTAGATTATAAATTCTAACCAGGGTCACCCAATCCTTTTTCATTCCATGTGGTACCTAAGTTAACCTGATTCATTTTCAGACTCCCTCATATCTCTCTCTCCCCAAGCCAACTTCAAACTTGTTTATTACATTTAATCAATCATTTCACCTACATTATTTTGATATAGATCACTTTGAGAGACAATTCTTTATTCTAGAGTACTGAGACACCTCCTTCCACCTCCTTCCACCTCCTTCCACCTCCTTCCTGCTAAATGGCAGTACATCACACAGAGTCAATGGATCATACATTGTCAATAATGTTTCGCTTTGTGTCAGTAGACTACTAAAGGAGCTGTTTTACTTGTTTCAAAGATTACTCAATTTCACTTTCTTCCCTTCTACTGTTCAACCAGTTTTTGAATGCATCACCTTTCATTCATATAAAAAGGAACACAAATTTTATTGTCTCCACTTCTCTTGGGTTTGAAAGAGGGACAAAATTTTCATATAAAAAGATTTAAAATCCTTTTCTTTCTGAACATTCAGCAGATAAAGGGTTTAGGAGTTGAAAATGAGTAAAGAATGGTTTGCAAATATTGTGATGTTCATTGTTTTGATTGTGAGGTTTCAGACAATAGCTTGAGGCTGATTGGGTCATGTATCACAGAGGGCAGGCAAGAAGGGGGGGGGGGGGCATCAAGATATTATAATAAACTCATTATTTCAAATCGGGACACAGAGGGCCAGTCGTCTGCTGAATTGATCTTTTCTTTATTCCAGGACATTGTGTGGACTAATAATTTGGATGATAACAATAAGAAATGATCAATAAAATCTATATTATATTTTTTTATAGGTACATTTTGTTTGGTACAGTTCTTCATCCAGTTGCATAAACGGAAAATAAACAAGCATGGACTTCCAGCACAGGGCTGGAGGGAAGACGGGTGTGGGGGGCGTGGCATCAGCCTCTGAGTCCAACAGAGACAGGAGGGAGAGGCTGAGACAGCTGGCCCTGGAAACCATTGACCTTAATAAGGTGAACATACAATACATACTTATCATGCTTATACATCTACACAATGAAAACCTAAATCAGTCATTCAAGAACATTGTAAGAAAAAAGAGTACACAATTCATCATTTTGCAAGTATAAAGATAGTTTTGTAACTACTTTAATAAGTACAGTATAAAAATACTATAGGGTCATTCAGTAGTATGATTACAACAAATTAGAACATTTCTCAAATTTTCTTAATTTTTGAATTTTGTCACATTGAGATAATTTTCTCTTTGGAAAATAGAGCACAAGTTTTCTTAAGATTTTCATACACAAGATGTACATGATGTATCTTATACAAATGCATGAAATATGTAAATTTGGTAGTTAGGCAAACTTGTGCTTCATGTTTTCTGAAACAAAATGTGTCTGAAAACAAAATGTGTCTTAAAATTAATGAGAATTTGAATAAAAATGAGAAAATTTGGAAATGGACATATTTTATGACCTTCCTGTGACATCTGTATATCCTATCACTTGAACTTGATACTCATTTTATGACAGGGATGAAAGCAGCTTTAAGATTGTGAACTATTGCATTGTTCTAACACACACCCTAGAGCAGGGACCAGAGAAATGGAGTTTTAGTGTATCTTGTTTATTTTTTCTTTTCAGGATCCATACTTCATGAAAAATCACTTGGGGTCATATGAATGTAAACTGTGTCTTACACTTCACAACAATGAGGTAAGACTTGAAACAAAATGTACATGTAAAGATTATAGTATGTCATTGCAAATCGAAGGCCACAACTAAATTCGGTTATGAAACACGTAAAGATGACAAGCTGAAATGAAATTATGCAATTAAACACTGACTTTTACAGGGAAGCTACTTGGCACACACACAAGGAAAGAAGCATCAGGCAAACTTGTAAGTTCACATCTAAGATTAACATACTTCTACAAAGGTTTATGTATATAAAATAATGTCTTTCTAAGAAATATATTGTAGACAATCCTTTACACGTTTTTGATGACAGAAAAAGGAAAGATTGATTAAACACATTTCTGTATCTTGAAAGCAAAGCTAAATTTTTTAGTAACCCAATCACAAATGAAAGCAGATGCAAAAGAAAGTTCTGTAAAATGACTTCAAAAATCTCATTGCTCATGAAATCTGTTGTCAGGGCTCGTCGAGCAGCCAAGGAAGCTAAAGAGGCCCCAGCTCAGCCGGCACCAGAGAAAGCCAGGGTGGATATCAAGAAATTTGTGAAAATAGGAAGGCCAGGATATAAAGGTCTGTGTTTGTCAAAAGATTGAATAATTTTGTTTTAAGATATGCTCTTGTGTGGTCAGTTTTGCTGGAAAAGAAAATTGTAATCAAAAGATCAAGTATAAAATGTAGTTTTAGTTAAATTTTGAGAAAAAAAAATGATAAGGTCATCTGTTCTAGTGTGCAGCATAAAATTGATGCTTTAGAAATTGAGCATTTGGATCTGCAAATACTTGTGGTATGTACTGCCTGTACACAGAATGTCAGACATTTTTACCCTATTCATGGGATCATAGCAGAGCACAAAAATTCATGGGAAATGAAAAATTTGTCATATATTTTGAATTGTTTGCCAGAAGACACCACTATCCCCCATTTGTCTTCAATGCTCGCTCTAAAGACACCAGAAATCATGTTTGACATTAGACTTTCTGTGCTTTGTTAATGTACATAATTGAAGGTTTTAACCATTTTCCTTGATTATTACTTATTGAAAACTTAAAATTTTATAGTAAAAGACATGTCAAAGAGAAAACAACACAAATGAGAGCCAATTCTGTGCGACAGACACAAAATTCAACCCATAACTAATTTGTTCTACTTGGTCCGTATTCCTTGGCATTTTATATTCTAACTCTGAGTCAGAGAGACTCTTTACTATCATGAGAAAAAAGAGCAGACTGACAGAAGAAAGAAACTCTTGCTGTACTATGGAAATTTTTGTGGAAAATTCAACATTGCCGGAGATTGTTGTGAACTTGAAATTTTAAAAGCTGCAAAAATTGCTCGCAATAAGCAATGACACTACATATTATTGTACATTTGTTGAGTTGAAATTTAAGTAATAAATATGAACCTTTAATGTTGAAATTTTTTACTAGTTTGTACTGTATTTTTTTATCTAAATTCCAGTATTTTCAAGGCTCCTAGGCCTGTACAGTATTTGGGTCTGGGTATGGTATGAGAAGGTCGTGATGTTTTAGTTTGTCATTTTTTTCAGTGACTAAGCAGAGGGACCCAGACAATGGCCAACAGAGCTTGTTGTTTCAGGTCAGTCCTTTATGTAGACAGGACCTCCTTATACAGTAAAAGTCATCTAGTACAAACACAGATATGATCACAGTTAAAATATGAACTGACAGTATTTTTGTAAGTTTTTATATTTCACCATCAATGCATCAGAAAAATTTAGTAATCCAAGGTAAATTTTATACTTTATAGTTCTCTGAACATTTGTGGTAGTCATACTTGAAAGAAACATACATATTGAGAATTTGTTATATGGATATAACGAATTCAGATATAGCAAAGTAAATTCACAGGTCCCCAGGACTTTGCGGAAACTGAGTTTTGCATCCTGGTCTCCTTCATACCAGCTAGTTCAGAAACATTTTAATATGGATAAAAAATTTATGATCGAAAATTGCAATTTTTTCTAACATTCAGAAAATCAACATTACGTGCCAAAAAATTGAAAATTCAAGTACAGACAGTGTGTATAAACAAACACAGTGATAATGAAACTTCAAATATGAGTGAAATATTCATTTTTGAAGGGATGTAAAACAAACAATCTTATTATAATTATGAAGAAGAAAGAATAACATACACCAGTGTTTTATTAAGTTGTTTAGCATAAATTTATTGTAAAGTAAATATATCTGTAAGATACTATTCTACATGGATATGTTTAGGAGATCATTGGTTTTCATACATTTTCACGCTGTAAAGTAGTAAGAAAATGGAAGTAAGAGTTATCTTTCTTTGTACAAACTTGGAATTTTGGAATTTATCTATTATTCAGATTGACTACCCTGAGATTGTGGAGGGAATAGCTCCACGTCACAGATTTATGGCAGCTTATGAACAGAAGGTGGAGCCACCTGACAGGAAATGGCAGTATCTTTTGTTTGCTGCAGAGCCTTACGAGACCATAGCATTCAAAGTATGTAATAAAGAGAAAGCTTTAGTTTATGCACAGCTCACTAACTAGTTTCTCATGTGCTGTATATCCTTTTTGAAGAATGGGAATTGCAGAGTAATATAATAGCATTTTGATTATACCAAGGTGGAATTGATAGAACTCGTATGAAATAATTGCTTGAAACTACTGATAGCATAACTAAATGTCAGAAAACAAGTGCTACAAATTGTACTTGTGTATTGAGGCTAACAGTAGGCCAGTCTAAGCAGTTCTGAAGTGACTTATAGTTGATCTCTCTGAACTGAAAAGTTTTTTTTTTTTCTTGTTAGGTCCCTAGCAGGGAAGTTGACAAAGATCCCAAAAAACTATGGTCACACTGGAACAGAGAGACTAAACAGGTAGGAATTGTATGGGGGTAGAGTTTAGGAATTATTATGAGTGTTCTACTATATTCATAAATTGATTTGTCATCAGCATTTTACTTCACCAAAGATTCTGTCTGACATGCAGTAGGGGAAATTGCACAAAGAATTTTTTTTCCTTGGTTACAAGAAAAAACTGATATAAGGGAATGTATTTTCAGGGTTAGAAACTCCCTAAAATTACTACTCGCAAATAATTGCGAGTACCAACAAAGTGAACTCGCAATTTGATAAGACTACTCGCAATTTTCATATATAGTTAAATTTATATAAATTAAATACATGTAACTTAAGGAAAAAGTAACTACTGTACAATACACAAAATACAACTACAGTGTGACTTTTATCTAAATTACTGATTTAAATCAAAAGTATTGTGTTCTGTCATATTATATAATTTTGCTACAGTTTCAATGCAAAAAAACTCAACTCGCAAGTTTTTGCGAGTTACCTAATTTTTAACTCACAATTTGGGAATTCTAACTCGCGTTTTGCGAGTTGTATACAGTGGATTTCGAACCCTGATTTTTTGTATTCACTTGATATATATGATTCTATTTAACTAACGGTAGTTGTTTATAAGGTAAACATGTCTTCATCAGAATTCTAGTCTGTGTACACAAAAACAAAATTAAGTGAGCAAGGAATTCTTGTTCATCTGTGTATTACTGAAATTCTCTTGTACAGCTTTAATTGGGTATTGTTTTTGATGGGTTTAAAAGAGAATCTAAAAATTCATAAATTGAAAAAGAAATCAAATTTATTGATGTCATGTATAATTTCTGACATTACTTTTGAGTATCTGTGTTTCATGAACATTCTAGTTGAATGGTAACAGGTCGAGACCACTAGATATTCTGACGTCAGCATAAATTTGCATGCTAAGTTAGCTATCTGTTTCCTTTACTGACTGACCAATCAGTTGAATGAGTCGCAATGTATTATGAGCTACTACAAGTTTCAATATATCTCAGTGTGTTGAAAATAAAGAGCAACTATAATTAATTATGGAAACTCATTTTCAATTCTTTTTTGTTTTTTATGAAAGATATGTTGAAAATGATGTATAATCATATATTTCTATGCTCACATTTACAAAACTTTATACAGTATATCAACTTGTAATACACCAGCGTAAACTATTGTTCAAAAAGACATTAGTGCTATTGTGGTGATAAAGTACTGAGTGTGTTTTTTCACATGATATACATGTACATAGTTTTAAACAGCAAAGAAGAAAAAAAAAATTAATTGACAGAAAACGCTTTGAAGTATTTTTAAGTTATTTTACTTTATGCATAGCTTATAAACTTTTTTCTTGGAAATATAATTTTCTGTACATGCATTCCAATACCATTTCAAAAATGGTGCCCTGGCTTCCATGTTTGCAATGTAAAAGAAAAAATTTTGATGTAAATTTTGTCAGGGATTTTTTTACCCCTTGATTCCAGGGGCCGGGGCCGTCAAGATTGGGAAAAATGGCGATATTTGGTTGAAATTGGGAAAAATATCTTCATACAAATAAATAGGAAAAAACAAAAGTCAAATATTTTATCATTCTTCTTATTTTTTATAGTATGAAGCTGGCTTAAACCAGCTTTAGTGATATGAAATAATAGCGGCTGTTGAAGTTCAGAAGCTAAAAAATGGCAAAGCCGCGGGTATGATAACATTGTAAATGAACATATTTATACGTTGTCATCTTTTTTACCTTTATGTAAGAAGTTCTTTAAAATAACATTTGATAGTGGGTTTGTTCCAAATGAGTGGTTAATCGGTATTGTTTGACCAATTTATAAGAATAAGAGCGATTCAACCCAGCCTGAAAATTACCGTCCTAGGCAAACTGGAGAGACTGACATGATGAATGTTTATTTTTAGATAACGATCCCGACTTCAATTTTTAAACATCGATCCCGCTTTATAAAGTACGCATGCAAACATCCATAGTATTCCGAATACCTTCTCGGAAGTCCTCGGATGGCTCTTAGATCGCACATAGAGAACATAAACACCTTTTTGTCATTATTTTATTTAATAATTTACAACTTAATACTTTTTTTTTCAAATTGGGAATTTTTAGGTATGATTTTGGGAAAAACATGCACTTTTCAGCATTGGGAATGGGGCCGAATTTCGGCCCCAGAGAGACCCTAAAAAAATCCCTGTTTGTTTACCTGTACTGCACAATTAAAGGGGTCAATTACTCACCTTTGAGCAAGAAATGCAAATAAGATACAGATTCTTGCATCAAATAATCCTGCCTATTCTGAGGAATAGTGTGATGTAAAATGTTAAAGGGGTCCAATATCTCATTGACCAGTCCAACATCATATCTTTTGGACTTCTCAGTAAAATATTGGAAATGTTAGACTTTCAATACCCCATGCAATGAGTTGCAGTAGGTATAATGAGTCCGTCAGTCAGTTGAACCATGAGTCAGTCTGGCAGTCCTGTTCTTGTCAGTGCAACTCCACAGAATTTCTTAAAACTATGTAGTTAATGAGGACAATGTGTAGATGTGTATATTTGCAGAAAATTCTGATTCATTTTCAGGGTTCTCCACAAGGGGTTTTACCATGGCGGCCCGCCATGGTTAAATTTATGTGCGCCATGGTTAAACGAGCTGCGCCATGGTCAAAATCGGCGGCCGCCATGATTAAATTTTTATTGCATTTCAGTATTGACACCTACTTTTTAATGACTTGAGTAGTTAATTGTGTTTATACTACGACAGCCATGCACCTCGCATGCCTCGATAGAAAGCGGACTGTGCTAAACAAACACGGTCGTTGATCGGGGACAATGCTGTGAAGTGTGACAATTGAGAGTCAATCAGCTGATGATCGATATCTTGAGAGTTGATTATGCTGTACACATGGATAACAGAAGATGACATAACAAGCAATAACAACTTGATAATTGAAAAGCATCCGATTCAAGTTTCTCTGCCCAGACAAAGTTAACCCTTTCAAAATTTCCTGTTCTTTGTATTTAATCAATTCCTCATGCCTTGTTTTTAAGTATTAACTTTATTTTTTATCTTTTTAATAAAATGTAAGTGCCAATCGCCGTCTTTGTTTTAGAGTTACCTCCTGTTTTTATGAAACATCGCGTGGTGCTATTTTTAGTGCTGGGGCACGTGGAGAAGTAAACAATGGAGGAAACTCGGCGTAAATGCAATATGTAGAAAAAAGAACGTTTAGAGGAAAAAAAAGCAGAACAGAGAAAGCAATATTACAGTTATGTCAAATTTATGCCCCTGGTTATATTAAGTTACTTTTACCATGTAAGCCATCAGTAAGTTTTCATAGACCATGCAGTTAAAAAAGCTTAAGCTTCGATAGGATGTCGGTGTTCATTCGTCTGTTCATTTGTATGTCTGTTAACTTTTTTTTCAAATTACTACCCATTCATCAGTTTTAGTCATATTTAATAAAATGTTTCATACAACAGGCATCATCAATTCTGAATATCAGTTTTTGAATAACGTTGCCATGGTTACTCTATCAAAATATTTTTTTGAAATTCCTTCAAAATGTTCCTATAGTTTTGGGCCAATTTTGGTGCATTTGTAAAGTAAGATAAATAATCTTTTTTTATTTTTATTTTTTTAGCTTAAAAAAATTATTGGTTATTTCAACTTTTTGTGTTTTTCGGTCACATTTCGCCTTCGCGCAACTTCCTCAATGGTTAAATTTTGAAATGTGGAGAACCCTGATTTTTTTCTTGTATGTCCCTTTTGGTCTTAGTAATTTCTGTACTTGTCAGTGCAACTCCTCTTAAAAGAAAGAAAAGAAGAATTCCACGAATGTTTAGTAAATCTGAGTAGATGTGCATATTTGGCAGCCAGGGGTAAGACTGAAATCAATCATATTGAAAAATGATTGATAATTGTAATTTCTACTAGCTGCATAATGCACATATTTTCATTATTTTTGTTAATATGACTTGTTATCACCATATTTCCATTGCCAAGTTAAATCTTCCAACCTTTTTACGACAATTATAAGATATAGTACTCTATCTTGCAATGGATCCAAGTGTAGAGAAATGTCTTGACAAACAATTGAAACCAAAATAAAGTAGTGCACCCTGTAAAACAAGTGAGATAATTAAGTGACCTACCATTTTGATACAACAAGATCAAATATGGTCATATTTATCTTCAGAGGTAACTATGTTTTAAAATAAACTCAAAATTTTTATGACTGTTTTTCATCATTATTCTAAAAAATGATGAAATTTAGTCATTAGTAAGAGTCAATTTTATGACTAGTAATCATCATTTTAAAAATGATGAATTTCAGTCTTAACCCTAAATTGACTTTTTTCCCTAAGAGTTATGTCCCTTAGATTGGTGAAAATTAAATATACTGCTAAAAGTGTTGGTCAGCAACTCTTCTGAAACCACTTAAAAAACTTAAAATCTTCTCACGAACAGCAAGGCCATAAATAGTTATATGAATATCTTTGATACATTTTAGTTTGTTCAAATCATGTCCCCTGGGACTAGGATTGGGCCACAATAGGAGATCAAAATTTTATGTAGGAATATATAGGGAAAAATCTTTATAAAATCTACCTCTCAAGAAAAGCAATGCCATGATAAGTCATTTTTTTTTAAAAAGATCTTCAGGTAGATTAGATTCAGGATTTTTCAAATCATAACCCCTGGGGAAGGGTGGGGAAACAGAAGGAAATAAAAGTTTTGCATAGGAATACTAGCACATAGGAATAATCTTTAAAAATTTTCTTTTCAAGAACAACAAAGCCATGGTTGGTCATATTGAAATGGAAGCTCCCCAGGTAGTTTAGATTTAGGTTTGTTATTTGTTGTCATAGCCCTTTGGGGGTAGGGTAGGACAGGGCCTTAGTACATGTAGGTGATCAAAGTTTTACAAATATGTAGTAAAATACTGGTAAGCTTTAAAAATCTTCTTCTTAAGAACAGCAAAGCTGTGGTAAGTCATATTTAAATGGAAGTATCCTCAAATAGTGTAGATTCAAGTTTGTAAAAATCATGACTCCTGGGGATATGGTGGGGCCACATTAGGTGGTCAAAATTTACATAGGAATATGAATGAAAAATCAGACCTAAGTTATGTGGAATCATTTTAGCTCACCTGAGCTGAAAGCTCAAGTGAGCTTTTCTTATCCCTTGTCATCTGGCCATCTGTCTGTTTGTCCATCTGTAAGTAAATTTTACATATTTTTACCTTCTTCTCAAGAACCACTGGGACAAATTTTACCAAAAATTGACACAAGGCATTCTATGGTAAAGGGGATTCAAAAATATTTAATTGAAGGGCCAAGCCCCCTTCCAAGGGGAGATAATCAAGAAAAGCAAAGACAGGGTGGGATCCTTTGAAAATCTTCTCTACACTAACCACTGGGCTAGAAAGGTGAAACTTATGTGGAAGCTTTCTGAGGAAGTGTAGATTTTGAATTGTTCCAATCATTTCTCCTAGGGGTAAGATGGGGTCCACAATGGGGAATGAAAGTTTAGATTGAAATATTGAAAAAAAAATTGTTTAAAAACCCCTTCTTCTCAAGTACCACTTGACCAGAAAAGATGAAATGCATGTAAAAGCTTCCAGACATAAAATAGATTCTAAATTTTTCAATTCATGGACCCTGGGGATAAGAAAGGGTCACAATAAGAAATCAAAGATTTACATTGAAATATATTTGAAGAATCTTTAAAAATCTTCTCAAGAACCACTGGACCAGAGAAGATGAAACTTACGTGAAAACTTCTGAGATCTTGTAGATTCTGAACTGTTAAAATTAAGGCCCCAGGGAGTAGGATGGGGCCGCAATGGGAGATCAGAGTTTTCCTTGGAACAATATAATTTTTTAATGAATCTTCGTAAGAAACATAATAGAATCATTAATTGTGAAAATTCGCAAGGCATGTGGGTTAATGTATTTTTTTTCTTCAAATTTTGGACCATGGGTAAAAGTTGGCTAAAATCAGGATCAAATTTTACATAATGCATATATATGTATACTGAAAAAGAATTTCTTTTCCATATTATTGCTAGGCCATGTTAGTTATTTTGATATTGAAGCATTCACATGATGCGTGGATTCAGAGACAATTTAGAATTAGGGTGGTGCCATGATATGCAATATATGCAATTTTTCGTGGTATTATAAAAATCATTTTAAAATCTGATGAAAAACAGCAGAGCTGAAGTAACCCAAATGAGCTAGTGTCTCTAGTGGACCTCTTGTTAGGTCACCAGAGTCACTCAGGTGACTTATTGCAATCTGTCCATCTGCATGTGTTGTAAACTTTAAAACATTTTCAGCTTCTTCTCTGGAACCACTGAACCAATTTCAACAGATTTTGGTTTAGAGCATCTTTGGACAAAGAGGGACAAAAATTGTGAATTTCATGGTCCCTGCCCCCTGAGGCCCGAGGGATGGAACCAAAACCATAAACATTAATGCAATTTTCAAAAATCTTCTTCTCTACTCTTAGACACCAAGCAGTCAAACTGTTGTCATGATTGTAACATACTATGAGTCCTTTACCTAAATTGTGAAATTCATGGACCCAGGGTCAGGGGTTCAGGAGTTAGAAAGGGGCTCTATTGATCACATAGTGAAATTGCATATATTGTTTAAAAAGCTTCTTCTCTGCCCCTGTATATTAAACAAAGAAACTAAGTGCATGGTTATGATGAGCAAAAGTGCCTCTTCTAAAATTATGAATATCATGGCCCCTGATTCAGGAGTTCTGGTGTAAGAGGAGGGGGGGGGGGGGGGGGGGGGAGGGGCTCTATTGATAATGTAGTGAAAATGCATTATTTCTTAAAAAATCTTCTTTTTTGCTCCTGGGTATTTGGTGGGTGTACTTCATGCATGGTTATGATAAGCAAAGGTCCTTTTCCGAAATTTTGAATATCATGGCCCCTGGGTCAGGGGTTCTGGTGTTAGGTTGGGGTTCTATTGATTATATAGTGAAATTGCATTATTTCTTTGAAAATCTCTCTTTTTGCTTCTGTGTATTTGCTCCTGGGTATAAAGCAAAGAAAAAAAAATAAGTGTATAGTTATGATGAGCAAGAGTGCTTCTTCCAGAATTGAGTTTCATGGCCCCTGCGTCAGATGGTTTAGTGCAAGGATGGGGGCCCTATTGATAATATAGTGAAAATGCATTAATTCTGTTGAATAATCCTGTCTGCTCCTTAGTGTTTAGCAGATAAACGAAGTGCATAGTTATATTATTAAAACTTGTTTGTGGTCCCAGGGTCAGGGGTTCTGGTGTTTCTCCCGGGGAGAGGGGGGTGCTCTATTGATGATATAGTGAAAATGTGTTAATTCTTTTAAATATCTTAAACGAAGTGCATAGTAATGAAGATGAGGGTACCTTTTCCAAATTTGTGAATTTCATGACCCTGGGTCATGGGTTCTGGTGTTAGGGTAGGGCTGCTTTAAATCTGTAGTGTAAATACATTAGTTCTTGGGAAATTCTTCTCTGCTCCTGGGCATATCAGAGGCAAACAGTGTAAAGTTTTAATAAGCAAGGGTATCTTTACCAGATTTTTTTAACATCTCTACCGATTTGTCAAGTGTTCTGGTCCTGGCCAGGGCTCTTTATTTGTGTTCTACTGTTATTCCCCTTTGCCATTCACTTTTGATAATTAATCACTGTAAATAATGTATTTGAAATGTTAATAGAATAAGATAATTACCGTATATACTCGCCTATAAGTCGGTCCGCCTATAAGTGGGTTGTATTTTTTAAGCTTAAATTACAGGGATTGACCCTCTAAAATATCAAATCTTTTTATAACTCGCGTATAAGTCAGATAAAAAAGTTTTGGACCAAAGTTCAACTCACCCCAAAAAAACGACTTATAGGCGAGTATATACGGTATGCAAGAATTTTTATTGTATAATACAAAAAGTACTTCCCTAGTTTTAATGATTAGGTAGACTTGTGAATAATTGATAAAATAAAAATTAACTTATTTTAATAAATGTTCAAAGACCAAGAGAGGCCAATGTGAGAGGATATAATATGGGGTAAAATATAGTATAGAAGCATTAATACTTTGTTAATAGTCTGCATGGTGATAGTGATAAATGGGGGAAAGATTAGAACTTAATCTTGAGTTGTTACTGAATACATTATTTCATTGATCCTGATCATCCTATTTCTCTTGCTTTTGGGCAACAAAGCTTCATCTATCAGTTTATTTTATAGTCAGGTGACCATTTAGGCTCTTGTTTTAGAGATTGGCTGAAAACAGAGATTCAAATTTTTTACAGTATATGTGTACAGGGGATAAAATCTCAAGGACAGCAAGCCAATGATGATGGTACTGAAGCATCCCAATTACTTGGATAAAATCATTAGGGCTAGATTTTGCTCCACAATGTGGAGTCAAAATTTGTATGAAAATAAAGAGGGTATTTTTTAATGAAAAGTGCTGATGAGAAACAGCAGGTTCACAGTTACTCAGGTGAGCATTGTAGGCTTATGGTCCTTGGGCCCCTTTTGTAAATTAGTTTTGGTGCATGTACTGTATACAGGGTTATTTTCACCCCATTGTTATTTTCACAATTTTTGCCCCACTTTGAATTCGCCCAAAGTTCTGCTTAAGAGATTATGCTGTCTTTTTTTTAAATTGCCCCATTTTAAATTCACCCAATAACAACGAGGGCGAAAGGGGCGAAAATAAAACAAAATTTCTTTGTAGGAATAGGAATTTTGGATGGGTATAGTGTTCAAGACCACCCTAGTTATTTTTTCAAATATAAATTTTAAAGAAGCTAATACTTGAAAAAATGGGCATTATATAAAAAGTAAAATGCAGATGTATGATTCACACAACTTATTCTATGAGGCTGCTAGACTAATTTTATTTTTGTAGAGAATTAAATAGTATTTTGATATAGAGCTCAAATGTAGATCTCTCTAAAGTGGAAATAAATACCGTACAGTAAACTACACCGTACATATTCTCTCCCAAATCCATTCTACTAAATAAATAGAGATTGTGAGAATAGAATTGAAGAAATGTTAAATTATATGTTCGTCCACTTTGTTTAAAGTACATTTTTATTTAATTAAATATTTTTTGGATTAGTTTTAAATTATTAAAACAAAAATTGTGAATTTCATGATCCCTGCCCCCCTAGGGCCAGAGGGTTGGGGCAAAAACCACTAAAATTAATGCAATCTTTAAAAATCTTTTTCTTTACTCCAAAATTGTGAATTTCATGGCCCCTGGGTCAGGGGTTCTGGTGTTAGGGCGGGGCTCTAATTATTATATAGTGAAAATGAATCAATTCTTTAAAAATCTTCTCCTCTGCTCTTGGGTATTAGGCCGATGAACTTAGTTCATAGTTATGATAAGTAGTGGTTCATCTTCTTAAAATGTAAATTTCATAGCCCCTGGTTCAGGGGTTCTGGTGTTAGGGCGGGGCTCTAATTATTATATAGTGAAAATGAATCAATTCTTTAAAAATCTTCTCCTCTGCTCTTGGGTATTAGGCCGATGAACTTAGTTCATAGTTATGATAAGTAGTGGTTCCTCTTCTTAAAATGTAAATTTCATAGCCCCTGGTTCAGGGGTTCTGGTGTTAGGGTGGGGCTCTAATTATTATATTGTAAAAAAACATTAATTCTTTGAAAATCTTCTCTTCTGCTCCTGGGCAGTAAGCAGATGTACCTAGTACATAGTTATGATGAAAAAGGGTGCCTCATCCAAAATTGTGAATATCTTGGTCCCTGGGTCAGGGGTTCTGGTGTTAGGGTGGGGCTCTACTGATCTTATAGTGAAAATGCATAAATTCTTTAAAAATCTTTTTTTCTCTCCCTGTATATAAAGCAGATAAACTAGGTGCATGGTTATGATGATCAAGGGTGCCTCTTCCAAAACTGTGAAATTTGTGGCCCCAGGGCAAGGGGTTCTGTGGGAGAGGGAGTGGTCTATTGATTATATAGCGAAAATGCATTATTTCTTAGAAAATCTTCTTCTCTGCTCCTAGGTATTTAGCAGGTAAACTAAGTATGATGAGCAATTGCGCCTCTTCCAAAATTGTGAATATCTTGGCCCCTGGGTCAGGGGTTCTGGTGTTAGGCACCCTAATTGTTCAAATATCTTCTTCTCTCCCTCTGTATAAAAAGCAGATAAACTAGGTGCATGGTTATGATGATCAAGGGTGCCTTTTCCAAAACTGTGAAATTTGTGGCACCAGGGTGAGGAGTTCTGTGGGAGGGGGGCCTCTATTGATTATATAGTGAAAGGGCAATATTTTGTTGAAAATCTTCCCTGCTCCTGGATATTTAGCAGATAAACTATGGTTATGATGATCAAGGATGCCTCTTCCAAAATTGTGAAATTTGTGGCCCCAGGGTCAGAGGTTCATGTTTGGATGGGTCAATTTAATATGCAATGGAAATGCATTTTTTTTTTTTTTTAAATCTTCTTTTCTTCCCTGGGGTATTTAACAGAAAAACTAATAGGATGGTTATGAAGGGCAAGGAAATCTTTTCAAAAAAGTTGAAATTCATAACCCCGGGGTCAAGGATTTGGTGTGTTTTGAATATATATTAGAAATGCATTATTTCTTTGTAAATCTTCTTCTCTGCCCTTTATTATTAAAGAAGCATACTATGTGCATGGTTATGACGAGCATGAGTGCCTCTTCCAAAATTGTGAATATCTTGGCCCCTGGGTCTGGGGCTTTGGTATCAGGGTGGGGCTAATCTATAGTGAAAATGGATTATTTCCTTGAAAATCTTCTCTGCTCCTGGGCATCTAGGATATAAATAGAGCATATAAAGTTGTAATAAGCAGGGATGTTTTTACCAGATTCTGAAATTCTGTACCCTTTGGTAAATTTATTAATTTCTACTGAAAGAAGGTATTCCCTTTACTATTCACCTATGATAATTAATCACTGTAAAAAATGTAACTTAAAAGGTCAATTAACAACAGAGTTATACAAGAAATTTTATAACATTTAATACAAAAGTACTTTCATAGTTTTTAATAGTCAGGTAAACTTTTGAAATAATAGATAACTAAAAAATTGGACAAAAATACGTTATCTTTTTTACAATAAATAGTCTTTAAAGACCAAGAGAGGCCGTTGCAGGGATGAATTAAATGCATTAACTAATAGTGCTCTAGAACTTTTGTTTTGTTAGTCCGCATGAGGATATTGACAAATGGAGGAAAGTACAGGCAAATAAATAGATCAACTTCATGGTTTGTTATTGAGTACTAAATTAATATTTTGCTGATCCCTGATTATTCTTTTTCTCTTGCTTTTGGACAACATAGCTTTATTTATTAGTTTATTTTGTTTTAATCTATGGATCATTACAATATAGTCAGATGGCCTATTGCTATCTGTTTTTGATCTTCATCAGTCATTTTCTCTGTGTTGACATCTGATCATTTTCAGCGTCTTCTCTGGAACTGCTGAACCTATTTCAACCAACATTTATACCCCTGCTCTGAAGTGTCTGTCTGTCTGTCTGTGCGTCCATGTGTATGTCCATAACAAATTTTCGTCACAGTTTTCTCAGCAACTACTCATCGCAGATGCTTGAAATTTTAGCACACTCTTTGTCTAGGTATGCCATATAGTGGGATACATTTTTGTACAAATCGGATGTCAACTTCCTGTTTATTCATGCATCTGTGCGTATAAATTTTTCGTCACATTTTTCTCAGCAAGTTCTCATAGCTGATGCTTGAAATTTTAGCACCCTTTTTGTGTAGGCATGCCATATGGTGGAATTCATTTTTGTACAAATCTGATGTCAGCTTCCTTTTTTTCCATGCATCTATCTGTACCAAATTTTTGTTGCAGTTTTCTCAGCAACTACTCACTGCAGGTGCTTGAAATTTTAGCACACTCTTTGTTTAGGCATGCCATATGGTGGGATTAATTTTTTTATGGATCCAATGTCAACTTCCTGTTTATCTATGCATCTGTACGTACCAAATTGCCATCACAGTTTTCTCAGCAACTACTCAAGACAGATGCTTGAAATTTTAGCACACTCTTTTCTTAAGTATGCCATATGGTGGGATTCATGAGAGTGTACTAGTGAGCATTGGCTCACAGACTTCTTGTTAGATCACATGAGCCTTGACTTAATTGAGCTTTTCTGATAGAAGGGTGTCAGACGTCTGTCTGTTGTGTGTCATCTGTAAACTTTTCAAATTTTCTACTTCTTCTTAATAAGAAGTATTGGGAAAATTTCAACCAAATTTGCCACAAAGCCTACTTGGATGGATTTAAGTTTTTTTCAAATGAGGTGGGGGGAGGGGTATTAAGATTAGTGAAAATATAAAGGGACCTTATAAAAATCTTCTCAATAACCATTGGGCCAAAAAAAGAAAAAAAAACTTTTAAGTAAGGTTCATTACGTAGTTTAGATTTGTTTTTTGAAATCATGACACCATTGGCTAGGACAGGGCCACATTGGGGGATTCAAAGTTTTTTCATAGAAAATTCTTTAAATAACTTCTCCTCAAGAACAGCAAAGCCATGACTAGTCATATTTATTTTGAAGCATCCCCAGGTAGTGCAGATTCAAGTTGTTCAAATCATGATCCCTGATGGGAGGATGGGGCCACAATAGAAGATCAAAGTTTTACATAGGAATGTATAAGAAAACATCTGTAAAAATCTTTCAAAGCCATGATTAGTCATATAAATATGGAATCCTCCTCAGTGTAGATTCAAGTTTGTTCAAATCATGCCCAATCCCCTGCGCCTTTTGGAGGGGGAAAGGGGGACCACTTTTCTATTTTAACTTTTTAATACTGAACTGATTTTTGCTTTTCTTGGGCCAAAGTGCTTAGGTGAGTGATGGCCTCTTTTGGTATTTGAACAAAGGGATACAAGTTATGGATTTCATGGTCTCTGCCCCTCTGGGGCCTGAAGGGTGGGGCCAAAACCATCAAAATTAATGCAATCTTTAAAAATCTTCTTCCTTACTCCTGGACATCAAGCAGCCACACTGCTGATATGATAAGAATAAGAATCTACCAGAATTTAGAAATTCATGGCTCCAAGATGAGGGCTTTTGGTGTTATGGTAAGGGGAGAGCTATTGATCAGTGAAAATGCATAAATTCTTGAAAAATCTCTCCCTCTTTATATAAAGTAAACAAACTAAGTGCATGGTTATTATAAGCAAGGATGCCTCTTCCAAAGTCAAGAAATTCATGACCCCTGTTTAAGGGGTTCTTTTTTTTAGGGCAGGGTTCTATTGATCATATAGTGAAAATGCATTAATTCCTTGAAAAAAGTCTCAGATCCTTGGAATTTTGAGCACACAAACTAAGTGTATGGCTATGATGAGCAAGCGTGTTTCTTCAAAATTTTGAAATTCATGGACCATTGGTGAGGGGATCTGGTGTTAGGGCAGGGGTCTATTAATCATGAAGTGAAAATGCATAAATTTTTTAGCTCACATGAGCTGAAAGTTTCAGTAAGCTTTTCTGATCACATTTTGTCTGTCGCCTTTCTGTCAGTCTGTCTGTAAACTTTTCACATTTTCAACTTCTTCTCCAGAACCATTTGGCTAATTTCAACCAAACTTGACACAAAGCCTCCTTGGGTGAAAGGAATTCCAATTTATTGAAATGAAGGGCCTTTCCTCTTTTAAGAGGAGATAATTAAGAATTATTGAAAATTTGGTGGTATCTTTTAAAAAATCTACTTCTCAAGTACCACTGGCCCAAAAGAGTTGAAACTTCTGTGAAACGTTCTTTACATAGAGTAGATTCAAGTTTGTTCAGCCATGTTTAGTCATAATGATATGGAAGCATCTTTAGGGAATGTAGATTCAAATTTGTTCAAATCATGACCCTTAGGGGTAGGATGGGGCCACAGTAGGGGATCTGTTTTACACAGGAATATATAGGAAAAAATCTTTAAAAAGCTTCTCAAGAACATTAGAGCCATGTTTAGTCATATTTACATGGAAATATCCTCAGGTTGTGTAGATTCAAGTTTGTTCAAATCTTGACCCCAAGAGGTAGTGTGGAGCTAAAGCTATAAAATTCATGACACCTTGGGGTAGAGTGGTGTCCCAACTCGGATCAAAGGAATAGATAATTGAAAAAAAGCTGCTATTAAGATTAGAATGGCCATATTGACTCAGGTAAGCATTATAGGCCATGAATCTCTTGTTTAAAATCTTTTCTCCTCCTGGTATTTAAGAAGATAAATAAGTACATGGTTATGATGACCAAGGTGTCTCTTCCTAAATTGTGAAATTCATGGTTGCTGGGTGAGGGGAACTGGTTTTAGGATGGGTTTTAGGATGGGATTGTATAGATTATATAGTGTGAATGTTTGAATCTTTGAGAATCTTCTTTTCTGCAAATGAGAAGTAAGAAGACAAACTAAGTACATGGTTAAGATGAGCAAGGGTGTCTCTTTCAAAATTGTGAAGTTTATGGATGCTAGATGAGGAGTTCCTGTGTTAGAATATATAGTGAAATGCATTAATGCTTTGAAAATTGTCTCTGCTCTTGGGCATCTAGGAGGCAAATAGAGCTAAAAGTTGTAATGAGCAAGGATGTTTTTACCAGATTTTTGAAATTCAGGGCTGTATTGATCCTGATGGAAAATTTGTGGTTTTATTATACCAATACAAAAGTTAATCCATGAAAGTCACATAATTGACTGTTGATAGTTGGTGTTTATGATATTATTGTGATCTCAAGGCTATAGTAAAGCCTGTTTTGTCCACAACATTATATATACATTCAGTGTTAACTTATTTTTTTTTTATGAAATCCATTAGAAATCTACAACTTTCAAATCTCTATAACACACGCGAAACCTTGTCACCACGTGGTATAATACACAGTAGGAACTATATGCATTTTCAATATCTAGGAACACCAAAATGTATATTGTTTTGACTCAATTTATTAAAAAAAAAAAACAACTACCCAGTTAAGTTAATGAAAAATACAACAACTGTGCGTTTAAAATTAATTTGTCATTTTTTTCTTGCAATGTTCATTTGCGTTATTTAACTTTCCAACGTCACAAACGGCTCTTACATCTATTAAGCACACCAATTCTGAAATTCTGAAATAAACAATTATGAAGAGAGAAAATTAGTGAATGTAAATATAAGCATTGAATTCTTATTTTTGGATGTCGTTGGTCCTATAACACACCTGGCCGTGCCGACAAATTATCATACTGCGCTAACACGCAGTATTGATGTGTTATAGGACCGACGACATCCAAAAATAAGAATTCAATGCTTAAATGAACATAGCTGATTGGCAGATCTCAAATATGGTCCTTAATAGACCATAAAGATAAGAGTTAAGGGAAAAATGTTAATTCAAGTGAATTTAAAGAACTAAGCAAATATTGATGAAGAATGTTTATGTAGTGGAAAATCTCCACAGGTATATATTAATAATTGATACCAACTAATTTTATAGTGGCAGAAAGCCGCAGAGTACAAAACATGATTTAATGATAATTGTTAAATGAAATATATATGAGTTGAAAGTTGATTAACTGTAGAAATTAAGTTTATTTTTGTACAAAATGTGTTTGTTGTAAAAAATACTTAAAAATTCTTTACAATGTGATGGTTTCTTTTTTTCAGTTTTTCCTGCAGTTTGCATTCAAGATAGAATCCAAGGCACCAATGCCACTCCCTCCTCCACCCACAGAGGGAAAGAAGGATGTACAGGTTCCCTCAAGCACAAATTCAGCACCCCCACAACTTCCTCCTCCTCCACGCATGCCTCCTCCCCCAAGGATGCCTCCCCCACCTCCAGTTGGGCAAGCAGCTGGAGGGCCTCCTATGCCACCCCGGCCAACAGTACCTCCTATGAGCCAGGGTATGCCCCCTCCCCCAATGCCTCCTGGAGGTGTTCCCCCTCCTGGACCTCCTCCCAACATGCCAGCCCCACCCCCACCCCCAGTGCCTCCTCCTGTCCCTCCCCCCGGTATGCCACCAGGAGCCTCAAATATTGCCCCTCCTCCTCCCCCACCCCCAAAGTAATTTCATCAATAAAACTTGGAAACATTTTCACAATCATCACTACTTGTGTACATGCTGTTAAAAATCAACTACATGTAGACTGTTTATAAACTAATGACCATTATAGTCATATAGAAAAATAAAGATTGACTTTCTTGATTGTTTTGTGTTGTAAGTAAAAGGAGAGTTGCACTGAGTCTGGACAAGCTTGCAGAGTGCTACATTGCTTTTTTTTTCAAATAAGTGTTCGATTTATGGGTGAAGAGACATACTTTGGCATCACTGTTGATATTAAATCTTGTATAAGTAAGCTTTGGTAAGAGTCCTGACAAAGTTATAGTCATAAATGAATATGTGTCTGTATTTCTTGGTTTTACTAATTTATTTTCCCATATAGAATAATACGACTTCAATATTTTCTGAGCGGATTGATGTTAAACACAGTTTAAAGGTGCTTGGACACAGATTTGAAGTTATTATTTTCTCAAATTTTCTGTATAATTTCATGACATATGTTGCTATAGCATTTCATACTAAAATATAATAAAAATCTTATTTCATCTCGAAGTTACTAAAACTTCGAGTTTCTGGACGCGTTGGATTGACACATCCTTGCGCTTTCACATGTTGTAATTTTATTCTTAATACTTAAGAAATGTGGCAATTTTGTTGTGTATTAATGAAAAATATTAAAACTATAACCCAGAAAATTCAGAATAGAAATGTTCGAAAGCAAAACCTACTCACAGTATTGTAAGTCCGTGCTCAGTGGTGTGTGCAGAGTTTAACAATTGAACACACCCGGTGAATCGTAAACATTAACAATAACAGAGCTTGTGCCCTGTTTACAAAACAGTTTACGTTTCACGGGTGTGTTCAATTTGTTAAACTCTGTACACATCACAGAACACGGACTGACAATACTGGTGAGTTGGTTTTGCTTTCGAACATTTCTACTCTGAATTTTCTGGATTTTAGACGTAATATTTTTCATTAATATATAACAAAATCGCTTCTTTTCTTAAATATTAAGGATAAAGTTAAAATTTGTGTAAGTGTAAAGATGTGTTAATCAAACGCGTCCCGGAATTCGTAATTCCAATAATTTCCAGATGAATTAAGATTTTAATTATATTTTCGTGTGAAATGCTATTGCAATATATATGTCGTGATATTATACAGAAAATTTGAGAAAAGTTCAAATCTGTGTCTAAGCACCTTTAAGAATAAAAGCTCAGAAAAAAATAGTGCATAATGGCTTTTACATCTGGCATCAGCTGAGTCTCTCAGCTACCTGTTGCTGTAATATGCAATAAAATTTTTTTGACCTGTAATATTCTTAAAATTTGATCATTTTAGCTTCCTTTTAGAGATTGCTGAATCAAATTTCAACAAATTTTGTTACATGTACACATCATCTGTTAAAATGAACAATTTATTCTTGTGAAATTCTTGTTGCATTCATATTTTTTATGTTGTCGAAAATTGTCTCTTTTTTTATTACTTCAGGAAACCTAGCAAAGAAATTTCTTACATTATTACGATGACCAAATAATTCTCAACACAAAATATGTCATATAATTTGAAATTTGTGACCTTTGGTCTTTATATATCGATATAGATAAGACTTGTTAAAGTCATATCTCTCTGGTTCAGCATCATTTAATTGATCGTCGTGTTATATGAAAATTTATTATATCTCTGAAAATTTCTTTGACTCCTAAAGTTTTAACTAGCACACCAAATGCGTCGTCACGAGATATGAGACATGTGATGTGAATTTTACAATACAGTGGACTCTCTTAATCACATTTCATTAAGTTCGTCTCCTTGTTGCTCAAGATTAAAGAGTTTTAAAGAAACGGTGCAATAAAAACAACTTATTCCACCGCAGGACCTAAACCCTTGTTATACAAAATTCAGTGTGGTAAATATATTCTAATTCCATGTGGGGCCGAATTTGTCATTGTTTAAGAAACTCATACTCGTTGACTACCAAGGCCCCTGGGTCTCATTACTTTGTAACATATTTTAGCCGTCCTTATGACCACCAGTATATTTTCCTTTCTACAAACATATATATCCTACTGAAATCTAATTTGACATTTTTCTGTTCTCTTCACAGATCAATGTAGCTTGCTATTTTCTTGAGTACTTCACAAAAGCGTTTTGTTTCTTTGGAATGCCACTTTGCTTTATCTTGGGGCCTATCATTTTAACATGTTTAAAACTAAATCTTTCCTAAGAAGATATTAAAAGCTTCAGCAAACCGATATTTTGTAAAACGATAAAGTAATTGCATTGCATAATTTTAGGGATATCAATTTAATTAGGAGGATAAATATATGTTCTATAAAGTTTGTATTCGTGTCGAAAAATTGGACTGATCTTGATTTTGACCTTGGTCCTTTACATATTTTATTTTGGTTTGTAACAGGTAGTACAGTTATTTTGCTTGAACTGGGAAATAAATTATACGTTTTAAATTAGAGTAAACATGTCTAAAATATAATTAACTGTTCTTAATGTTGAAAAAAATACTAATTATCATGTATCTGTTATATATAAACGATTCAATTTCAGACTTCTCATTAGAACATTTAGAAACTTATCATAGATCCTAAAATATATAATTTTCATAGAAAAGTGTGTAGATTGGGTTTTAGGCCAAATTTATATTTCAGACCCAAGGGGCAAAATACCTTTAAACTATACTATACTTAGGGCATAGTTGTCAGTCTTTCAATATTCATTAACACGTACCTGAAAAAGTTTTACACTTTTACCCTAAAATCTATATTGCTCTGTTTAATAATTTATTTATACACAATTACCCGCAAGGTACGTATCTGCGTATACCGGTACGTCATATGATGTACCTGGTAACTTCTCGACGATCTTCCCGTTTCAATAACAACGAAAAAGACCATAGACTTCTTTGGGCATTTTGATGTATAAATCTCATTAAGAATTTTCAGTCGCATTTAAATACAAGAGTAAAAGCAACGTCAGAGAACTTTCGGGGTATTTCTGCAAGTGGTGGCTCCTCAATATGAACGAAAAATTCTCGAAGGGACGTTAAACAAACCAGAGAAATCACGATTTTTACTATATTATCAATAAAGTCCCACCGTAATACCTCACTCCTGACCCAGGGGCTGTGATATTCACACAATTTTGTAAGAGGCACCCTGTTCATCATGATAACGCATTGATTTTGTTTGTTAAATATATCCAAGGACAGAGAAGGGTTTCAAAGAAATTATTAATGCATTTTCACTATATATCCAGCAAATTCAAGTACCAGGACCCCTGACCAAGGGGTTATGAATTTCAGAATATTGGAAGAGGCACCCTTGCTCATCATAATCATGCACTTAGCTGTTTGCTTAATACCAGAGAGCACGCAGAGAAGATTTTTTTTATAGAAACAATGCATTTCACTATAAAATCAACAGAGCCAGTCCTAACACCAGAACCCCTATCCCAAGGGCCGACAAATTCACAACTTTGGAAGGGGCACCCTTGCTCATCATTACTATGCATTTGTATGCTTAGGAGTAGGAAAGAAAATTTTCATAGTTTTAATGCATTTTCACTATATTATCAATAGATATCCATCCTAAATCCCTGACCATAGGGCCATGAGTGCCAGAGGGCTCAATGCTTAATTATAATCAATTCAGTTTAACTGCTTGATATCTGGAAGTAAATTTTAAATATTGCATTAATTTTGATGGTTTAACCCCACCCTTCAGGCCCCAGGGTGGGGTTAAAATTTTTATTTTTATTCCCCTTTACCAGTAGATGCTGTATACCAAAATTGGTTGAAATTGATTCAGCGGTTCCAGAGAGGAATCTGAAAATGTTTAAATGTGAACACTTGAAGGACGACAGACAACAGATTACAATAGATCACCTTAGTGACTCAGGGGATCATAAAATGGTTGGTGCAACAGTTCCGGGAAAGAACGGGCGAGGGAGTGATTTGGGTGACCTAATGATGACAGAACTGACATTTTATGTATATTCAGATATCAGAAATTATATCCGGTTTTATGTAAAAAAGACTTACCAAGGTCGGCCATTTTTCTCATTGACAGTTTAACAACCTTCAATAGGCCGCATGTAGTAATGTTAAAACGAACATACAAAACTTACTTGAACAAAAAATAAAATAACCAACCGATTAGAATTTATATTCAGCAAACATTTACTGATTTTTTAAAAGCATATTCCTACATGGTTTTCAAGTAAAGCAAGAAGAGGCTTAATGACCTTAACGGTCACTTTAATATAATACAACCCTGTAAAGATCAATGAAATTACAATTTAATAATTATATAAAAGTAATCAGGCTAGAAGTCACTTTGTATTCAGTGTCAATGATCATAGACAATACGTCAAGTGTCCAACGTCAATGATCATAAGACAATACAAATATGTTATGCTACATGTTTATACCTGTATTTATATATTTGGATGTTTTATATATATATATATATTTTAGAATTTCAAGAATTTCAAAATTTCAAAACACATGCATGCACATGATGATGTATTTATACTTTGGTTCTTTTATCATTTTCAAAAATGAATTTTCCGAGTAAGCATAACACTTCTTTATTTTCATTATTCAAAATCCATATCAGTTTTTTAGCAGGTGTCAAAGAAGAAAAGATTGAATTAATTTTTGAAATTGTTTCCATTAATTGTAAACTTTCATTGTTATATTTTGGACAGATAAGTAAAAAGTGCTGTTCATCTTCAACCTCCTGCATATTACATTGAGAACACACTCTAAATTCAGGGGGGAGTCCTGCATATCATCCCATTCAATATTTAATTGATGTGCCGAAATACGAAGTTTAGTTATATTTTCCCTCTGATCATAGTTATAAACAATGTTGGGATAGTGCTCTTTTCCAAAGTTATTTTTGTAAGTGGCATACGTTCTTAGTTTGCCATTTTTTTGCTACTCATTTTCTTTATACTACAGATTAAAAAAATACTGTCGTATAATACATGATGACTTCTTTTTAAATGAGTAAGTATTTGTTTTGATAAGTCAGTATTTGTGAAATCAGATACTAGTAACTTACCCAATATTGTTTGGATGGATGCATACCATGATGGTTTATTGTGTAGGAAAAGACGTTTTTTTTTAGACTGAATACGCTTCCTTGAGTAGGGGCAAAAGATGGATGTAATGTTTCAAGTCGAAACCAATAATTTAGCACAGCTTTAATGACTTGATAATACAGGGGGAATCTACCTAGCTAGATAAAACTACAAAATTAGTTGACGTTCTCTATACACCAAGAATTGCCTTACAGTATCTAATGTGCACTGTTTTACAATTTAATTTGTTAAATACTTTGTCCATTGTAATATTTTTGCTTTTAAATTTGGAAGACAAGGGGTTACCCCCCCCCCTCCCCCCCAACACACACATTTCACAACCATGCAGAAGAATATAAGTTGATATTGACATTGTGACAATTATACATAATTTCTCTCTGCATGTATTTTTGAACATGCTTTCAAGGCATTTTGATATAATTCATTTTGAACAAAGGTAAAAGAACCTGAGCTACAAAAGTATACACGAAGATATTTGTATTGTTGAACACATTGAAAAGAAAAATATTCTGACAATTTTTTTCCAGACCTGTTAAAAGTCATAGTTTTTGTCTTGGATAAGTCAATACTAAGACACCAGTCACTAAAATATTTGTCCAATATATCAAGTTTTGATCGTAAACCATGATAGATTAATAGAGACATGCCCAGCACAATAACCCATGTCTCAGTTGCCAAAAATTTCACAGATCTGGTAAAAAAAACCTCTTTGCTCAGTTTTGCTAAATACCTAGGAGCAGAGAAGATTTTTAAAGGATTAATGATTTTTCACTTTAAAATCAATAGAGTCTCACCATAACACCGAATCTCTAAACCAGGGACCAAGAATTTTACAATTTTGGGAGAGGAACCCTTCTTCATCTTAACTATGCACTAATTTTATCTGCTAAATATCAAGGAGCAGAAAAAGATTTTCAAGGAATTAATGCATTTTCACCATATTATCGATAGATCCCCACCCTAACACCAAAACCCCTCACCCAGGGGTCATGAATTTTACAATTTTGGAAGAGGCACCCTTGCTCATCATAACAATGCACTTAGTTTATCTGCTAAATACCTAAGAACAAAGAATATTTTCAAGGAATTAAAGCATTTTCACTTTATAATCAATAGAGCCCTGTCCTACACCAGAACTTCTGACGCAGGGGGCCATGAATTTTACAATTTTGGAAGAGGCACCCTTGCTCATCATTACAAGGCACTTAGTTTATCTGCGATATACCTAGGAGCAGAGAAAGAAGATTTCCACAGAATTGATGCATTTTCATTATATAAAATCAATAAAGCCCCACCCTACCACTGGAATCCCTGACCAAGAGGCCATGAAATTCACAATTTTAGAAGACGAACCCTTGCTCATCACTGCCATGCACTTAGTTTATCTGCTAAATACCCAGGAGTGGAGAAGATTTTAAAAGAATTTTCCCATTATATAATCAATAGAGCCCCACCTTAACACCAAAACTCCTGATCCTGGGCCCAGGGGCCAATAATTTCACAATTTGGAAAGAGGCACCCTTGTTCATAATGATAATCCACTTAGTTTATCTGCTTAACACCTAGGAACAGAGAAGAAGGTTTTCAAAGAATAAATGAATTTTTATGATATATTTAGTAGAGCCCGCTCTAACACCAGAACCCCTCACCCAGGGTAATGAATTTCAAAGTTTTTGAACAGGCACCCTTACTCATTATCTGCTATCTGTTTATCTACCTAACAACAGAGACGAACATTTTCATATGAATTAATGAATTTCCACTAAACAATCAATAGAGCCCCGCCTTTCTACCATAACCTCTGATCCAGGGGCAATGAATTGCACAATTTTAGAAGAACTGTCTTCCCACAAATTTTATTAGAATAGAAAAATTGGTGTTATGACTAATAGTCATAACACCAAATTTTCTATTTTAATAAACATTTGTGGGAAGACAGAACTGTTAGTCATGATAGCCATGCACTTATTTTGGCTGCAAATTATACAGTTGGAGAGAAGAAGCTTTTCAAAGCATTTATACTATATGATCAATAGAGCCTCACCCTAACTCCCGAAATCCTGACCCTGGGGCCATGAATTTTATAATTTTTTGTAAAGGGCTTAATGTTTGTTACAATCACACATGTACCAACACTGCTTGGAGTCCAGGAATATAAAGAAGATTTTTAAAGACTGCATTGATTTTGATGTTTCTTGTGCACCCCTCAGGCCCCATCGAGCAGGGACCATCACAATTTTTGTTCCCCTTCACTCATATACATGTATGCTATGTGCTAAAATTGGTTGAAACTTGTTGAGCGGTTTCAGAGAAGAAGCTGAAAGTGTTGAGATTAATGTTAACGGACGACTGACGACGCACGCCGACGGACGAAAACAGATACCAATAGGTCACCTGAGTGACTCAGGTGACCTAAAATATATAACTATATAGTTTATAGATTGTGATTAACATTTTATTTTACGTAACCGATTTTATATCAGTGTTTACGTCATCAAATAATGACCACATATTTACACAAAACATTTTGTAATATTTAATCGCATGATAAAGTCTTGTAGCTATATATTTGTAAAATTGAGGATTTGTATCAATGAAAAAAAATCACTTGCACTACTGACATAGTAGCGTTTATCTTTCATAGTCGACAATGAGCACCGGTTTCAGTTTCACTTGGAAAACAACCATATAAAATCACAAACCACTGCAACACACAGAGACCCCACCCAGTATTAACAACATTGATGAGTGATCCGTCAACTGTTAGTTGACACAGGGGCATTAATGGTCAGTGGAAAACTCATTTGTGTACATGTCCTTGTGGATGAAACACTGTCATCAACCGACTTTTCTTTACGCTTCAGCGTTGTCATTGTAAAGTCAATTGGCTGATCCATCACATCCGTAGAGTTGCTTGTCGAGGACAAATGCATCATTCCCGGGTAAGACATACTCCTCGTAAGCTTATCCCGGGTAACGTCTGTTCTTGAGAATTCGTGACAGTCCGGAATTTCAAGTTTAATAGGTCTTGATTCTATTGAAGCCTGAGACAATTCTGATGATAATAAAGTGTCGTCTGTGCGCATTTCATCGTCAAAATCATCTACTTCTTCGTCTTTACAAGATGATAACAGATTTGATCGGCTGTGAGGCTTTGCTCCTCTTTGGCCTTTCTGTATGTTGCAAGGAGGTTGCATAAATCTATTTCAGAATAGAGATATCACACTCAGAAACCATGCATAATCAAATATGAAAATCTAATAATTTATACCCTATCGGTATCATTAAAGAGTACGTCTTATATCAAATCTTGAAATCTGGGATGCTCATATAAAGAAATTGTGACTTCATATGGTCACTATACAGAATACTAGTAAAGCGCTTCTATACATTCAAAATATTTTTCAACTTTACAGTTCAAACTCTTGCCTGATATAATGGATTATGAATCTTCAAATGGCCAAGAAAAAACCCAATGTTAAACTAGGAACATTATATATGTGAGATCTAAATCAGCCAAAGTTGATATAGGTCCCTCCCCCTTTAAAAATAGATTTAAAAAAAAGTTTTTTGTTCTTGTTGACACACACAACCAATATAGCAACTAATTAAAAGAAATCTTCAGTTCTATGTTTAATCTTTCATGAACACTATTTTTAGGTAAAACAAAATAGCAATAAAAATTGTTTTCTAAATGTGAAATTTTAATTTAGGGATAAAGATCAAAAGAATCCTTTTCAGGGAAGAAACGTTTAAGTTCTGATTAACAGCAATTGCGCATGTCCTTTAAAAAATGTTTGGTAGGACTTGATGACAAAAGTATGAATAGAATTTGAATCAACCTTGCTTCCGATGCTTCATTTGCAGTTGATAAAACTCTATTTGACAAAGAATTTATATTTCTTTTTTACATTCACATGAACTGTGTGTATTTTTGAATTATAAAATCGACTTGAATAAGACGTGCAGTACAACGTACAGTTACACAACAGACTTATATATTGATGTCATAGTTGCTCTAACGGGTGTACTTTTGGAATTAATTTCTTCGAGAACGTAAGACAAACACATTTTTAAATGTCATAAAAATATTCTTAATATCATCTTAAATTGTTTCAACCTCTATGTGAAATGGCAGAAATTCACATATTTTGTTTTGTAAGTTTTAGCAAAAAATGATGGCTGGTTTCAAAATACAATTATGGTGGACTAAAAAAAATTTATATTTGCGATAAAATTTTTTGTACTGTATAAAACAGTTGTGCTTTGTATTACCAACAACTAAAATATGTTGAAAATTAACTTTCTTTATAAAACCTACTTATATGTAAGTCGTTTTCCAGAGACTTTCTTGATGATGTTCATTCTGTAATAATATCTGAGTGCTCGAGAGAGTTTCTCGTAAGTCATGTTCGTTCGATTTTTCTGGTGGCCCCAAAGTTGTGCCAGTCCTGTTGGGTTGTTGATCCTGAAAACATAGTCATCTAATTTTTCCCAACAGACATATTCCTTATAGTATGGATTCTGGAGAAGCTGGTATATAAATTCCCATAACAACCGACAATCTGGAAAAATACACATCAGAGAAATTATAATCTTAACATTGTTAGGACTCGAATAGTGAAGTATGAACATGCCCGGAAACAAAAACATTTTTAAAAAATGAAACAATATGCCATATATCATGATTGTTTTCAAAGAAATAAAATGGACATTAGAATGCAGTAAGATTTTAATCTAGAGTTCTTTGAAATCCACGTATCTACAAACAAAACACTCAAACCATAAAGACCACAAACTGTGCTTGGAAAGGTTGACACCTACTATGATTGCAACACAATATACTTTAACGAAAGTAAATAAAAATTGTAACTTACTCATACCTGATTCCTTGCTTCGGAGGAATGGAACAAGCTCTGAACCTGTGGCCATCGTTGGGCGTAGCTGATTCATGTAGTTCAATTGCAATGGCTGAATTGGATTTCTACACGTCATGCGATCTGTAAATTATTTCCTGGGTTATATTTTTATTGGTAAACATTTTAATTTACTTTGTATTTACTTAGGCAGAGATAAACAGAAGTAAAATATACATTGGAAGTAATAAATATTTAAATAGCTACCGTCATATTCTGTACAGGAATCTACGTCCGATCCACTTCCTGTGTCGGAGGGACTGGGCGCAGGACTTAAAATTCCTATGGAATAAAAGGATTCCAAAATTGTAAATGGAAAATATTTCATGTATAAATAATTTAAAAGACTTGCATAGACAGATTTTAAGTACAATAAATGCAATAAGAATTGTCAAAAACTAAAGCTGTTAAGGCAGAAAGATGACGGCGTTACAAATAACCTTTTATTTCCCATAATTAACGATCTATGTGCATCTATATGCATGCACTTAAAGTAAATTTACACCTCTTTGCTTAATTCAGACTTTTGAAATCAAACAGAAATGTATCTTAATTCTTACAACTACCTGGAACTGTAGTGACGGGGGGTATCTCTTGTTTTGTGATATGATTCACCGGATGTGGAAGTATGGGTACAAATGGCCTCACTTTGGTAGTATACACTGGTGTTGTCTGTGCATTGGACCGGGATATAAGAACTAAACCTCCGTTAGTCTGATCTAAAAGTAAAGTTGTATAGTAAATAAATTTTACCGGAAGTCTCTGACGAAACAGGTCTAAGTTCCGCTGATTTGACTTATGCCTAGATAAGTTACATATGTACATGCACTAGTATTAGAAACACTTTTAAAATCAAATTTGACATTTTAGAATTTTTTGCCTTGATGTTTTCTAAACTTGTATGGGGATTTACTAAAATCAAATACTGTAAAAACTACAGGATATGTAGAATTTTGAACAAATTTCAAGCGCAATTCTAGTTTTAGTAGTTATGGCAACACAGTTCATAAAAATAATGAATTACGTTCCTTGGTGAATTGTACTTATGTACCAAGTTCCAACAAAAACTGTAGGTGTATTTCTCAGAAATTTCAATATTAAGCAACACCGTTCAACAAAATCAGACAAAATTATGAAATAAATTATCATGTTATCTACGTGTGTACCAAGTTTTGTTCAGATTAGACTAAAGCAGTAGGAGGAAAAGAGTTTTGATAGATTTAGTAACCACGGTAACACCATTTATGGAAATAAAAAAAAATCAACAATTTACGGAATAATGTGTCAAGGTGAACTGTAGGAGAAGCATTTTACGGATTCTATTTATTAGTAAATATGGCAACACCCTGCACCGAAATTAAATACTGGTAAAAGGATTATCATGATGTAATGCAATGTACCAAGTTTGATTCAAATCAGACAATAGCTGTAGGAGAAATAGCTGGCGCTTTAGAGTAGATTCTATTTTTACTAACCGATAGCAACGAGGATAGAATTTATCCTTTTTCAGAAAAATTCTATTTTTGATAACCATGGCAACACATTTCATCGAAAACATGTAACTATCATAATGTTATATACGTGTATATCTCCATGTAGCTTCATCAAATAGGACAAATGCTTAGCTAGGGAAAATAGATAGAGCATTTGGAAAGAATTTTACAGAAATTTCTACTTTTAGTAAACATGGCAATACCATTCATTGATATAAATCAAAACCCGATAAACTGAATTATGTAGACTTGATGAGTCAACTTTTGTGTCAATTTTCAATTGAATCGGACAAAAACTGTAGGAGGAGTGGCACTTTAAAAGAATTTCACAGAACTGTAGCATTTTGAAAAGAGAAAAACACACTATTAAAGGACGACGGACTTAAACCTTGGAATCAATTTAACATCCCAGTTGCAAATCATAATTTTATAATTTGTCAATTGTTTTTATTACCGTTTGTTAATTGTAACTATCCAACTTAACTTGAAGAGTGTAAAATGTAAATGCAAGTTTGTCAATTTTCATGTGTAATTCAAGACTTGCGATTTGTCAACTTGTAAAATGTAAATAATTGTACTTTCTTGATTTGTGAATTATGCAAGGTTGCATTTTCTGTATTCAACCACCTTATTTGTAAACAACTTAAGAGACCATTTGAAGGCATAATATGCATGCATATTACAAAACTCAATTCATCTGACGATCTTTTTAACTTTGAGGCGAAATGACTTGCCACCCTTATGGCGCCCCCTTTCGTCTTATTAGGCGTTAGTACAATGCAAATGTCATGTTGTAAATTTTGAATTTACCGGGTGGCAGTAAATACAAAATTTACAACATGACTAATCGGAGTTTGTATTAAATCTGTTTTATAAGAATCATAGCCAGAAAGGAACGCAAATGGCGGCTGACAGAATCGGAAGTGGCATCGTCTGGGAACTCAAAGCGAACAATAAGACGTTCATAGTTTCTATAGGGTCTTAATTGGTCGGGAGCTGTCATGTTGTAAATTTTGTATTTACTGCCACCCGGTAAATTCAAAATTTACAACATGACGCAACCTTGTATAATTTACAAATCGTGAAAGTATAATTTACATTTCACAAGTTGACAAATCGCAAGTCTATGAATTACATGTGAGAAATGACATAGCTAACATTTACATTTTACACTTATTTGACTCACGTTTTGTTGGACAGTTACAATTAACAAATTTTGATAGAACAATTGACAAATTATGAAATTACGATTTACAATTCACAAATAAAGGTTTATATGTGCTCTTTCAGCATTACAGAGTTGCAATTTTGAACCCGTTGGCTTTCCATATATACAGATATCGTAAATTTATTGATAAATATATTGAATAAAAAACATCCGTTATAAATTATTAAACATTTTCACTTTGCTTTTACGGCGAATGAAATTGCTTCCTGTAATTAAATTGCTTCCTTTTATTTCACTTTTGCCTTCCTCCACCTCAGTAAATGACTTCCTCCTAGCACCGCTACTAATAAGAGTAGGTCATTGTACATAAATGTACTTATATTCAAGTACCAATGTTACTTTTTATCTCAAACTCTAGATCTTCCCATCTCTTATTTATAATTAGACCTTACAAAATTTGTATGCATTTTATTCGATTTTTTTTTATTGGGTGGGAATGACATGCAGCTGTTGTTTTTAAACAAATACATGAATGTAGCTGTCGATAAAAAAATAGTTTGTGAGTTTTAAAGCTCTGAACAAACGTAGCCTTTCCTTGTACGGACAAAATGACGGTGCCATGTTACCTGGAAACACGAAAAAACAACACGGAAACACCGCAAATTCAAAACGCAACAAGTCTGTGGATCAATACCTTGAATTACTAGCAGCAAGTTGGTGTCATATAGGAAACATTTTACTTGCCCTACATCCGGTCTGTCTCAAAGATCAACGCGGAAATGCAGACATGTTTGACATTTTCCCGATCATTATCACTCCCTACTGTTTTCCTGAAATATCCGGATGATTAAGTTTTTACATGACCATAAATATCGTCAATAGAACGCTTTCCTGTGATCCGTTTCCTGGTGGAAAGGAAGTGGATCAGTGCGTTTGGAGATGGGATCACAGAGACAATTTGAAATTAATGTTTAATTTCTTTCACCTGATTGACTCAAATATCAAATCTCAAGAGAGTTGAATGTACTTTATGCATACTTTTTTTTGAAATCGCATCTGTTTAATTACATGTAGTGTTATCACTTTTTTCAATATTGTTTGCAGTTATTGAAAAAGCTGTATGTCTTTATAATATTGATAGGAATCTTGTTAAAACTTTTACATTTGCTCAACTTTTCGAAAGCTTGAAATGTGTATCAAATACACAGAGTTATTCCATCTATTATCTTTTAAAGATTCCCAGCTCAGAGTAGCAAATTTTACTGCTATCGTAAAATTTAATTAAAGAGGTGGATATATCTGAAAAATAAATCTGATTTTGACAAGCAATACGACCATGTCTGACAAAAGCTCTTCAGAGTTTATATATATTGTTACTCCGAGGTTAAATAAAATTTTCTGATCCTGATTGGAGGAAGAGGTTGAAGGTGTGCTTATTCCATTCACCCAGTGAGTTGTAGTCCATTATTAATTACGCCAAGAAGTAGTTTTATATGAGAAGAGCCGCCACTTCATAAAATTACAGTATAAAGAAATAGCTTGCAAGTAATACAACTAAAAATAAATTATTACCTGGCGACGAAAACTGTTGTGGGATCTGAAATGTGGACGGTGATGGTGAGATATTTTGGTAGGGGGATCCTGATTGGGATTGACCCTCAAATGTACCTACAATTAAACAAGAAATAATATCCTGTGACCTGAAAAACTGACTTGACAAAGGTCTATCCACTGCAGTGCATTAATGGAATAAATACCTGCAGGAAATTAAAATCTCTCTTAATGAAGATTGCATTTTTTCTTTTTCTTGTTATGGAAAATTTTGTGAAAAGATGCCATAAAGACTCACCTGAGTTTTTCTGTACGAGCTTATTTAATGCATTGAACAGAAGGTCTCCGTTCTTTGGCACCCGCTCCATAAAATCACTTCTCTTCAAAAGACACAGGGCTTTTCCTGTTTAAAAAGACACTGTCATTACGAGGCGGAACTGTCAGAAGACTAAATGGTAGATTTTTAATGCCCTCGTATCAAGAATTCTATTTTTTATCGCAAAAAAAAAAAAAAAACTTAATCTGATTTTTTGATATATGAGATCTTTACATGAGTGTTTTTCGTGGCATGCTTAGTTTTAGATACTCTTAACTAATAATTAGAATGACATTAACGATTATATCTTCCTAGTACTTTACAGCTCTCTACTCATTTGACACCCAGTCTTTTTATTATATCAGTTTATTATTTACTTAGTACAGAGAAAGCGTTTCTCTGACATTGGCTTATATTTCCTTCCCCAAATTTTGCTGTTAACAACTTCAGTTCTCTTGGGCTCCATTTTCAGACATCACATACACCATAAACATTATGGACAAAATCACGTCATGGTAAACTATGTACATACTCAGAACATGAATAGTAAGAAAAAAACACACATAGTTTTGCACGATTTTTGCGTATTATGTTACAGGAAACGTGATGCTTATAAAGTTAAACAAGTCATTTATGCTTAGCGAGTCAGCATAATCTTTTTTTTATAACTTCCTGGAATCAGGAGCCAATATCGGATGGCCTTCACGTTCGAAACATTTGGATGTTGAGTTCTTTTTAAATAATTTATACGCTATAAAATTCCCCTTTTAAGAGTGGCAAACATTCTACCTTGTTTTAATTAATAAACAGCGATCTGAGTGTTTTAAAATAAAACTTAGAACTCCTTAGATCAGTACTGTATATTTCAAAATGACTTCTTCATTAGTACATGAAGCTCTGCGCGAATCAAAAGGAAAAGTAAGATACATGTATGTAGGGATAGTTTTAAGCTGCTATATAGATATTTACCGTAGACTATTTGTTTCGAACAGTATATTTACAAGGAAGCAAAAAATAATAACTTCCCAACATTTATCGTGAAAATGTAGCTTGAATTATACTCCTGAAAAGGCAGTTAGTCCGATCAGTCTTATTTCGAACAATAAGGTCCATCTTTAATTTCAGAAAAGTACTTCAAAGTCTAATTAAAATTGCATTGGGAGAGATATTATTTTTTTTTTAAAAAGTATTACTCAAGCTGATAATAGTTGATTAGTCATCATTTTTATAAGCATTGTAGATAAGTTTCCCTTTAAAATTCACCGAAAAAGAGTGCACGACCTTCTGGGTCATAATTTATTTCTGGGGTCGTAAATTCACGACAAAAGTATAAATCACATCTATGTAAATTGTTTTATACTTTGATACCTGTATCAAGTCTTTATGAAACATCTAGCTTACACTCTTTCACCACGCCAAAAATGAATGTCTGCTAATTGACCCTCCCCTTCCCCATCTCTCCTCTCTTCCTCATCTCTTTCTAAATGAGTCTTAAACACAGCCCGATATAGAGATACGGACATTTCTTACCATTCATGTCGAACTTATCGGCGGAAACTGTCTCTATTGAGTACTCCTCCCCGCACCACCGGAGCCACGCCGCAACCTCCTCCTTGGTCCATTGTTGGGGGTGCTTGGCTAAAAATAAATACATTATTCCAATCAAAAATATGTATTTATACAATATACTTAGATATATGTATATCTACTAAATGTAAACAGCCTTAAAAGGAAATACACAAAAGGGACAGGTAAGTAGAAAATAAATTAAAAAAAAGCCATGATGAAAAGTAAAAACCACCACATTAAAATTCCCATATGACATCCTTTTACCTTGAATAAAGCGAAAAACAGCTTCATTGACCAGCATGATTACCTGCCGCCGCTCTGAAGCCGATACAGAGAACTGATTGGATTCCTGTCTATAAACAATATTATCTGTCTGTGTTCGGAAACGATTTAATAGGAAGGAGGAAAAATCGGCGATAAATGTCTCGGAAACTGTTGTGTATATATTACATCCTAGAGGAGCGACTGAGCACTAAGTGACTGTTAAGTGCTGAATTATGTTGCTTTACCTTGGTGTATACAGTTTCATTTTGATGAATTATTTTTTTCAAAATGACCATTTTAACATGTACTTCCTAAAGATTAAAAATTTACAATTTTGTAATTGACACTATAAACTGAATTTAAGGCACTTGACCTTATATTTTTTTTTCTTATCGTAAGAGGAGGGTTTATATTTTTTGTCAATGTGATAAGGAAAATATAACGCCGAGTACCTGGCTGTGCACCAAACTAAAAAAAAATAAAATAATAAAAATGCTTGACATGTGTACATGTATAAACCAGACTTCTGTTACTCTGTATTTAGTGAGGGTGTGTGTGAGGTGTCTGTGTGTGTTAGAATTTCCCAAATATAATTTAAAGCTTCCAATAGTTCGATTTGTTTATTTTATTTTCATTCTTTATATTTATTCAGTACAATTCTTTCATATGTAATTGTCGACTCTTATTGCATCTTTGTTTTCTTATCAACCAAATAAAGATGTTTCAGTAAACACTGGCACTGTTTTATAATAACGCAACAAGCAATGGTAATTAAGACAAATAATAACACTTCTTCAAGTTTTCTTGATATCAAACCATCACAAACCACCTTAAAATAACTCCCTCTTGCGTAGAACTTCGATAAAATTACATACAAATTTATCTATGCTTTTCTTTTTTAATTTTTCAATCAATTCCACATCAAATACACATGACTGAAAAGTGCCTGATGAATTTAGAATGTGACCAAGTTGCTTTTATCTTACTGTCTAGAACAAGTACACTGTGCCATGAATAAAAGCAATCGGTGATTTTACTCGTTATGTATTCCAAAATTTGTATCATGGCGTGATCATGCATAACTTCACAAGAGACAATATAAAAAAATCCTTTGTATATATATATATATATATATATATATATATATATATATATATATATATATATATATATATATATATATATATATATATATATATATAGATCGAGAACGAATAGGTGAAATAGAGCTGTACTATTCATTAACAGCAAATGCACATGTACTTTATGGAAAGCTGAACCCCCCCAAATGACACAGGCCTAGGTTGAAATAAAAAAAAAAGAAGAAAAATATTCTATAAATTGATTAAATGACAAAAAATTGATTTGCAGTCAATTACCTTTAAAACCACAAGCTTTTAGATAAGTATAATTTCTGCATGTTCATTAGTGAATTCAATATTCATTGTTTTAAAAAACAATATGGTTATGAATTTGATAAAAGTTAGAAGGTATCCTTGGCGATAACCTTAAACAAACATACATGTTTGAATACGAACAGACTTTAATTGACCATTTGAATCCACCTACGCTGTAAGAGCACATAACCAGGAAGACACGATCCTTATCTATATCCCTACACATCGATACAGCTTTTAATTCAGTTGATTGACAACCATAATATAGGTAATAAGAGATCTGTAAATCTTGCAGACCTCGAGCTCAAAAAAAGTATAATCTCATCTGATCCGGAGACGGAAGTATGGACAATTCGTGCACAAGTAGGAACCAACGAATAAGAACACGACAGGCATTTCTGTTCCTGATACAAAATTGTCATAAAGTACCATGGGACGAAATCTGATATTATATTAGAGTTCCCCTTTCGTTCCTTCTTTTTTTTTAAAATCAAAAATAACATCATCATGACAAAAGCTTATATAGACACATTTAACGAATTTTTAATGGCACATGTACACCCAAACTACAACCATATGTTTTATTCCCTTTCATTTGAGTAACTGAAACCAATGTCTCTTTCATGGTGAGTTTTGATGTCTCTAAATTGTGCAGTATAGATACAGGTATAGATCCATTGCATCGCACTGGGAATGCAAAATGTATAACAGCAGGCCGTAGAACGCTGGGGGTGGGGTGGGGGGTGGAACTTTTTCTGAGTATAGTATTTTGCTATAGTAAATTTTCCTTTAGATGCTGGCTGCCCCCATCTCCCTCTTGTTGATGTTGTAAGGTCGGACATTGGCAAATTTCAGGATTTGGACAGTAAATTAGTTTCTCTTTTTTTGTTTTTCTTTTTTGGGGGGGGGGGGGGAGTTGCCCCTCCCCCACTTTTGTAACTGTTGTTCGGGAGCATGTAGATAAATCAGTTTTTTTTTCATACCAATTAGTTAATACAGGAGAATTTTAACACTGGAATGGAGTTGTAATTAGATATAATAATACATTTCAATGAATACTGAAAAACTAGCAATTTCATTTGAAAAATAAAACTTTTTAAAACATAATTTCTAGTTTGAAAGTATCTTTATTAAAATATAAAGTGAAATGACGTAATGTAACACAAAATTCCATGGTAAAATAAGGGTCTTACATAATATACAGGCTGTAGGTCCCTGGTAAAATCTTTTAAATTATATTGCCTAATTATTTTTTTCTAAAAGAAAATCAAAGCAGGTCACGTAATATTTTTCTAAGGATAACATTTCTGCACCTGGTAACACTTTGTACATAAATATAAATTTTCTATTTTAAATAAAAAGGTACCGGCGGATATTACAGGTTTATCATTAGCATCGAGAGATGTCTGTTTTGTCGCGAAGTATATCGGTCAGGCATTGCAAAGCGGATTTATCTAAATTTATGCGTTTCCGTTTAAACACGAAATGCTAATTAGAATTTAAAACAAATATGGAAATTGACAGAAAATTTTTCTGCTTTGTTTTTAAATTATCATAATGTCAGATTATTGAACATGCATTTCTTTGTATTGACTATGTTCGAGGGCAACATGTTTTTTTGTTTTTTACCCGAGAACCAAACTGATTACCTGAGGCAGGCCGAAGGCAACAGATTCATTAAAGAATTTGGCAAAACGCATTCTGTCCTCGAATCCAGCCAATAAATGTTTTGTTATACGATTTACTAACTGTGGAACACTAACGAATGTAATCTAAATATAGCATGTTGATTCCACCTAATCTGAGTAGTAAACAAATTAACTAAATAAGATTTTTAAAAAATGTAGTAATAGGGTCCAAAATCTCAATGACGGGTCCAAAATATATTTTTGTTAGTTCAGTAAAAACATTGGAAATAATAGCCTTTTAAAGTTTTAATTTATGATCGAAACAATTTTTTAAGGTATGACATCTTAGGAGAGGACCACCTAAGTTTTTGGAACTTGTGTCCAAACCGTTTAACATATTGTCAATAAAATATGTTCAAAACAAATGTTGTCTCACTTCAGTTTTCAAAATATTTTGAAATAATACATATAAATAGTTTCATATTGTCAAAGTTTAAAATGTGTATCTACATGTATTTGTCTGTATTATCATACATATATGCCTTTAAAACAAATAATGACAAATCATTACGAATGAGGAAACTTTACATTAGTATCATAATTTCTCGAGATACATGTACATGTATTTGTTATACTAAAGAAGTCAGACACTATAAGGAAGTATACTAATGTTTGACATCGGTACTAGCAGATTGTGAGGTTAACATATATAACACAGTGGAAGTATGATACTTCATTTACGACTCTTTTATAACAATTAGTCTTTCAACAGACAATAGAATACTTCTGAGTGTCGAAGACCTTGGAAGTAAGAGTTACTTTTCATTAAAAAAAAAGTTGGATCAAGTATTACTCTGAAAATCACTGTCACATACCTGGTTTTATGAAGAGGGAAGCAGAACATTTGATTTATCTGTCTACTGGGGAAAATAAGTCAACTTCTATAAGAACAAAGATTATCGATGTGGATAACCAAATTGACAGATTTGGTTTATGCTAAAAATTATAATTCTATTGAAAAGTTTCAAATCACATTGTACATTAATTATAATTATATATTTCCAACATATTTATCGTGAACAAACTTACAGGGAAACACAACAAAAACTTATCCTGTCTCTCGTATATCTTTGTTGAACATGAAAAACGAAACAAAACGCAAACAAGTATGAATAAAATTTCAAGCCTATTTTTTTATGCCCCCCGTATCGAAGATTCAGGGGTAAATAGTTTTTGCCCTGTCCGTCCGTCTGTCTTTGTCCGCAAAAACTTAAACATTGCTCATAACTTTTGATTGGTTGGAGCTATGGCTTTCATATTTCACATGTGTATTTTTTGAGACAAGACCTTTCTTTGGTTACCATCATATTTGACCTTTTGACCTTGACCTTGGAGTTTGACCCAGTTTTACAAAATTTTACCAAACTTTATCCTTGGCCATAACTTTTGAACGGTTGGTGCTACGGCTTTCATACTTCACATGTGTAGTCCTTGTGACAAGACCTTCCTTTGGATTCCAAGAACTTTGACCCTTTGACCTTGACCTTGGAGTTTGGCCTACTTTTAAAAAAAATTAACATTGGCTATAACTTTTGAACGGTTAATGCTAGCGCTTTCATATACTTCACATGTGTAATCCTTGTGACAAGACCTTCCTTTGGATACCAACAACTTTGACCCTTTGACCTTGACTTTGGAGTTTGACCTACTTTTGAAAAACTTTAACATTGGACAAATCTTTTGAACGTATGGTGCTAGGGATTTCATTCTTCACATATGTAATCCCTGTGACAAGACCTTCCTTTGAATACCAACAATTTTAGCTCATTGACCGTGGAGTTTGACCTACTCTTGGAAAACTTTAACCTTGGCCATTTCTTTTGAGCAGTTGGTTCTAGGGCTTTCATACTTCACATATGCAATCCTTGTGACAAGACCCTTTGACCGTGACTTTGGAGTTTGACCTACTTTTGAAAAACTTTAACCTTGTCCATATCTTTAAACGGTTGGTGCTAGGGCTTTCATATTTCACATGTGTATTTCTTGTGAGAAGGCCTTTACTTGGGCATCATTAATTTTGACCATTTGACCTTGAACTTGATGTTTGACTTACTTTTGAAAAACTTTAACCTTTTCCATATCTTTTCAATAGTTGCTGCTAGGGCTTTCATATTTTACAGGTATATTCCTCGGTACAAGACCTTACTTTGGGTACCAGCATATTTGATTTGCATTTTAGAAAGTTTAACCTTTGCTATAAGTTGCCATACGGGGGCATCATTGTTTCACAAACACATCTTGTTGTTCGTTGTTTAACGTCCCTCTCGAGAATTTTCACTCATACATCATCACAAGCTGGTGGAGGGCTGCAAATTTTGACCTATACTCGGCACTCAAGGCCATTGAACAATTTGGGATCTTTTTCGTACATGTACCAGCATCCACTGAGACACTGGACCTCGGTTTATACGGTCTCATCCGAAGGACCGGTCTCCAACTTGCTCCTCTTGGCTCTTACCTCGCACACTGACCTCGAACAATCATGTGATCAAATACGAAATTCCTCCATATAATATCCTTTGAATTCCAATTTACTTTGTGGCATGTCCAACACTTTAATTCTACTTTCAATTACTGCTAACATAGCAGTTCTATTTAATTACAAATATCAGATTCCTCAAATATTAGTTTCAACACTTCAATCTTTCGCAGAGTTCTCCATTTAAGTTTTCTGACATCCATGTCTTGTCATAAAAAAATCAGATTAAAGGTTTCAAATATTTTTTGTCGTCTTAGGAAATTAAGAAAAGGCACTCAGAGCTCCTCTTGGCTCTTACCTCGCACACTGACCTCGAACAATCATGTGATCAAATACGAAATTCCTCCATATAATTTATAATATAATATTATTCCTTTGAATTCCAATTTACTTTGTGGCATGTCCAACACTTTAATTCTACTTTCAATTACTGCTAACATAGCGTTGTAATCAAAACAAATGTACAAAGAGACATTAGACAAGACAGATTTTTTTTGGGTGAACTTTATGCAATGCGAAATATGAAATGAGTTAAAAGGTACTTCCGGTGGAGAAATGCATCGATTTGATGCATATTCCTTCACAAATCACATCCGAGGTTTGGAGTCAGCACAAAAAGGAGATGCATGTTTCGATTTTGTTTAAAAAAAACTGTGAAGTAACATACCAGTATAAAATTTTATAGCTAATATATTAGTACTGAGGCTAAAACCAAACATAGTGGTCTTTTTTCCTCCCAAGGAAAAAAACAACATTTTAAAGCTTTGCACGTATGTCAATGTCAATTATCTCATTAATTATCACTTATCTTTCTCAAAAGTAGACGGCTCCTAACGTGTAAACACCTACCTAAACTGGCGGGAACCAATGGCTGAGGTAGGACTGTCGTCTGCCGCTGTGGGTAGCTGGACCACGATGTAAACATTGGGATCTGTAAAGAAAACAAGGTTTAGTCAATTTAATCAATTTTAATTCACACAATGAAAAAAATATATATGTTATCATTTTGAAGATATTTTTGCATTCGATGAGTTACAAAATTCAACATAGTAAATTCAGTAATCCAGAAAAGCAACAATAACGCAGAAACAACATTGAGTATTATATGCCTTATTTTCTGGCTAAAAGGACAACAGCAATCTTATCGTCCGCAAGACAGCAACTTATCGACGAGTTGCAGAAAACTGTTGCTGTCAAGAGGAACAATATACTTTTGCTATTGTCCGAACAGAAAGTAAATAAGCATGTGTTTTATTATACAAAAGCAAAACCAAGACATATGAATTGACAACACCACAGTGACATTTGTGCAACCTGAAATAGTTTTAAAGACAATTCGCCATGGATAAATATTACAGTAATTATATATTAAATGGTAGCTGTAGATCAGAAAATTAATTTTCATGTATTTTTGTAATAACTGTCTAGGTTTTATGTTTATGAAGGTACAGTGTATGTATACTGGAACACATGGTAATTCGCATAAACAGCACATAAGTTCACTGTTTATGCAGGAATAAAAACCATTGTTTGGAACATGTATACATTACCCCGTAGACTAAAAAAAGTATAGACAATTATTTCTTGTAATTACAACTTAAGAGAATATTTCTTGTGTTACCATTGGCCAATACAACAGATACTAGTCATGAAATACACTCTAAACGTTACATACCGTATATGAGATTTTTCACACTACCGTATCAAAAGGGTTTATCACTGTTTTAACATCAATAAATATATATTACATTGACACTTTCCGATATTTTCCCTAATAATAATGATAACACCGTTGATATCCTCTTTTATACCTTAAAATACATTTTAGGTAAATGTTTTAAGTATCTAAGAACGCAGAATCTTTCCTGTATAAACTTCCTATTAAATTAGTCAAATAAAATGAGTTTATATATCATCCTACTTACGTACATGTAATAGTATACTTTTTAGAATTTCCTGTGAACAAAGATCAGAATTTTTTGGTATTATATTGTGAAGTAAGGTTGCAGCCCCCTAATTTTGTCGTGGATTTCTAACTTTGTTAAAAAAAGTCCCTAGGCATACTGATTCGGGGATACACCTCAGAAGTTACCATCACTGCCCAACTAGTTAGTAAAAAAATTAAAATAGGCCATTACTGTCAAAATCTTGATCGGATTGAATTCAGACACTAGTATGTTGCTACCTATGATCTGAAGATGCGTAGAGATCTTGATCAAGGTCATTTCTGAAAAGGTTAAGATCACTGGGCAACGACATTGAGATTGTGACAAGGCAGTAACTCTCAAAACCTTGATTCAATGAATGCATACTTTTAAAGTTTGACCTAAACGTGTATAAATATTTCGACTCAAGGTCAAATCCAAAAAGTCAATGTCACGAATTGTGAAAGGTGTTAGGGCCATGGCTATTGAATTCTTGATTTCAACAAATTCAAACTTTTAATGTGTTTCAGCTCTTAAGCCGCTGGGCTACATAATTTTGAAACCTTCTGCTTCAATATTCAAACTATGGTATGTTCTTGCCGATGACATTAAGGTGTGTAATTTCTTTGAGATTCAAGGTCGTGCTAAAGGTTACAGATGGGGAAAGGAGAAACAAAACAATGTTTTTTATTCATGAAATATGGAGATAACGAACAGTATTCAAGCTCAAAGTCCATTAAAACAACACAAATAAGGAGCAGAGCAAACACGGACCTCCAAAAACATCAGAGGTGGGATCAGGTGCCATGGAGGAGTGAACATCCCCTGTCGACCAGTCACACCCGCAGTGTGCTCCTTGTCATGATCGGGAAATAACAGAAAAAGCCGTCTACAATTCAGTGTGTAAATAATGGCCTAGCAATTAGTATGGAAAACGTCACGGTTGGTGTGACCCATCAAGGGGATGCTTACTCCTCCATGGCATATGATACTACCTTTGATGCTTTTAGATGTCCATGTTTGTTCTGCTCCCGATTTGTATTTTTTCAATGGACATTTTAGCTTGACTACTGTTCGTTATCTCCATATTCCATATTTCTTTATGAAGCATTTTGAGGAGCTCTTTTCTTAAGTTTGAAAATCTTTTACAATCTGAATTTGAATCTGCACTGTATATGGAATCTTTCAATGGTGGAACTGATCTACAGACAAGTGATTCTTTAAAACGACCCGAGTATAATATATGTTCATCCCAACAGGTTCTTCTGGCTAGTAATAGAAACCTAATGTCAACTCATTTATTTATAGAACACCGTGATGTCTATTTCTATGGTCTGTAATATACGTTGATATCAATAAATGTACCCGTTTTATAAAATACTTCCTTACGGAAATAAAACATAGGAATACCCAAGAAACAAGGAAATATTTCCTGTAGATTCAAAAAGAACGACACCCACACAATCATTATGTTACTGCCTATGGCAAAATTAAGATATTTTCTTATAATGGATATAACTTTTCTGAAGCTGGAAACCAAATTGGCAAGTACTTTAGTGCAATAGCTTAAGCATTTTTAATCCATTATGTGTATGTTTTTTATGGTGTTACTTTTGAGATATACAATGTTTCTTCTAATACACATCGTAAACGTTGTTATTCAAAAGTGCGTAGACTTATAGTGAACTCGTGGAACCCATCAAGGTTATAGAGAACACAGTTTATAATGTGATAGATATTCTCATTCTGTATGAATTAGTGAGACGCTTATATAAATAGGGCAGCTCTATAACCTTGTGTCGATGGAGTATATAAATTGTTATATTAATAGTTCGTTTTTTTTCTTTACGATTAGTATACAAAAATTCATCAATGTTAATCTCTAAAATGAACACATGACAGACAAAGTTTATTTGAACTTCAAGTTTAGCAATATCAATTATGAACAATACTGCATATACCCTTGAAAAACTAAAGTATCATCAAATATATTCATAAGTTGCCTATTTTTAGCCAAACTGACAGAATAAGGTCATGAGATCCATACGGAAGTTTTGTTCCAGCTCCCGAAGTTTGCATGAACTTGTAGCTCATTTATAAGAAAAGAACATTTCAGATGTTTCTTGTTCTAGTTAATGCCTGTCATTCTCCATTTTTTCAAAAGAAGAAGAATATCAATAGTAGAGACTATATGAACAGGAAACTGGGGTTGTGAATATTCATTTATTTTGAAATACTTGATTGACATATTACGAAATGTATTATATGAGGAACAATTACTCTGAATTCGTGATCAGCCCCCATCCAACTTTACTGAGTATGAGAGTTTACAGAGTTTATTCTGTGAGAATGTCTCATCATTAATTAGATTAATAGACATATTCTAATCAGTTTACAACAATTTTATCACACCAATCATTCTGAGAGTATTGCATTAGCAATACTAGTCCCCTACCGTCAAGTGCAATTTGGTTCCCATTAAAAATTGAAAAGGCCGTAATTCCGTCAAAAAATCATTGAAGCGGAACATAATGCAACTTGATCTATAACTTATCAAGGTAGACTCAGATGCCAAAAATCAGCTCAATATCTTGCTGCAAGCATTTAGAAAAAAAGTGCGGAAAACCCTTAAACATTAAAAAGGCCGCAATTCCCTAAAAAAATCATTGAAGCGGAACGAAATCCAAACTTGATCTGTAACTAACCAAGATACACGCACATACCAAAAATCATCTCAATATTTGCAAGCGTTTAGAAAAAAAGTGCGAAAAACCGCTAAAAATTAAAAAGGCGGTAATTCTCTAAAAAATCATTGAAGCGGAATAAAATCCAAAGTTGATTTGTAACTCATCAAGATACACCCACAAAATAAAAAGCAGCTCAAAATCTACAAGCGTTTAGAGAAAAATGCGGAAAACCAAGTGGGAGAGACTGACAGACAGACGGAGGGACAAACAGACAGACGGACAGACAGACAGACAGCTAGACGGACAGACGAGGAGGAATCCTATAGTTCCCTCCGGTTTCACCGGTAGGGGACTAATAAATAGTATGGTATATCTAATTTAGATTTAATTTTATGATTTTCAATTGCTTTTATCATTATGATAGTATTTATACAGTAATTAGAATTATTGATTTGTGGATTCTTTTTAAACCGAGATTATGTACAAACAAAAGTAACGTGAGATAACCATAAAAATATATAGCATAAGATTTTCATTTTATTGCAGCATAAACATATGGTTGTAGGAGCAGGAACATAGGGGGCATGGATTCAATATTTTTGTCAGCTGATAGTGTCATATTTATAAAACCTATTTCTCCGGGCCCCTTCCCCAATCGTGCACTTGGCCGTCACTATGCGACCTTGACTTTGTGAGTTAACTTTGATCAAGGTCATGACATACCTTAAGGTCATGGGTAACAGAATATTGAAGATGAATTCATTGCAAGCAATATTTTAAGAATTACGGCCCAGAGACCATTTCATTATCTCATTACCAAATAAAACTTTTGAGATATGACCTTGAGTAAAGTTCATCATTTAACTTTAGATCAAGATATACCAAATACACCATTTAGCTTCATTCCAATCAAGGTTCTTTTTTTTGTTATTTGATGAGTTATTTTACTACCTCACTGTCCAATAACCTTGACCCTTGAGATATGAGGAGTCAAGAGGTCGATACTTCTTTAGGTGACAGGGAAAACATACATAAGTTTAAAATTAATTCCAAAGAAGGTTTATAGAGGTAGGCCCGGGCACCATTTCACTATCTCATTACCAAGTGACCATGTTCTTTCAATTAAACCCTTGAGTCAAGATCTTTATAAATTATATATTTTAGGTTGTGGGCACCATATTTTTGAATTCATTATGAGTAACGACACAAGAGTTATGACACATTTATGATTTCGCAATCTTATTGGCCATTGACCTTGAACTTTAAAATGAGACTGAAAACGAGTTAGTCACTAAGAAAAGTATTTAAATAAACAGATAGTTTTCTTAACATTGAATTATTTGCACTGCCAATGCTAGCAATGGTCATTGATAAAATATGATTACATTATTTTACATCTACATGTACATCATTTTTTGGTCGAATGAAATTTGCCAAATTAAAGTTCATGTAAAGATCAAGAAATTCATCAGTTGTTAATGCTCTTCATACTAAAATCAGCTTTGAATTTAGAATTCCATATTCTGTAGTTACCCTTGTTTGTTTGTTTGATGATCAAGGCAACTAATTAGGCAAGCAGTCTAGTTATAATTATCGTGTTCAAAATTTCTAGTGTTAAAACGTCAAAATCTGTTGAAAGTTGAAATGAAATTTAAAGATAATTCCGGTAAAATATTATTTCTTATTAGATCTTTAATTTCATACTCTGCTTTTCTATCTGGTATGAATAGGAAGCTTTGTATTGCATAATCGCTTATTGTTTAAATATCCTTATAAAATGAAATTTGAGGATAACGGTCAGTGATCATTCTCAAAAGTCCATTTAAACAATACAAATGACGAGCAAAGCCAACAGGGACCTCTAAAAACACAGATGGGATCAGGTGCCACGGAGGAGTAAGCACCCCCTGTCGACCAGTCACACGCACTGGTGCTCCTGGTCTTGATGGGGGTAAACGGAAAAATCCGCAGCTAGTTCAATGTGAAAAATCTTCAGTATTTTGTTAGACGCCGGTCAACATTTGCCTTAACGGTGATTATATTTATTTTGCAAACAAGGTCATCGTATCGACCACAGAATTTGCAAAATGTTGACTTTAAGTGATTATTGATATCCTTGTATCATCAACTTATTTGGCAATAGCCTGCCTCGTTTAAGAAATTGTTCGTGCGTAGATTGATTCAATGTAGTGTTTTTCGGGACGTAAAATTTTTCACTCATATAGAGACATCACCATATACCGATAAAGAGCGTCAAATTAAGACCTGTCCTTGGCTCTCGGGGCCGTTGGGCAGTGAGGGTTCTTTATTGTGCCAGCGCATGTTCGTACGTAGAACATGCTCTTGCGTATCGAATCAATTGGGAGACATACATGTAAACTCCATAAGCAGGTAAAAATAATCCCATTTATAAATGAAATAAGTGATTTTTGCACTTTTTCATATGCTTTTGTTTCAAATTGATGTTTTTCATGGTAGAAAGAAATCGCACCACTGTTATACATAAGGCATACCTTTCAATGATTGATCTACATCAGCTTTTTCTATTTTTGATTTGTCAAGGGTCAGGGGAACAAATGAATTATGACAAATTTATCTGCAATTATTTTTATCTAATATATTTTCATGCCGAAAAATTAAATGAACTATTCCAAGGTTGATTTAACATACATCTATATGTATATTCAATATTAGTAATGGAAATCATGTTGCACAGAAAATCGTGTTATCAGACTTCTTTAATACAAAAATAGATTGAAAATTTCTGAGCGGAATTTCCATTAAGGATTTCATGTTTATTTTGATTTAAAACGACCACAGAGTAGGCAGTTAATGCATAAAGAACAGGATATACAGTAAAATTTACACATGGTGAATAAATGAGAATACAAAAATAAAATTACATATCGATCATAATTTGATAAAATGTTAATCAAAATGTACATGTGTATCCTGTATCTTTTCTCATTGACTTTGAATACATCTTTCGACAATTAATTGCATTTAAGGATCATTATATACAGTTGAGGTTCAGTATCTCGAACACCGATATCTCGAATACCCTGGGTATTTCAATGTGAATTGGAAGTCCCAACCAATAATTCAGTAAGTATTTTACCCTCGATATCTTGAATCCTCGGATATCTCAGATTTTTTCTCAGCCCCATCAAGTTCAAGATGAGGATTGTATGTCAAGAACACTCCGCCTACATCCAGAAAAGAAATAAACAAACCAAGAAGCAACGGACAAACCAAAATATAACAAAGAAAACAAAAAATTAACAACAAACAGAACCAAAAAATAAGGGAAAAAACAAAACGAACAAAAACGCAAAAACTACTAGTAACAAACAAACGAATCAATACAATTCAAATATAAAAAGAGAGATTTATCAATCCAAAATAAGAAATAATAAAAATTCAAGCGATTTAATCTAAAAAAGAGCGATTCAAAAAATAAATAAATAAATAAAAAATAAAAACAACAATTAAAAAATATTTTGTTTTAAGTTTTCCTAATCTTTGATATAAGCTTATATCAAAATATAAATAAGTAAATAATATAAGTAAAAAATTAAAAACTTTAAAGAACTTTTTTTGGTCAAGTAGCATTTTAGTTTATTTAGATAATTTTGTTATCGAATGGTCTGCCGTAACCCGAATTCTTTACAACTTTTAACATTTTTTGCTTCCGTGATAAATTCTTAAATTAGTACGTGTATTCGGATAGTGGAAAAAAGAGTACATCACTCACTATACAAAATGTTCCAGAATTCAAAATGCACTATGTGATACAAAAATAATTAAAAATCAAACAATACAGGACCCAGGTCACTGCAGGTATAATGTCAAAATAATGATTGTCAATACAACTAGCACTAAATTATATAAAGGAAAAAAAGTAAATAAAAAACGAAGGGAAGAATAATAAAGAAAAAATAAGTTTGAAATATAAATTGAGACATTAAAACATGATTCACGTTCATAAATCTTAAAACGAAAGAAGACATTACCTGACGAGAAAATAACTTCCTCTATATACAAACATATACATGGATGTCTATATCAGAGGGTCTTCCGGATCACGATAACAAAATTAATCGCTGAAGCATGCAACCATTTCAAATATTTTAGAATTGCAGAATTAGACGGACATGTGATAAATTGTTTTCTGGTATTTTTGGTATTTTTATAACGAGATGATTTAAACAATTTAAAAATAATCTCTTTATTGTCAAAATTCAAAAATACTTAATAGGGTTATGCAAATTTTAACTTTCCAGAATTATTTTAAGCATTTGTAATTTTTTTTAAATATCTAATTAAACCAGTATTCTTAATAGCATGTCCTCCTCCATTTCTTATATATAAAATCTTGTAACACTTAAAATCAATATACTTTTTGTAAAGAAATTGTTTGTCTAGTTAAAGTCTAAAAATGTACAATTAGTGCTTTATAATTAGTTTGCTATTAAGAACATATCTTCAAACTTCTACAAATTTAGAATGAGAGGTAATGATTTTTCAGATCTTTTCATTGAACTCTTTATGGTAATGCTTTTTTAAAATTTTTAGTTTGTTAACTGTATGGAATTGACAAATGTAAATTTTATTTAATGAGAAAAACGGCAAATTTTTTCTTGATCCACTTTGTAATAGGAAAAAAAATCCTGTGTTGAACTTGTTATTTGTTTGTAATATCTTAGATAATACAAAAAAAGGATGTTCATAAACTGCCTAAAACGGATATTATCTATGTAAAAGTATTTGGTTGAGCTTGGATAAATTTTTGTTTTCTTTTTCTTTTCAATCTTTTTGCCATTAATACGAGGGTTGATTCAAAAGTAATTTCACAACTGCTGTAAAATCTTCGATAATCGAAAGTTTTCGTCAAAGCTCTAAATACTAATGCCCTAATGCCTCTATATATTTTGATATTGTCATAAAATTTCATTCAGACATGCAATACTTTATAAAATATTAAAATAAACAGAACGTTGATTCTCGTTTATCGCCGCACGGCAAGAATGTACCGACGTCGTTACATGTAGGACCTTTCTCTCCATCATTTATTTTCAATCTGATGTAACATAAGATTTACGCAAAAGGAATTGATTAACAAATAGCATTTGGATGAAGTTTAAATGATTTTAATACTGCAACTCAAAACAAGACGGTTTATAGCAAAATAAGCAAAGATTAATAAAAAGAAGCAGGTTAGAGGTTTAAAAGACATGCGGGTTGACTGAAAATGAGTGCCGAAAAGTAACGTCATAACGACGTCGGTAACATTCTTGCCGTGCGGCGATAGACAAAGCCTAACGTCGTATTTATCTTAATATTTTAAAAAGTATTTTATACATATAAAGAAATGAAATTTAGGGCAAAAAATCAAAATAGAAAGGGGGCTTTGTATTTTAAATTCTGTTGATAACTTTTGATTATTAAAGATTTTATAGAAGCTGTCACATTACATTTGGATCAACACTCGTATGTGCCGCAAAGAGGGGGGATTGATTCTTGCCATTTTATTGTTTTCTTATAACAGTGCGACATTTAACTCCGGACACGACATTTGTCCGGACTTTCGCCAACCACTTTTCCAAAGATATGTGGAAACCATTTATGTCATCTGATGGGATTTTTTAAAACTTAACACATGAACCAAAATTAACACCTGATTATCTTCTAGGTAAAAAGATATTACACCTGAAACAAAGAAATCCCATGGGATAATGGTGGGATTTTTACTCCTAACCAATATCCCACCATTATTCTGTGGGAGAAAAAGGTATTCTGTGGGATTTTTTCTCCCATAGAAGTTTGAAAATCCCATGAATGCTTTATAATGGGACAAAATCTCCCATATACTTGTATATAGAAGATAATCTCCCATCTCTTTATAAATGTGGGATTTATCCCATATTCATTACAAAATAGAAAAAAATTCTCCCATGGGATAAAGAAACAACAGTTTTAAACCAAATAAAGAAACTATTGAACAGTTTAACTACTATTAATTATTTATTTTCATTTAAGTTATGTGTTTCCTAAACCATTTTTTTTTTAAATTTCTTAAAATTAACCAATTTTGGGGTAATGTTTAATTTTTTCAATGATTAAAGATCAAAAAATCAAAAGTGGTTTTATCTCTATAACTTTCAGGTTTGTTTTTTTTTTTTTGTTTTTTTTTAAGTAAAAAGGCAATTTCCCTTGTATGTAGATTACCTTCTTTTATTCCTTGTATGTAAATTTTGAATGGGAAAAATAAAAAATGCAATTAAGAAAGAACAAATCTTTTTTTGTTTATTTTCCTCCTGATCATTTAGGTTAATTTATTGCATAAGTGCCATTTGTCAAGCTTTACAACATGATCAGATCCATTCACGTTGTTAGATCTTTGCCTGTTTGCTGCACTAAACTGATAGGTTTCCAATTAAAAAATCACATGAAATTGGGTCGTATCAGTCACTCTGAGATTCTTAAGAGAGTTTTAAAACTTATTTAGATGCACAAACTGTAATAATTTACCTAATTTTTACTTTTAATTTTCTTTGTATGATCCTGATCATCATGCCTTGTTTTGTTCCAATGACAGCTGGAAATTATTTTACACATAACGAACCCGATCTGACAAATGAACAGAAAATAATGTTGAAAAAAATTCAACCATCTTCATTATGCACATTTACTGGTAGTTTGCATTAAAAATATTTAACAACCTTTTCACTAATTTCAAAACTTTCTACCTACACCTTAGAAACATATCAAGAATTTTTGACAGTTCATTGAACCCGTTCAAAAATAAACATGATGAAAGGGCATGGATCCAGAAATATTTGCGGTGGTACTCTACTCATTGTTTCATATCATCCAGTAGAAAACAAGTTTTCCTTAGTTCTGTTACTTCTTTAATAAAAGCACTCTGCTGATCTTTTACTTGTTATTTTTTGGTACATATAATAACCATGCACCATTGACATGTATTCAACTGATAATAGCCAAGTCACCTTAGGCCATTGCAAGTTTCTTCTTTGTTAAATGTCAGCATGCACCTTGTTTTGGACACCCCATAACACATAAAATAAGAGGTCCAGGCCACAGTTAGTTAATGCTCACTGTTAATACCCACGCGGATGCAAATATAGCAGAATGATATTGGGTACATGTATTAAACTTTTACCTCAGCAATCTACGTGTAATTTAAATAAGATGTTAGATCCGCACGCATACTCGCTAAACTGACTGTAGTGACTATGTGAGCTGATCTAACATCTAATTTTAACTAGATTGGTACTTAAGTGGCTTAAATTTATTCAACTTCTTTCAGGAAGATTTTCAATTTTCTTGTCATAAATGCATATTGTCAATTATTATGCTTCCTGTCAGTTTGTCTCTACATAACCCATACCCTACTATTCTTGCATAGTGTTCTAAGGATTTAAATAGCATAAGCATACTATGCCGAAATAGTGCACGACTTCATTTTCTGAAGAAAAACTGACTGCGCCCACGCCTGGGAGCGAACTCACAACCCCGAGATTGTCAGTCCGACGCGCTACCGATTACAACACAGACGCCATTATAAATATCAATGTACTATAATATATATAAACTTAGTTTCAAATATTTTACACTTAAGTAGCTGCAGAACTGTAGCTCTCAGAAAAAATATATGTTGACAGACTGGAGAGCTACAGTGGCACCCATTGAAAAAACTGTATATTTATTGCGCACAAAAAAGTGCGCTCGGTTCTGAATTAATTCTTCGAAATTCTTACCTCAATTGAAAAAAAAGCTACATTTCAAAAAAGTCCTTACTCCTCTATAACTTTCGTAGTTTACACTTGTACTAAGTGCGTTGGACCGAATTCTCGTGAAGACCAAAATGGCAGTATAAATAGGCAAAATTTTCAATGATTTCAATTTCAGGGCCAGGAGAGCTGTTAAAAACAATTATAAGGAATGTTTTATTGTGGAAACAGTGAAAGAATATGTTAGAAACACACGTTTAGGAATATTTTGAGATGACAGTTTTAAAAACACTGAGAAATAAATCGAGAAACAGCGCACAAAAAGTGCACAATAAATATACAGTTTTTTCTATGGGTGGCACTGTAGCTCTCCCGTCTGTCAATATATATTTTTTCAGAGAGCTACAGTTCTGCAGCTAACACTTAAGATGAAAAATAAACAAAATAATTCTTCTAAAATAGTTTCTTGCAATTGCCCCCATCACTCAACTACTATTCTCTAAAACTATCTGTACATTATACCTAAAGCCTCCGGCTTGTGCACCATGTGTCAAACCCTGACTACTTTTTAAGAATAGTGCATGCAAAATACAACACTATTATATAAATATGCACACTTCATGAGTTCCCTAGTTCATTGAATAAAGGTACACATACCTTCATTTTACATTTAAGGACATACGCAAGATACCTTACCTACTGATAATTTTTCAAGATATTCTAAATTTAAACTTATAATAAATGTACCATATAACATGTTTTAAAACAAAAAAATCAGCATGCATTTCCAGGGATTTTGAAAAGATATTAAAGTTTGAAAAATTTTGCATTATTCAAATAAAAATGTACAAAAATTACAAAACATAAATTCCAGATTTTTTTTTATCAAAATTGTTTTAGAAGAGATTTACAAATCCATATATAGACAATAAAAATATTGCACACAGGTCCTTCATTTAATGGAACTCTTCAACTCCAGGGAAGAACCCAATAAAGTGCAAACTACGTTGCGTATGACCTTAAATGCCCGTTTATATAAGAGAAAAATAAATTAAAGAACTTGTTCTAATTAAAATAATGAAAAAAAAATCCTTATTTAAGCCTTTAAGTTTAATTTTTAATTAAGAAATTTGACAGATGAATTAAAAGAGTAATATACAATATAATACTTCTTAAATTAATTCTCTTGGTTCCATTCATTAGATATTCAATATTCAAGTCAACACTCTATACATGAATGAATTATCAAAAGTTTTGTCCTTAAAGTTTTCAATGGATCTACAGATCATGAGGTGATGTCTCCTTTTATGTGTATGTATCTGTGTACACTGAAAAAGAAGAAAGTCGCTGTGTGATGAAAAGGATAAACCAGAAGTCTCTGATGAGACTGTAGCTCTACTGGTCTATATGTATAACAAAGAAAAAGTAACACTTGGATTTGAAACTTTGCAACAGACAGCAATAAATAGAATTATGTATCTAAGTGTAGTCTACTTGTGTGCCACATTATATTGAAATCATACCAAAATTGTAGGTGGAGTAGCGTTTTAAAGGAATTTTACAGAAATTTCTATTTTTAGTAACCATGGCAGCACCGTTCATTGAAATGTACCTTAGTGCAGTCTAAGTTATATTGAAATCAGAATAAAACTGTAGGAGGAGTAGTGTTTTGAAAAATTACAGACAGATGGACAGCTAGACAGACAGACAACTAGACGCCATGGACAGACAGACAGACGGACAGCTAGACGGATGGAAGAGGGACACCTTCCTATCCCATAAGCTCTTCTGGTCTCTGACCAGTAGAGCTAAATAAAATATCAAATTTGATTTTTTTTCAATGTTAAAGAAATAAAACTGCAAAATTAAATTGTAAATGGTTGGTTGCGTACTAATTATTCAAAGTAGTTTTTGTTGTATGGTTTGAAAAATTTTATTATTCATTCTCTCTTTTTTCACAAAGAATTACCTTTGCATTTCTTGTATCTACAAGGGGGACAAATCTTCAAGTGGTACATGTACACTATATGTCAGCTACTATACCTTCATTTTCTGTTAAAGAAAAAAAAATAGAATAAATCATACAATACCAATTATATGTATAATAACAAAGCATGGATTAAATTTTTCACTAAAATTAGAAAATGAATTGAATATCGATCACTCAAATTTCTCGATCCAGCCAAAATGACTGACACTAAAATTTACCCCTACTGAGGTCGAAGTATAAAAGTATAAATTATTTTTATCTATCAATATACCATAAATGAAACTTTGTGCATGTTCTGCATACATTTACCGGTATCTGTATTATAGTAGTTTTATGCCCTTGAGAATTTTTCATGATGTCATGCCATAATATTTCCACGTCTGTTTTTTTTTTCTCTGTGGTAACTCTTTGAAAGTTAGCGGAATTGATTTCTTGGTAATTCTATCGGAATGTAAATTAGGCAGGTCGATAGGTCAGGAGCTAAGAAGGCCTAATATGCATGAAAATCTTGTGCACACCTGTCTCTGTGTTTGACACTAAGGAGGCTAAATATGCATGTAAATCTCGTGTGACTACCTTTGTGTTTGACTTCAGTGGGCGAGGACTATTGAAATTGGCATGGGAGTCCTCGTGTAATTTAAATCTATGTCTACATTAACATTGCAGGTTATCCTGCAACATTCATGAGAATGCGGTCTTTATTTCTTAAACATCCAATATCCTATCAATTCTAATAAAAAATCATATTATTAGTAATAAAGCTAGAACTTTTTTTTATTTCATTTCCAATTAATAGAAAAAATATTTTTACAAATAAATATGTAAAATAAAAAAGTCCTAGCATTTTTGTCTTTTATAATTTACTTACACATAAGCATCTACATGATGTATATTTTTTCCCCTCAAAAGAACATGAACATAACTTAATAATGATATTCATAAGTATGTATTCATGGTATAAAAAATGAGTTTAGCAGTATAAAGATTGATTTTTCACTCAAAGTTTTAAGACTGTTTTTCGGAGATTAAAAAAAAAAAACATTGATTATATCAATAATCATGTGGGTACATGTCCTATGTAAACTTCAGAGGATCAACCAATTTTCTAACAGAGAATTAGTAATTTGATATTTGGATACTTCCAAACAATATAAGTATGAGTTTTGGGGGTTATTAATTATGTACATCATGACATGTACTATAAGCACTGACCCCCCATATCTCAAAATTTATCTTGACACCAACAAAAAAAAAAAAATAGTACTTGCAACACATGCAATGTTTGTTAATCCCTAGTACACTACAGTAGTAGGATACTTTTAACCATGTCTGAGAGAAGATAATTAATTAATTTTCTAATCAGTAATGCTGATGACCATGATGACTGTGATCAAGATACTAATAAATTGTAACTTGCAAATTACAGACAAATTTAGACATGACAGTATAATTTTTTAAGTACAATCATCAGCTAGTGTACACATTGAGAATATTCGAACGAACGAATACTAGCCTACAACGTTGTCATTGAGGAAATTCGAACGAAAGAATAATATTCCGATGTGTATAATTTTCTGACGATTGTTTACTTTGTTAACTTGTATAATGTACTACTGAATAACCCCATCGACTGCTATTTCTGCAAACACTTTACAGTGACAGAAATTCATAGGTAACGAGGAATCAGGATGATCTATAGATCTTTAGACTTCAAAAAAAAAAAAAGAAGAAGAAGAATCTATGAGCCATGTATTAACATGCTTTAAATGAAATAAATAACAAATTCAATAATTCTAGATCTACTTACAAAAATAGAGCAGGTCTTCGTCATAATTTTGTTTACAAACATCATGTGGAAATTCCAATATCCTCATAATCTTGTCGCCGTTTTTTTTCTTTGGTTGGTATTGGGTAATTCTAGGAATATAATGCGTCCGTCTGCACAGAATTTTTAAGAAGTGAATCCATAGATAGAATATTACTGCTTCTTTTTATTTATTGGTTTATCTTTTTTTTAATTTAAACAATGCATAGTTCACGAGAAAACAAATAAATGAAATAAATTATCAGGCCTATTTTTTTCAGATTTTTGTTGTTGTTGTTGTAAATACTGCCATGGGTAATAATGGTAATTAAAATGCCCAATACCAAAAATATTAACATTTTATATAAATGGGACATCATCATGATCATTGAGAACATGATAAGAAGGAGGAGGGGTAGTGGACGGGTGGGTAGTCTCTCTGTATCTCTAAAATAAAAATTAATGTTTCCCTTGAAAAGTCAAGAAAATTTTATTTGCATGGTCAGTGGGATATTCAGTACAAGTTTAAAAGTCCAGTCAGTACATAGCCTCAATAAAGCCCCTTCTTCTTCTTTTAATTCACGACATTTTGATATATTGTTAACCTTCTATGATGTTCAAAATTGTATCATTCACCAACCATCCTTGATAATCAATAGTAACCTATAAATTTTTGTCACTTCAAATCCCATTTTTGTGAAACGTAGAATGAAAATCAAAAGCTATACGAGCATTCATTTTACTTTCATAAACATGATTCAAGTTTATATTTTCGAATTTTTTGACAAGCGTTTGTTTGTATCATCTGTCCTTAAGGGGGGGGGGGGGGTATGCAATTTTATATTAATTGTTTGCTATCAATTATGAATGATGTAAAATTGTTTGGATTTTAATTTTTAAATTGAAAATGAAAAAAAAATTATGACTTAATCCGAAGGTTTAGTAAAAGCATGGAGTTTGTTTTTCATGAATTTCTATTGTAGATTCATTTGTTAAATCGACTTGCTGTGTGTTAATATCCCTTGTGTATGTTTTGTTAGTTCCAAGCAAATTGTGACAGTTTTGCTACCTGGGGAAAACAAAAGACTCTTAAATGCCTCTAGGTATATACATACATGTATCATACCCTATGGAGATCTGGGGTGAAGATATTGGTTTCTTGGAAGTTAGCAAGGGGGGGGGGGTAGGTTTAACAGCAGACTTAAGTTGCTTTATTAGTATTCAAACATTTACTGCAAGATTAACAGGTAATACAACAGAAGTTGATTATTTTTCTGTGAAATCAAACTCAGATGACAAATATCAAAAAAAAAAAAAAAAAAAAAAAATCAGATTGAGCTTAACTTGGGATCGACACCCCCGTCCAAAAATATAGTCCCGTCCAAAGCTAAAGCGTTTAGAAGTCAGCAGAGTCAATATCTCGAAGTGGGTCTTGTGACGCATTTATGAATATGTCCTATTATTGTTTTTTATCGATAAAATAAAAATAAATCATTTATAAAATTATAGCTTTAACTCTAGCTTAAAGAATATCTATGTCCGATCTAGGACACTATAGCATAATACGATACTCTTTACAGAGTTATGTCCCTTTCTAGAATGTAAATTATAGATTTTAAATACTTATGGTCTTTACGTTTACGTGATTTATTTTTTTCATCTAAACAATAATAGCCAATGTAACTTTTATTTTAAGAAACTTTGGACGAAAAGGAATTTTTTTTAAAGTTTAGTAGAAAAAAATGACAATTTATTGATCCTTGATTTAAATTATAGTAAATAATCAAAGCGGTCCCCTTAGGACTGTTGGTATATAAAGAAGATAATATGTCAGCCTACTATATAACTTCAATCACCTTGTTTTAATGTTATCCTGTAGATCACATTCGCATTTCAAAATATCTTTCGTGGAAGAGCAAACTGATTAAATTGTAAATAGAAAAAATGAATAAAAATATATAATTTGATATTTGAAAGTTAATGATGTACCAAATGTAATTTCCGTGTGAAAAGTATACACATATACTTAACTTTCCTATCAATAATCTTGTATTCAAAGTGTACAAACAGTACATATTTCAGATACTAGATGCAGGACTTGTGAAATAAAACGAAGGGCTAATTGCAGCCTTATGTCTGCCGATAAGGCCACTGTTGTTTAATTTCAAGTCTATTTCAGGTTTTTTTTTATATACATGTATTGAAATTTTACGAGATTGTACAAACTTAGCACTGCACATCAACACCAAATACAGAGTAAGAGTGGAAAGCTAAAGATTCACACATTTTATCGTTATTCAGTAAAACAAAAAATAAAATTAAAACAATTTTAAAAAATCAAGCAGAAGAAATGTTGCCCCCATATGCAGACGTCTCTTTTACGCTACGAATATTATGCAACAAAATTATAAAAGTTGTATGCTTCTATAAATTCTTCATCAGTTGAGCCCACCTCCTTACATGTACCCCACCCCATCTCAAAAGAGTACTGAAATTGCTTCCAAAGGCTTGATTGTATTTCAGTATCTTTGATTTGCTGAAGAATTTTCAAGAGATCTAGAGTAATTTATTGATTCTGGAAAATCTTATATAATGTTGTAAAAGAGTGATCAGATTGAAATCATTGAATGGATTCCAATTTCACACCTTTGAAAATATATTGTAAAATTTAGCCTGAAGGGAATATTCTCACACCTTTTTTTCCCAGAACTTCAATGTAAACAGTGATATACACATATATTCAACAATTCATCTCCACACCGACTGATGATGACTCGAGCCATTTCCTGTTTATTATCAATTTGTGTATATACTTTGTTTTGGAGTACCTACTCTAAAAATTATTTTAAAACATTTTCCAAGAAAAAACAACAACATTTTAAAGTGTTGATTAATGGACATACAAAAATATGTATAGTTATAGTTTTTTTTTACTGCAAAACAATGAAGATGACAATGGCTAATAATTAGTAAATATAGTTAACCTTGTTAATTAAGTTTAGGTAACAACATGTTGGACTAATTATATTGTTAGTGCTATTATCACATGAAAACAGTTATTGGTATCTGTTTCGAAAAAAAAAAATTCAAAATACATGTATTCATACATGTATACATGAGGCTTCATGGTTTGCTCATTCAAAGATCTGTTGCAACTCATTTTCATAATTAAAAAACCATCATTTATTCAACATTTTATTTTTTTCTTATTTAACAGATTAAAAATATATATTCATAAAATATACTTTTCTAACATTTCAATTTAATTTTACCAATTTATATATATGCATACATATAATATGACCTTTCCTATTACAATGCATTCAGTACTGTCTTTTATGGTGCAGATTACAATCACTTACAGAATTTAGATTCAATTTACCAGAAATTGTATTTTTCATTTCATACCTAAATGTTTGGGAAATTTAATGATAATAATAAGTGTATAAATTAAATGAAGAATATCTAACTGTGCCATATTTCATCGTAAGTTTTTGTATGAAGAAATAGGTATACATCTCAGCTCTTTGATTCATTCCTTGAAAAAATTATCAATATAATTACAATCCTTTAAATTTAAAAATGACCCAAAATTTAAAGTTATACTGATATAGAAAAGAGTAGAAATTCTGATATTGTAAAAATTAAGACTTCAATTTTCATGGGGAACATTTGCCATGTTAATTAAATTCACCTAATCATACTGGTGTGTTCTCTTAAATGGCTATATATAACTTTTTTTATTTCTGAATGAAATTTTGCCAATTTGATATTATTTTGCTTGCAATAGCATGTACTTTCTAAATGTAAAATGATAAATTGTAAAAGGACTGACATTTTCATAGGGAGAATCCATCATCATATTATACTCCGTCAATCATACTGGTGTGTTCTCTTGAATGGCCATAACTTTTTTTATTTCTCAATGAAATTTTGCCAATTTGATATTATTTTGCTTGCAATAGCATGTACTTTCTAAATGTAAAATGATAAATTGTAAGAGGACTGAAATTTTCATAGGGAGAATCCATCATCATATTATACTCTGTCAATCGTACTGGTGTGTTCTCTTGAATGGCCATAACTTTTTTATTTCTGAATGAAATTTTGCCAATTTGATATTATTTTGCTTGCAATAGCATGTACTTTCTAAATGTAAAATGATAAATTGTAAAAGGACTGACATTTTCATAGGGAGAATCCATCATCATATTATACTCTGTCAATCGTACTGGTGTGTTCTCTTGAATGGCCATAACTTTTTCATTTCTGAATGAAATTTTGCCAATTTGATATTATTTTGCTTGCAATAGCATGTACTTTCTAAATGTCAATTGATAAATTGTAAGAGGACTGAAATTTTCATAGGGAGAATCCATCATCATGTCATATTACTCCGTTAATCGTACTAGTCTGGTGTGTTCTAATGAATGGCCATAACTTTTTTATTTCTCAATGAAATTTTGCCAATTTGATATTATTTTGCTTGCAATAGCATGTACTTTCTAAATGTCAATTGATAAATAATTGTAAGAGGACTGAAATTTTCATAGGGAGAATCCATCATCATGTCATATTACTCCGTTAATCGTACTAGTCTGGTGTGTTCTACTGAATGGCCATTACTTTTTTATTTCTCAATGAAATTTTGCCAATTTGGAATTATTTTGCTTGCAATAGCATGTACTTTCTACATGTAAAGTGATAAAATACAAGAGGACTAAAATTTTCATAGGGAGAATTCATCATCATGTCATATATTACTCGTTAATCATACTAGTCTGGTGTGTTCTCTTGAATGGCCATAACTTATTTATTTCTCAATGAAATTTTGCCAATTTGATATTATTTTGCTTGCAATAGCATGTACTTTCTAAATGTAAAATGATAAATTGTAAAGGGACTGAAATTTTCATAGGGAGAATCCATCATCATATTATACTCTGTCAATCGTACTTAATTGTGTGTTCTCTTGAATGGCCATAACTTTTTTATTTCTGAATGAAATTTTGCCAATTTGATATTATTTTGCTTGCAATAGCATGTACTTTCTAAATGTCAATTGATAAATAATTGTAAGAGGACTGAAATTTTCATAGGGAGAATCCATCATCATGTCATATTACTCCGTTAATCGTACTAGTCTGGTGTGTTCTAATGAATGGCCATAACTTTTTTATTTCTCAATGAAATTTTGCCAATTTGGAATTATTTTGCTTGCAATAGCATGTACTTTCTACATGTAAAGTGATAAATTATAAGAGGACTAAAATTTTCATAGGGAGAATCCATCATCATGTCATATATTACTCGTTAATCATACTAGTCTGGTGTGTTCTCTTGAATGGCCATAACTTTTTTATTTCTCAATGAAATTTTGCCAATTTGATATTATTTTGCTTGCAATAGCATGTACTTTCTAAATGTAAAATGATAAATTGTAAAAGGACTGACATTTTCATAGGGAGAATCCATCATCATATTATACTCCGTCAATTGTACTGGTATGTTCTCTTGAATGGCCATAACTTTTTTATTTCTGAATGAAATTTTGCCAATTTGATATTATTTTGCTTGCAATAGCATGTACTTTCTAAATGTCAATTGATAAATAATTGTAAGAGGACTGAAATTTTCATAGGGAGAATCCATCATCATGTCATATTACTCCGTTAATCGTACTAGTCTGGTGTGTTCTAATGAATGGCCATAACTTTTTTATTTCTCAATGAAATTTTGCCAATTTGATATTATTTTGCTTGCAATAGCATGTACTTTCTACATGTAAATTAAGTGATAAATTATAAGAGGACTAAAATTTTCATAGGGAGAATCCATCATCATGTCATATATTACTCGTTAATCATACTAGTCTGGTGTGTTCTCTTGAATGGCCATAACTTTTTTATTTCTCAATGAAATTTTGCCAATTTGATATTATTTTGCTTGCAATAGCATGTACTTTCTAAATGTAAAATGATAAATTGTAAAAGGACTGACATTTTCATAGGGAGAATCCATCATCATATTATACTCTGTCAATTGTACTGGTATGTTCTCTTGAATGGCCATAACTTTTTTATTTCTCAATGAAATTTTGCCAATTTGATATTATTTTGCTTGCAATAGCATGTACTTTCTAAATATAAAATGATAAATTGTAAGAGGACTGAAATTTTCATAGGGAGAATCCATCATCATATTATACTCTGTCAATCGTACTGGTGTGTTCTCTTGAATGGCCATAACTTTTTTATTTCTGAATGAAATTTTGCCAATTTGATATTATTTTGCTTGCAATAGCATGTACTTTCTAAATATAAAATGATAAATTGTAAGAGGAATGAAATTTTCATAGGGAGAATCCATCGTCATATTATACTCTGTCAATCGTACTGGTGTGTTCTCTTGAATGGCCATAACTTTTTTATTTCTGAATGAAATATTAAAGTAATGATTTTAAAATGTTAAGTTTGCAATGAATTATATGGCAAAAAGCTTTCAAAAATAATTTTGACCCTTGACTGTATTAGATTAAAAGAAGATGGACTGTTTTTCCCTGTACATTAAAGAGAAAAAAAACAATTTCCATTCTCCTGTAGGATAAAATATTCTATAAATCATTTTGTTAGAGAACTTTTAATCCTATTAGTGACAATTATAGAACTTCTTGTCCTATTTCACAAATTATGGGATAAAAAATCCCATGTAAGGTTAAAAATGGGAGTTTTGCTTCTATAGGAGAAAAAATCCCACAGAACTCATTTTTCTCCCACAGAATAATGGTGGGATATTAGTTAGGAGAGAAAATCCCACCATAGTCCCATGGGATTTCTTGATTGCAGGTGTAATATCTTTTAATCTAGAAGATATTCAGGTGTAAAGGTTAGTCCATGTTGTGCGATTAAAAAAATCCCACCAGATGACATAAATGGTTTCCATGTATCTTTGGAAAAGTGGTTGGCGAAAGTCCGGACAAATGTCGTGTCCGGAGTTAAATGTCGCACTGTTGTAATCAGTTTCATACGACAGTATTTGTCACAATGTACAAAGAAATAAGATCAAGGTATTATAATAGATTAACATGCACAGGGCTAGGTAAATAAATTTTCTTTATTCCTCTCAACAACCCATAAAACATGTTATCTACTAGTATGTAAAGTAAATATACTTATAACATTGATAAAGTGATTATTTATAATCTATTTGCAGCCATTGTTTATGCCATGTGGAGAAACGTTGGTCGAAAATCCAATGAATTGGTATTGACATCCTCAAGTGAGCGATTGAATTCAAATGACCCTAACCTGAGGTTGGATTGTTCCAACTCTATACGAGGACTTTTCGCGGGCATTCTGGTCACCGTGGGAACGATCATCACTATGGTCGCCTTTTATGTCTTAGTGACCAGACATCCTATGTCCAGTACCGCCATTATTTTAGTTCACGTCTCTGAAACTTCCATGTTTTTGCTGATGACAGGCGCCATTATATTTGCAGCTGACAGAATGAAAAACTTGAAATTCACCAACGTTTCGTGGAGATTCTCAGTAGAGCTTCACCTTTTGTTTGTGTCTTTTACGGGAGTTTTTGCTTTCGCTGTTTTTGGAGTTATCGCTGCTGGCTTTGAGACCCACAAACCAAAAGGGGTTTTAAACATTTTGACTAATTTATTTATGATTTTGCAATCCACGATTCAAGTTTTGTTCATTGTGGCAGGAAGTAAACTAGTTTCAGCCAATGAATCTCAAGAGCGAAAAAAACGAGGTCGAGAGTTTGTAACATTTCTTATACTTTGTAACTTTGCTTTGTGGGCAATGAACACTTTTGAGACTCAGCAACCAGAGCACAACCCGGTGCAGATGGACTTTTACGGTCCTCTAGCATGGTCTGTGCTCACGCACGTGACTGTTCCATTATCCATTTACTTCCGATTCCACTCTTCTGTTTGTCTAATAAACATATGGCGGTATGCGTGGATATGGCAACGTCGACAAGAGGGGCAACGGGAAAGTGCTTGTTAAAGGACTCTGTGATATTTAAATATTCTTATTTTTGTTTGATTTTCTATGCTATAAATTTAGCATTTCATTTAATGTGTGTCTTTAAGATTGAGTGCAAAGGCTTTAATCATATTCCCATCTGTACTTAAATATCAAACACAGTCAGTTTGTGTGTTTTTTGTTTCTTTTTTTTTTAATTCATGCATTTTTTTCCCTTTAGTTTTATGAATAAAGCATTAATAACCGGACCAAGTGTTGAATTTCAAGACCTATTTTTTTTTTTTTTTAAATAAAGTCGTATTGAAAATTTGTGTCAGGTACATTGTATGTTCGTATCTCGGGAAAGATAACTCTAACATGGATCAATGCGACCATAATCACCTTACCTTCAATGAATGTTCAAGGTTAATGAAATATTTTTGGAGTAGAAGACTTGATTGTACAATGCCAACATTTATATCAGTTTCATTACCTGTGATCCTGTTGTTCCTTTCAGTCATAAATTTCTAAGCATTCTTCTTTAAAATTTGAACACTTACATCAAAGTTCATATTTTGTTCTGTTTATTAAATATTTGTCAAAGTTAAATATGCACGATAGTACCTTTAGTAATTTAAGTTCTTTGTGGGTTGTATATTACAGAGGTCATTCGTATTTAAGAATTTCCCTTTCTATTTCTACAGAAAATACTTGATATACATACTAGTACGTGTACGGATATACGTCGTGTAGTCTGTTGTTTTTCTGGAATTAAAACTATTTGGAAATTACCCAGTACACTCATCAATTAAAGCAGAACACGTCAGCAATATTTTTTGTTTTAATCAGAAAGATACAAAATATATAACATATAAATATACAGTAAAAAAGGCCGATAATCCAAATATCAAACAATTAAACAATAATATATAACAGTATTTCAGATCAAAACTAAATTTAAAATAGTCTCAGAGTTTTGGTTTCTTGGCAAATCCTGTGAGTATTGCACTGACGAAGCATAAAATGGCACCCGTTATTGACAGTCCAAACGCCCATGACATGGAGTAGAGCATTTTTCTGCTATTACTTGTATCAAATCCAGATGGCGGGTATTTTTCATCTGCAACACTGGCTCCGTAAATCACAGCTCCTATCAGGATCAGGACCCCTATAATATAGTGTAACAAGAAAATTACATTTCAACATCTAAGGGGAAACAACTGTCTTATTTTTTATTCCAGAGGACTTCATATCAGCTTTTTGAATTTTAAAACAACTTGCAATGGTTTGAATGTGATTGCCAATCATATTTTAGAATTTTATATCTATGTTTGAATTCACCAATCTTTGTTTTAATCATTTACGTATCGTATTTAAATTCGATCATCGCATAGACATATCTTAATGTCTGTATGATGAAGTAATTATTTAGATGCCTTAGCTTGACAAAAATACCACCCTTTAATTAGTTTTTTATGTTCTGTGAATTAAATCCTTTCGTCAAAGTTATTAGTTGCTGAACAAAAGAGGTTCATTAGTTTAGAGTATGTAAGAAGGTTGTTTATTTACATTCAATTATAGTCTAATAAATTGTCAAAATGCATTTCCTGACTCCAAAAAAAGTCAGAGTTATTACAAGGACAATGTAAGAAATGACTGACAGTCTGGTTAACAGCTTGGTGTTATTTTTAATTTTGTATAATATATTAACAGTTAAATTAGTTTTCACTTTGAACATACATCTTATATTAATTCAGTCGAGATTTTAAATTCCTACATTCATTTTTTTGAAACTCTTAAGATTTTCAATGGCTGAAATCTAGCAAAGGTATTTATTTTCTAACTTTTGTGCATTGAAAATGAATGCCCTGCTCAAGGAACATTGTATTGCAACAGTTAAAAGACACGTACCCTTCTTCATTAGTCTGATTGATTAATTAGTGAGCAAAGTTTGATGAAAATGTGCTAAATACAAAACAATTAATAGTTAGGTCAAGGTCAAGATTTTGTCTTAGTTCACAGAATCTTTATTGCACTGTGCCATTGTGACCTCCTTTCAAAGTTCTGATCAGAAAGATATTTGTGGTTTCCCATAGCAAAAAATGGACTTTTCCATTATACTTGTGTGGGAGATGGGGTTTCATTTTGTGAGCTCAGTGTTCACAGTACCTCTACTTTTCATTTGTTAGGTTCAAGATATTTTTATTATTCATACAAAGATACAAATGTATATTAGTAGGTCACAATAGCACCTCATATGTAAGAGAGAGTCTGTGAAAGTCTCATAATTTTTTTCAGTGTTATGGGAGGAGTTTTGGATAAGAGATGGGCATACCCCCAGTCTTACGGAAAGAATAACATTGTCCATGTTTTGTTATGGAAAACCTCATATATTTGTCCAATTGAATAGAAAAATAGAAGGTGCACAATGTCACTATGTAATAAACATTCTATGAAATCAATGGATTAGGAGGAGTTGCAGATGGGTACCCCAAGCATTGTGGGTGTAGGGTTGGAAAGATGTACAGATGTACATGTACACATACAGACATCTATACCCCCGCTTTTCAAGTGGGGAGTATAATAATAAGGAATGATGATGTTAAGGTCATAGGAATGAGAATGGTAAGAAAATCATGACACAGTTAAATTGCTCTCATCAATTTGTATCTTTATAGGAAGTTTGATGAAAATATCAGGGACAGTTCCCTTATAACTACGATAAATCCAAAATATCAAATAGTTGGATCAAGGTCATAGGAAAGGTCTGACAGGATCAGAAAATAATGACACAGTTGAATAGTCCCTACCAATACCTTTGTTTGTTTCTTGTTTATCGTCCCACTCAAGAATTTTTCACTTGCTGGTGGAGGGCTGCAAATATTGACCTATACTCAGCACTCAGGGCCATTGAGCACTGAGGGATCTTTTTGTGCCAACACCTACTGCGACACGGGACCTCGCTTTATACAGTCTCATCCGAAGGACTGGTCTTTCACCATTTTTATCTTGAATAATAACTTTGAAACTATGAAGTCAAGGTCAAAGGGAAGTTCAAGGTCAGGGAATTCTGCCATAGTTGAACAGCTCTCATCAATATTTGTCAATATGTGAATTTTTCTATAAAATATTTGTGAAGTTTCTTTGAAACTGAACTAAATGCAAAGTGTGGTGGGATGGAAGGACTGCTGGATGGAAGACGGACATTACTGTACAAACTATTTACTCATGACTGGGCATAAAAATCATGGTTACACATGAATACCTTTGATGCAAATAAGATGCAGAACTCCATATATTATCTTTATCATGAATTTATTTACATATAAACAAAAGGCCCATTCCAGATTATAATAAAATGCTGCAATGGTAGGGTAGATACAGAATTTGGTATGACACATCATCGGATACCCAGGGTTTATTTCGTCTTTTGAGTAAAAAACGATATCACCCGTGGGTATCCGACGATGGGTACATGTATTGCATTACTACCGGTACTTGCATTATCTTTGTGTGTTTATAAACAAATAAATTTCAAGATTCTTTATTTTCATGCTACACACATGCATTCTTTATTCAAAAGAAGTCCTCAACCTTACCTGCACCAATGCTGGCTCCAATGGCTGACAGCTTCAGAATTCTGCTCCAGGTTTCTAATCTCAGAAATGTGTACAGCCCTAGAATAATCAAGGATGCACTTCCCGTCAGCATTCCCAAAATGGCCATTGCCCGCGCTCCACCCATCCAGGCTACAATGTAATAATTAAGCAATACATAAAACGTTTCAAATGATTCCAAAATTAAAATTTGGTTGAAAAAGTTGTTTAACACTGTAGTTTTTATGTCACACAACGATATCGAATTAAAATAAGAAATGTTTTAGAGATAATATTTTCAACAATGAATATAAACGATTGTCCTCGTTCATTTTCATCATCAAAATCTATTTTTTGTCTTACCTGCATCGGATACGCTAGGTGACACACATTTTGTGGCTCCTGTCCAAGATATACATTCTATCCATAATCCGGCATTTCCTATACGTAATTCCTTTCCATCGTAAAGTCTAGACGACGTCAAATGCCAATATGGCGAGGCTAAGGCTACTATATGGAGAATTCCGCCTAAAATTAACACTCCGATTGCTGCTAAACCAAAGATAGAAATTTTTCGGTCTATCGCCATTTTTGTTTCATTCACTGTGCACAACAAACGACCATGTGTCGACACACCTTTCTGCCCTGAGTCATTGGTTGTAAATATATACACCTGACGAAAACATTACTAATGGCAGTAGCAAGCTTCTATACTAAATATTGTGAATAGTTCCGGTCAGTATCGATCTCATTGTCACTTAATGTTCACCGGACACAGGTGATCAGTCTTGCCTTTTTGTAACAAAATTTGAAACGTGTCCGACGAACCACTGACGCGAGACGAAATAGATAGGCCTAATTTGTATAGAGATTTTGAAATTGAATATCGCGGGACATCTAAGCCCCCCAGCTATGCGTTGATATCATGCAACATAGTAAAATTATGCCCATGGGTTACTTTGTACAGGATCAAAGATGTGTAAACTGGATCAAAGATCTGTAAACGATAAAAAAAAAAAAAAAACTTTTCTGCTTTTGATATAATTTAGAGTTATCCTTCTTTGCTTGCATTGAATTGTATTTAGTGCTGAAAAATCATGATTTGTTAAAGGAAAAAAAAAACAACAAAACAAAACAAAACCAAAAAAAAAAAAAAAAAAAAAAAAAAAAAAAAAAACCCACTTGGCTTTCTTAAAATGATGTGTCTCTGGAGTTTACATTTATATGCTGAAACATGTACTTTTCCTTATTATTGTAATAATTTCATACTTGTCTGTTCTGGGCTCTTAATTAGAAATAAATGTTCTGTTCTTTTCTGTTCTGTACAATACACGCACAGGTGCTTGTGGACCGCAACCCCCCACCCCCTTTCAAATATACACTACGAGTCCAAGGATATTTTTATTTGTCTTCTTTCATAAATTAATCTTCTAGTACACATTTACAATGTATTCCATTTGAAAAAGCTGAAAAATAACGTAGAATTAACGTTTTTAATTTTTAAATCATACCCGCGGTATCATAAAATAATACCGCGGGTATGATTTTTAAATAAAACATTGATTCTACGCTATTTTTGGATTTTTTTTTAATATGGAATACATTGTAAATTTTTTATAATGTAAAAAAAAATTGTAAATGACCAATGACACAGTAAGTATATTTACGAGTTCCATTTTTATTGAAAAAGCAGCTGTCTATGATGTCGAAAAGCCTGGATTTCGATTAACATACTAAACATACTTTAATAGTTGTTATTTACGCTCTGTTAAAGTTAGAGATAGTTATTAATTTCACCATTGCAAAATAAATAATTTTTTGCAGCAAAACACGTCATTGCGTACTTCAACTCCAAAAAGAATGTTTGACTGCACTATCGCTTACTTAACATCCAGTGTTATATCCACTTTTAGAGCATATTGTGCAAAAATTGAGTACAAACTAGATAAAGTTTGATATTACATAATTAAGCTACAATAACAGCTGATTAGATGATTGCAAAGTAGTGCTAGCAGTTTGAGATAGTATTGCAGAAAAGTTGCAAGTTTTATACTGCCTACCTGAACCTACATGTACTCGTATATGAATAATGTTACACCTTTATCGAAGAGAAATTTATTGGAATAGCTGAATAGATATCAAAGTCAAACAGTAAGCATGCAATCTTAAATTTAATTAAATAAGCTCTAAAACTGCAAGCACTGAGGTCCATGTTATCAATCAACAACAATGTCAAGCTTTCTTCTTTGAACTAACTTCTCAGTTTTCTGAGCTGTAAATAAGATATTTTTTTTTATATTTAATCTTCATGTACGAGGGCTATTCGAAAGTGTGTATTCTTCTTTCTAATGAACGCCCATTGGTGGAAATTGGCATATATATTAGATTAACACTAAGAGTTAATAAAAGCAAGAAATATTATAAAAAATATTTTATTTCTTCTTTTCAATGGTATATTAATATGTCAAAGGTGGGGTACCCGGCACAGTCACGAAGTCAGGTATTGAAAACATGTAACACATACATTCAAACTCCTGGTGGACCCATAGCCTAGTACATGTAAGAACGAAAATAATTCAAATTTATGTATATACTTTTTCAATTTTATTTTGGCTTCATTTTGTGCAAGTTTGTTAGAATTTCGATCAGAAATACGGAGATCATAAAATAGAATTATTAAGCACGGTATAGAAATCTGATTACGACGACAAAACGGATTTTGACGTCAAGGCGGCGCAGCGAGCAACCTATAAAATTTTGTATAGCGCTGTGGAGAACTCTTGTGCAGATACACAATAACAATGCGGAAAAAAACTTGTCTAATGGTTTGCTTTTTCATTGGTATATTTTTTCTTATAAATAATTCAACCAGAGTAAAAACAAAGGCTCCGGACGGCCATCAATTATTTCGGGCTAAAAAACGTTGACCCGGGCCGTGGTGCAAAAATCGTTACTGCGTGATGCCAAGTCAACCTGTAATATGACACAATGTAATTTTACGCTGGGGTAGCAACAACAACACATTTTATTATTATTATTTTTTAAGAATCGTTTAAGAAAAGAAAGTTTGATTTCTAGAATATGACATATATGTGATGACAGAGAGAGAAGAGTTCCTGATAGTTTCAACATGAGAAAAAATCTACGGCTGGCGTGAATTTAAAATGACCTAGCGATACTGCTCCAGGTCAAAAGACACACGCAAGTTTACAAATTCACAGGGACTTATCCAATTATCCTAATAATAAGAAATTTTGCACATTTGTTTTATTTGTTCTTGATAAAATATTGACGAAGTTTCATGGATTTATGTCTTTTCTTTATGGAATAAAAGATATCTCAATAATTTCCAAACAGCCCTCGTAGCCACTCTGAAAACAATGTTTTTAACTTTCAAATAATACTTATCTTATCTGAGGAATTAACAACTTTCAAATAATACTTGTTAATTCCTCAGATAAGATGAATCGTTGATACACGTAGATACAAGTGTGAGACAATTAATATTAGTTATAGAGATATATTTATATTAGTTATATTAGTTCAAGTTAGAATCTGAAAAGAGTTATGAAATATTGGCATATGGTGTAGTAATTGTAAACCCTTCACATATTTCGACTGATTTTTTTTTTTACCGCTTGTGAAGTGAAAATATGTTTAAGAACTATTTCCACACGTCATAACTTTGATTTTTCCTTAAAAATGATTAAATAAATCAGCATATTTAGATTACTAGCATTATTTTGCAATTTGCAATGCAATACATTCGCATTACGATTTTTATAGTTGTAATATTTCCTAGGTTTTAAACAATAAATACATGTATTCTTTAGGGCAGTCTTTTAAATGACGAATATGTTAGAAGACTTTCGAATATTAAAGAGAAATCATCCAAAAATCTCTTAGTTGAAGGAAGAATACTTTTCATAAATGAAGTTGCTTGGCTTGTGGAATATGAAAAGTAAGATTGGCATGATTCCTTAATGGATAAGAATTATGTGATAAAAACCTTGTTGCAAAAGGTCTTGCAAATATTGGGGAGCTAATCCATAAACTATTTTATAAAATAATACGAGTTTATGTCTATATGAGTGAAAAAAATTTGAATGGGACGTTAAACAACAAATAATCAATCAATCGATCAAGTGTATCCCGGCCAAGTTCTTCCTATAACATTGGTCTTGATGAATTTATCCTTAATCCTGTTATTATTCGTGCAGTTGCAACTTGAACATCTTCGAGTAATTTTGCATCTCTGTCAGCACAATTATCCCAAACAATATTTGATTAATCAAGAACAGGACGAATAAAACCAAAATATATTTTTATCACAGCATTCCTTTTAAGACTATGCATTCACATTTTTAACATATTAAATGGGTTACAGGCTTTGGCATGAATATCAAGTATGTGAGGAGTTCTCCAAATACTATCCTGCTGTAATTTTAGTCCTAGATGAGTATGTATTTCAGCATTTTGAATATCTAATTTAATTTCTGGGTGGCAAATGTTTTTTTCTATTAAAATCTAAATTAAATGTTTTACTAGGATTGAATTCTACTGCCCATATATTAGACCACTGTGTGATTTTTCAAAGATCCTCAGTTAATAAATTTGCAGAATAAAAAAACGTCATCATCACCTATAACATAAAGAGATGTGTAGTCCACAAAGAGCCTTACAGTATTTGATAATTTTGTGGATATGTCATTAATATACAATAAGAATAAAAAGGGATCTAGAACTGACCCTTGAAGGACACCTGAATTGGAAGCTCTTGAGGTTGATGAAAAGCCATAATTAGCTACTTTTTGGGTTATATCAGACAAATAATACTCAAACCAATTAACTATTTGTTCGGAGATACCATAGCATTTAATTTGTAAAGGATACCTTTATGCCACACTCTATCAAATGCTTTTGAGATGTCAAAGAAGACAAATCTTTATGCCACACTCTATCAAATGCTTTTGAGATGTCAAAGAAGACAAATCTAATTAAATAGCTTTATCAAGACTTGATATTATTGTATGGTATATTTCTGGTAAATAATTAGTTGTTGAATCACCAGGTTAAAATCCAGATTAATATTTATTAATTAGATCATTTTCAAGTCAATAATAATACAAATGCTTGAATAATTTTTTTTCCCCTAAAATTTTACATACAACCGAAGTTATTGATACTGGCAGATAGTTATAAATATCATATGCACTTCCTTTATTCTCAAAGATCGGAGTATTTTGTGAATTTTTCCAAATACCTGGAAGTTGACCAGATGCAAGGGAATAATTGAATACTTTAGTAAGGGGTTTTTACTATTGACTTAGCTATATTTTTAAGGACCAAAGGAGACATACAGTCACGACCTGGAGGTTTTGTAATATTGATTACTTGGAGCTGATTTAGTACTTCCTGCTCTGTTATAATTAAATCATCAAGTGATTATTTAAATTGTTGCCCTGGTCCATATAGTGGCACCTCAGGTTCATTGTAAAGAGTTGATACTCCTGCAAAATGTTCATTAGCTCTTTTAATAGGATGAAAGTATTATCATTCGAGGACTTTAAAGGTGCTGGTAGTCTCTTTCTATTTTGTTTTTGTTTTGACAGAGATCTAACTATTCTTCACCATTTTCCAGGGGGTAAAGATTTATCTACCGTAAACCCTTTTATTTTCGCGTAATTACACGAGACTGCCTGTTCGCGAAAATAAAGCTCTCGCGCATATTTCTAGTACTAAAGAATATATGGAACAATATCCAAAGTTCGTGAAAATTATGCCTCGCTTATATATACCAATTGACCATCTCGCAAAAATAAGGTGTCGCGAAAATTTGTGATCTACATAATTGGTTTAAAAACTTTTGGTTGTGTCTATCTCGAGAAACATCATCGATGACTTTCTTTCTTAACTTACGATATTTTTCCCAATGATGAGGATTTTGAGTCTTAACTGCTTTCTTGTGTATACAATTCTTTTCCTCATTTATAAGCTTTCTAATAGAATTATTCTAAAAAAAAAATTAAATGACGTCACCCATTGTTATTAGTCTACGTATGTTTCACCGATTCAACCAGCACTTGCTGGATATCTGAAGAGCCAACTGTCCATCAGTTAGACATTCAAATATCCAACTGCCTATCGGTTGAATATTTAAACATCCAGCTGTGCATAAAAACATAATTAAGCAATGAACAAAAGAGATAAAAGAGTTTAAAAATGTAATTCAATACAAATAAAAATAATAATCTCTCCGATTTTGTTACACTATTAGAATTTATTTCGTTAAAAACATGTTTCCAGTACACACGGAAAATAACAATACCTCCGAAATTTACACACTATTAGAATCTTGTCGTCAATAAGATATCCAATACTTATCCGATAGTATTTTAACAGGAATGTTTCTGGTCTTATATTATGAAAGATAAACGCTAAATGTAATAACATGATATTTGGGTTCTAATATTTTTGCGTTGTTACATTTTGCGTCGAGATTAAGCAAAATGCAACAACACAAATTCACGGCCAGGAATACATTAAGTTCCTTTACAGTACCGTTGTCAGAGACCTTTAAGGCTGAGCACTAAAACTGATGTCTAAAACTAAAACTGTTGTCATGACCTCACAGGTGAGGTTAAGATAATGTCCGTCCGGTGTCATTCAAAATATACAAGAATTTTTACTGAATGCATTAAAAAAACATGTTTTTTATTCAATTCCAGGAATACATTTACGTATTGGGAAACAGATACAGCATTCAGTATTCATGACAAAAAGTCATGTCTCTGTTATCCTAAATATATTTTGAGTAGTTTTAATTGGTACGAAAGCCTATTAGGATCAAACTACGGTAAAAAAAAATTGAAAAGGCGTTATAACGCCTTTTCAAAAGGCATTATAACGCGAAAAAAGGCGTAATAACGCCTTTTGAAAAGGATTTTCTTCTATGTAGTTTGTCAAAGAATTTTCAGGTTAATTGCCAGTTACTGTCCTAGCCCCTCCCACACCTTTCAAAAGCGATGATTTATGCATGAAGAGATAACAGATTTAAGCAAATATCATGATGATTGTAGTAATAATTTTAAATTTTGTTGGTTGTCTGAAAGCAGCTCAAAGTTCAACAATTTCAAATTTAAGAAAATGCAATAAAGTAATTTCAATTCCAATGCTACTAGGTACGTGCATGTATTTTGGTGTGCATATCAGCAGTGCCAAAAAACTATAACAGACATACTGAATAGTATGCGTTTTATTTTACTATTCGTAAAAAGTAAAGATTATTTTATGAGTTATAAAGTGAAATATTGTCAGCTATACACGATGCCAAAGTCTGTTGGTTGGCTGCTTGCTTGCTTTATGTCCCTTGAACACTACTGACTGCCTATTGAGGGATGCTTTAGATCTGTACTCGGCACTTGTGGACATAGAACAGAAAAAGATTTATTTCGTACCAACATCTGACTACTACAGTGTATGATACGGAACTTATACCAGTCTCGACATCCGCGTTGAAATTCGAACCAGTGACGTAAGGATCAATTCTCTTGCTCCTCCACACTAGAGTGAAATGCTCTAACCAATGCATGCGCTTCGTGCTGCTAAGGTGTTCACCCTTAAAAGTCTAACTTTGAAGCTCAATACATCGATCTTAAAGCTATATATGGCGTACCTGAGCTTAAAAACAAAAATACGTGATTGAGTGTAGATAAACATGATACATGTTATTTCCTTTTAAATTACCGATTTTGAGCTTGAAAAACCTCATGTTTCCATAGTTAAATTGACTTTAAACTGTCTGTTATTTAAATGCGGAGTCGATAAATAAATCGGTTATTGTTTTAAATTTCTAATATCTTTGAAACGTGATTGATTTAAATTGTGTAATTTACAGGAAAGTCCTATCTTTATATAAAGTAATAAAACAAATAGATTTTTTTTAAATTTTAGTTAGTCTGAACTTATAAAAATACGCCATATATGACTCTAAATTCCTTTGTCATTAAATCGTCCACCCATTGATATAATTATTCAATTATTTTTGTTTTATAATGAGATTGGTCCTTTGAATTTAATTTAAATTATTAAGGTTTTCTCATAGAAACAATTATAGAAGAATCAGTGCCATGTTATCGATGAAACATGCTTTTAAATTTTCTATTAATAGCACTTGTTCGAAACCTACGGCGCCGTTGGAGGGCCAGATAAAAAATATTTATTTGTTCGGACGAATAAGATATTTGTTCGGACAAATTAGATATTCATTCGGACAAATTAGATATTTGTTCGGACAAATTACATATTCGTTGGGCGAAATGATACATACATGTATGACCGGTATGATCCTTTCCAACATCTTTTCCCTCTATTTTCAGGTAGGCCTATGGATAGTTTTCGTAGACACGATTTTAGCAAGAGTTATTTCCCATTGGTCGCCATGTTGGAGGTATACAAGCCCGAATTCCTTCATTATTCAACCAATTTAAACTATTGGGTAAAGATAACACAAATTTTCTTACGAATTTATGTTAACACAGGCTTTCTTTAATTTGTAATTTTAGCGTTTTTAAGATTTTTGCCCTTATATTTCTGCTATACAAGTTTAAAATTGGTTGCTCAAGGAGGAAAAAAATGGCTAGTTGGACCTCCAAGATGGCAGCCAAGGGAAAATAAGGTCAGACGAAAACTATCTATAATTGATGAATAGAATGCATTAAACAGTAGTTTACCAATGTTGTAGTTTACCAAAGTTGTGTGCTGTACAATTCTGACAACGACCGATGACAACGGACTGAATTTTCGTAACTTGTCATGACAACAGACATAATTTGAATTATAGCAAAAATTTTCAGTTTTACTTTGCTTTGATTTTTATTTCAGGGGCTAACAATACCTCATAATATTACCTGTACATTGTTTATTGTATAAAAGAAAAATATGTTCATTTCAAAGAAAATTTAAACAAATCAAAATATGTTTTAAGCAGGGTGGTGTATCGCCAACGCAAACTACTGTAATATAACCTCTTAATATCTGACCATATTGATGCACCAACAAATATTTTGTCAGTTCTGTTCCCAATTGCAATTTGAGAGATCGTAATCAATTAACTCACTTGGAAAATGAAATTAAACTAATTATTAGTTCTCTGAAGTTATGACACCGGACAGATGTCATCTTAAACTCACCTGTGAGGTCAGGACAACGAACCAATTTTAATGCTTAACTTTAAAGGTCTCTGACAACGGTACTGTAAAGGAACTTAATGTGTTTCTGGCCGTGAAATTGTAATAACACACTTTCTGGTCAGTTAGTTTGAGAATTGTACCAAGGTAAATTTGGACAATTTGAGTAAATTTGGACAATTGATTTGAGTCTATATATGTATTGAACTGCAACTTCTGACAAGCTTCAAAATCACATAGCTAGCTCCAACCGTCGCAACCATTTGTTTGCTAGCGTTCTCGGTCGTTTTAAACTTTTTTTTACACTGAAGTATGCAAGTGTAAGTTCAAGATCCGATATATCGTGCGAGTTTCGTATTATTGTCTGACGACACATAGTACTAATATCTCATTTTCGAGTTCTTGTCTCACCTGTGCATACACAAAGGAAAATTATATGATTGATAGATTGATTGTTTGTTGCTTTACGTCCCATTCCAGAATTTTCACTCATAGAGACGTCACCACATACCGGTAAAGGGTTTCAAATTTAGACCTTTACTTGGCACTCAGTGCCATTGAGCAGTGAGGGTTCTTTATATTGCCAACGCCGGCCGTAAAAGGGAGCCTCGGTTTATAAGGTCCCATCCGGAAGACCAACAACTTTCACTTCCAAGTGCCGAGCGCTTGGCGAAGAAACAGTTGCTACCTATTTTTTATCGACTTAGGTAAGTTGCGACCGAGGCTCGAACCCATGGCCTTCCGATTACAGAGGGAGAGAGCGCTCTACCGACTGAGCCAACTGAGCTATCGTGGCGGTGAAAAGTATTTGAAGGACCGTAAATGAATTTCATACCCATCACCGACCCATCTACTTCAGAACAATACTTATTCATATTTCATTATATTAAAGATATGTTTAAATCAAAGTTGATACTTTGCGTTGAACATAATACAAAAAAATATACATTGTATAATTACATTTTGCTTTCTTACATTTTGTGTTGCCCTTAAAAGCAAAAATTAAATAACGCAAAATGCAACAATCAAAAAGTGGGTTATTACATTCTGCGTTAATCTCGACCCAAAGTGTAATAATCCTAAAAGGTCTCAACATAACATTTTGTGGTATTACATTCAGCATTGATCTCGACGCAAAATGTAATAACACAAATAGTAATAATCCCAGTTTATTACATTTTGCTTTGTTATTACATTTTGCCTTGTAACAATGTAAGTACCTTAACTTAAAGTGAAATTGGTAGGTTCATGTACCAAATTTGAGCCAAACCTTTGTAAGAGTAGTTCTAAACTGTAACTCTTGTCATGACAAGAAATTACCATTGAAATTTCCTAATAAAATAATGGATAAATTACATTCCAGAACCTTTTCAATATTGGAGCAGAAACTGTTCCAATAATCAGCTAATGAATTGGGTGGCCTGTACAACATAATAACAAGAAACGTTTTCTAAATGACATGTACCTCTGACCATGAAATTTCTAGGTTGTTAGTATGCAGATCTCAGTGTTCTCTATGGACCTTTGAACGTGACGGCTCCACCAAAGTTAAATTCCTTTGTGCCACAGTTAAAAATTAGCGCAATTGTTCCACCACAGTAAAATATTAGTGCCACAGTAAGATCGTCGTCGATCAGGAACATAAAAGCATAAAATTCATAATTCTGAAAATGACCTAATTATTTACTACATTTTTTTCCCAAGTAACTAAGTAAAGGTAAACCGTGAATTTACTCTAATATTAATGCCCAATACTTGGCTTGTACGAACAAAATATTCTAAATCCTCGCTGGACTTGAAAAATAAGTGAAGTGAGACAAGCACTCTGATTCCACACTTTTTTTCACAGTACGACTATGTATTGGAAATGTTCTTTTTTATGCTATGTATACCGATATCCATTATTTGTGTTTATCATTACTTAATTTATTTTTTATTTCTAACAACCAAGCTTTATGATAAACGTGATGACTTTAACTTTTCAATCGTCATCTTCCCTTACTTATGCAGCAATATACCTTAATCACCTGCATATGGGGTTTATATTTCTCAGTTGATTCGATACGCAAGAGCATGCTCTACGTATGTACAATTTCTAAAACGAGGTAAATTATTGACAAACAAGTTGATGAAACAAGAATATCAGCAGTCTCGTTTAAAGTCATCATTTCGTAAGTTCTATGGTCGATACAATGACCTTGTCAGCAAATACAATTTATCATTAAGTCAAATGCTGACTCAGACTAATTGTTAGGCCATTATGTACACACTGAATTGTCGACGGATTTTTCCGTTATTTCCCGGTCATGACAAGGAGCACACGGCGGGTGTGACCGGTCGGCAGGGGATGTTCACTCCTCCATGGCACCTGATCCCACCTCTGATGTATTAGAAGTCCGTGTTTGCTCTGCTTCTATTTTGTATTGTATAATGGACTTTTGAGCTTGAATACTGTTCGTTATCTCCATATATTTCATTCAATTTGCCAAATAATTCATAATATTAATTTGTATATTAAAATGTATAGCGATTCAGAAGAGTTGTGTGTTTTTAAATTTTTGCGAATGCGGTCGCAAAATAGAGGGAAAATTACCACTTTGTAAAAGTCTTGCGCCACAGTCAAATTTGAAATGAACCATGAGATCTTAACGCTTATAAAATTCGAGTTCATTAAATATATATACACTGCAACTCCTCCGTATCTTTGAGGTTTGTCCGTGAAAATCAATAAGAATCATTTTCAAGACACAAATAATCATCAGTTCAAAACTCCAAGCAATAAGTCTACTCATAGGCAAGTTACCATTATTAGTTTTACTAAAACTTTGTCGTACACTTTTGACCTATGATAGCTGTACTTGTAAAGTACGCAATAGTGCAGTCAAATTTATCCTATCGCATTTATACTATGCAAATTGACAGAGATCCATTAAGTCCATTGTTCAGGTTGGGCATATAGGGTATACATCACCCCTTATATTTAGATGACTGTATTTGTATTTCATGTGTGATATGTAGAATAAAACTCCTCAAGGTGATTTACCTTTAATTTGGAGGAAATCAAATAATATTTTTTAGATTTATTGTTTCTGGCTGAGGAGCCGGCATCCTTAAGTTATCTCAATTATCAAAGGTGCACAAAACCTACTTTGAGCAAAATATTTAAACCAAAACATACACTGTACATGATACAATTAGTAAAATATACGAAAAACATTATATTTTTTCAAGGAGACTTCCTAACAGACACAAAGCGATTTCATTATCATTACTGAAAAAGGTTTAGCCAATTTTGGGGTAAGAACATTGTTATTTTGAACAGCTTATATGCAAGTACAGAACAAACCAGTATTTTAAATATGGGTCAATTTTGATGCACATTAGATTAGGACACCCTTTAAAACAAAAAAGTTAATTCACAATAAACAAATAAACAAATAAATAAATAAATAAATAAATAAATAAATAAAATAAATGCATCATCGAAGAAAAAAAGGATTTGCGGTTTTAGACAAGGCAAACGTTCCATAAACCTAGAAGAACACATTGGAAAAGACTTAAATTTATTTTACTATTTTAACCGAGCATGTTCCGTTGCAAGTTTATGGTCATAGTTTGACAATTTGAAACCTTATTTTCACACTTCATTGTAGCAAAATCACATTTTCTTACCGATATTACTTTGCGAGTATCTATAATCTATAAATGATCAATTGTTTGGTTTTTTTTTTTTTACATAACTTAGAGAATATTTTACTCATATGAGACGTCACAATTGGAAAAGGTGAAGGGCTTCAAATGAAGACCTTTACTGGGCACCCAGGACCATCAAGCAGTGAGGGTCCTTTATCGTGCCAACGCCTACCGTGACGGGACCTTGGTTGTTAAGGTCTCATCCGAAGGACTCGTGACGTTTACTTCTAGTGCTAGGCAACTGGCGAAGGGACAGTCACTACCTTTATTTACGTCTTAGGTTTGACGCGGCTCCGGGAACGAGATTTGAACCCGATACCTCTCGATCACGAAACAATCATCTTAGCTGTCTATGGCAACCAGTCACCATTTGTAGAAAAATCTGCAATAAAACAGGGACAGGAACAATATTTGCAACAAGAAATGAATTTTATAGATAGAACAGTAATCAATACAAACATGATAAATATCAATATCAATATTGTATAAATTTGTAAATATTAAATAATTCATTTAGTAATGAATTCTTTCTTTACAATTATCTTCTCGCACCAGCATCATTCCAAGATGACCTGTAAAAATACAATTTGCAAATTAAAGATTGAAAGAAACATAGTATCATTATTAAATGGAATTGTTATTTGAAGAGGAAATATTTCAAAATGATTCTGGAAATTATGCTCATGAATTTTTTATGTTTTCTATCATAAAGAGAGAGAATTTATCACTGATTCTTCTCTGCAATGAATAATCTGAAATTAGAAAATAAATTGTTAATTTTCTGTTAACTTAAATAATGACAGAAGAAGTAATTATTCCACATGTATAATAACCAAATATCAATATAAAATATTTAAACAATATCAAATATTATTCAGCATAATAACATATGACATTTTAGTAGATGAACTATAAACAATCATTTGTGCACATAAAACACATAAATACAAGCTATACAACTCATTTTCAGTCTTTCATTCATATTTAAAAATACAAATCGAGATCAAGTAAAAACAATAACAAGTTGAAAAAAAGAAAACAGAAATATTTATAAGTTCTATGTCACAATTCCTTATGATACTTGTATATTTCATTTAGAGAAATCTAAGATAAAGTATAAGGGTAGAATATATCATATCAGTGTTATTACATAAGCATAGAAAGCATTTATACTTACTAACAATAGGACTGAAACACAAATTAAAGAAATTATATAATAATACTTTTTGTTAATTTGCTAATATATATGAACAAAATTTACATAATCTTAAAAAGTGTCTTAAGACTCACCTGTTTAAAATGACTTTTTATAATTAATATAGTAATTATTTAAAATTTTATGTTCTTGTTTATACACACACTGTATGGACTCTCTTTGTTTTGTAATTCTATTTTATGTTTTAAGGTTATTTTTTTTCCCACTTCAATAATGTATATACATGTAGTTATAGCTACTTCAGGATCTAATTTTTAAATAATTTTTGTCATTTATATTATCATTATTATTTTTTTAATATCTATATATCTATTTCAGATTCTTAATTATGTGTTAATTATTGTATATTTTTATATTTATGTTCAAGCGCTTTAGAGTAATTTTAATTATATTTAGCGCTATACAAATTTTATAATAATAATAATAATAATATAATTAAACATTTCCAACTGTTTTCTCTGTGATGTTTTTGAAAGTTAAGTATGTAGATTTCTCTATATTTAAGATAGAAGAAATGTAAATTTTGCCAAGTGAATGGTCAAGTGCTTAATATGGTTGTCAATTCCCTGCATCTGATATTGAGTCTGACTTCAGTTGACGTAAACTATGGAAAAACATGGAATGCTTGTCTCGTTTGTTGTTATGCCAGGGACATTAACGGATCCATTATGCAAATTACCCCATGTTTCCAACTGTCGTTAACACTACTGGCCTAAAAAATTACTGATAGTGCCAATTTGTACTGATAATTTCTGATATTTACTGATATTATACTGTTGGTACTGAGACTTTCTGATATTTCCTGATATTTTTACTGTTGTTACTGATAATTGCTGTTGTTTCTGATATTTACTGTCGTTTTTACTGTGGATTCTGATAATTACTGATATTTGCTGAGAGTTACTGTTGGTACTGAGAATTGATGATAATTACTGAGATTATTTTCTAAGTTTATTAGATGTAAAAAGAGACTGGGGGATGGATAGATTAAAAAAAATTAACAAATTAATTTAATTTAATAATTTATTTTTTATGCCTTTTTTAAAGCCGTAGTTATTTAGACTTTGTAACTTGAGTGACAGCAAGAAAAGAATACATTTCTACAAAAATTATTTTTAAGTAATTATATATTTGAAAAAACTTGAATTTCTCTTTCTGTAAGAAACCTGCCATCAACCCCCCCCCCCCGCCCCCTTTCATCCTGTTCCGTAGTTCCAAAGGACTTACATGTACTTGTATTATTTCAATCGGTGAAGTAGGCCTAAAAAGGACGTAATAAATCAGTTTCAACAAGACCAATTTTAAAAAAAAAAAAACTGGAGTCATATTTAATCTATTATACATATGGTGCGGCGATATTGGACATGGAGATCGGTCCTTCGGATGGGACTGTATAAACAGTGGTCTTCTGTCACAGTAGGTGCTGGGGCAAAAAAAATTCCTCAGTGATCAAATAATACAGAATCACGAGTAAAATCCTTCTCTGCTCATTGTTTTTAAGTGCAGAGTACAGTTCAAAATTTGCAGTAGAGAGATTGCTCATAGGTTATAAATGCCGCCGAGTACATGTCAAAAGTTGAAAACGGAAGATCCTGCCACGGATTTATGGACATACACATGTACATGTAAGTGCAGCGTACAGGTTGAAATTCGCAGCTTTCAACAGGCAAATTAAATGGCGTCCCAATATGAGTGAAAAGTTATCTAAAGAAAACATGTAAAAAAAAAAAAATAAAGCCGTTCAATTCCAATGTCATACAAAGTACTGTAGTACTTTGTTCCAGAAAATTCTTGATCCGCCGCACCTAAGTATTATAAGAGACTGGATCAAAGTAAGTCGACATGGTCAAGGTCAATACACCACCAGTCTGTTGAAACATTGTACACTGTAATTAAGAAATAAATAACAAGTTTAAAAACTTCAATGGGAATTGAAGTGGGTCGGTCACGTGATCAAATCCTGTGAAGGCCGAAGGCCTTCTCAGAAGATTTGATCACGTACCGACCCACTTCAATTCCCATTGAAGTTTTTAAACTTGTTATTTATTACTTATATATACATTTGAGACGGACAATCGAATGTAATCGAATATAAATATTGTACTAACTGTACGTCGTAGATTTTAACAAATTACGCTAGGTGTAAATCGGCTTGAAAAGCGGTTACGCTTCAAATTCATCTGACAAAGGATTCTGTTTTGAAGGGAATATTCTGTGAAAGGCTACTTGTGATCAATTATAGTGAGCATATTGGTGTCTGGGAATTTTTGTATTCATGAGAACCCATATTCGATGTTAAAAAACACAAGAAACACGTCCGATGTTTGATAATAAAAAGTTGGAGGAATTTAGGTCGGAAAGGGATGGATGGAGACACTTGTCCGGACCAGATAACTTGAAATCAAGTACAAACTTTGATCAAAAACATAAAATCTACGATTTCAGTAAGGCATATTTATTAATTTATGATGTTGACATGGAGACACTGGCGACAGCTTACATTGTTAAGACAACGATCTCGGTGATGGGGGTGTGCCTACCGAACTTCCAAAGTGCAGTGTTCGTCAGCTGTTTGTGGCGTGATTGCATTACATTGATATTTTTCAACAGATTTTCAAATTTATTGTGAGTAAAGTTTAATGAAAAAAAATTTATAGCATTCAGAAGTCTGCGAGAAAAATAAGGGTAAACGTTGAGACTATGAAGCTCAGACATGAAACTTATAACACGTAATTTTCTATTTTCTATGTAAAATCGATCAAGAACTGTATTAAATACTCGTTTACATTGTAAATAAAATTATTATTATTTTACTTGCGTATTTTGTACATTTTTATGCATGAAAAACATGCTATATTGCTTAGTGGAGTAAGTCTTTTTATGTAGATATTACTGCGCTGTGTGATTAGGTCACGTAATGACCTATGACCTTCGAAAAACTTCATACAGGTATGAAGATATTTGCTCTCTGCATGTTTATATAATAGAAAGATACCACAAATGTATATATTATGTTTTGAACATTTTCTACAGCATTACAGATTTTCGTCGGAAACATGTACAAGTAGTTCGAAACCTTTACTTGTTAAAACACATACAGACTTGGTATAATGTTTCTCGAATACATTGATCATGATTCTATTTTTGTCGACAATTTTTTTTATAAAAGATAGAGATTTTTCATGGACTCTCAGTGAAAACAATCAATGGGAAAAATAAATGTTCGATACACATAAAAACTCAGCGTAATTATTTCATATCCTTAGAGAAATGAACACAATTTATATAAAATTTTGATTGAACATGTCCATAGACATGTTAAAGTATTGTCCTTAAAATAAATAAAATTAATCTTTATGCTAATATTTTATATGTTTTAGTTGTTGGATATCTTAAAATGGGCTAATTACACGTAGATACTTTACCTTAAGTTTGTAGCAAACAAGTATTTTCAAACCTCGTATCGTTATCTTTTTCGTGCTTTATGAATAACAGTTTAACTACCACAACGTCATAAGGTACGAATTTGCGCAACTAAACACAGGTTTTATTTTCTTTCAAATCTGTAATTTGAAAAGGTCTCTTTTGAAGTTTAGTTTGTGTATTTGAAAAAAAAAGCAATCACTTGTTTTTTCTCGAAAAAAAAAGTCTGAAGGGAGGTTGTACGTCTACATATGCAATCCTCTATTCTAGATATTGGACAAAAACATTTGTGGGTGATGTGAATTTATTTGGTAACAATAAGAAACTAGAAGTCTGAAGAAATAAGTTTTTTGTAACATCGAGGCTTCAGATCAAATGAAAAAAATGTGCATTTGAGCATACGAGTTAATTTTCCATTTGAATTTTAGTCCATATGAAAAGCATCATCTTTCAAAAGAGACAATAACGTCGTTTAATTGAACATAAAATCGAAACATATACTCTTATGCAGTCTGTATTTGTAGCATGTTCTATCCAATGAAACAAAAATATAAGTATTATATCATATAAAGGATACACTAAGCACTAGATATTGTTTTGAGTACTTTAAGAAAATTACATTTTAGGTGTACATATTGAGTATCTATGGCTCATTTATAACATAACCTTCATTTCATATTACCCTCAGGAAAAGTTAGAAAACAATGAAGTATTAGTACAGAAAGCGCATGTGTCTACCTACAATGGGAAAATAATTGCAATATTATGCATTCAATATTGGTCTAATATAAAATAAAGAATACTGTGTTGTATTAAAAATCGTGTCATTACTTTGATTTCCGTTTATTGTATTGTTTATCGGAGGGCAGATCACTACAACGCACAAACCACTATGGAATTACAACTCTTTAAGGTGCAATGTGAAGATCCCCTAAAATTCAGTGGTTGACTGTGAAATCACTAATTTTTGTGGGGGGTTAATTTTCGTTGTTTTCGAGGCCCACGAATTCATGTCCAGCACGTGTAAAATTTTGTATATAAAATCAAAGTACTCAGGAGTACAGAGAACCGGGCTCATTTACAGAGTAGATTTTTTTTACATTAATCAAGCATTTACATCGTATTAACATATAAATAATAAGAATTTCAGACACTGGAAATATATGTAACACAAACAATTAAAAAAAATAATGATACTAAGAAAAATAAGAGCTTCAATGATATCTTGTTTGAAAATGATTTTTAAAAATCTTATGAAAAATGTATTTTAAAATATCAATGTGAATAATAAACCACGGTCAGAATTTATCAGGGTCAGAGTTAACCTGATACCGCCGTATGTAAACAAAAACTGGTTTCCTCTCCTGCCTTTCTTCGTCTTTGTAGAGAACTAGGCTACGTCAAATACCTTTCGCAAATGAACTGCATTTATGGTGTTTGACTTAGGACCGAAGTTTTCAATGTCATTACTTCTGATGTTTATTTGTATAGATAAAAAGTTGGGTTTTTGTTTGTTTGTTATTTTTTGTTTTTTGCTTTATTTAGCGTTTGTATTATCTCAAAAATGGTTGAGAGTAAGTACTATATTTTTACACGTAACTTTTAATTTGGCATTTGTGGGGTCTACACTTCCTGTCTGAACAGGCTAACAATAGCCGTCAATTGCTCTTTGAACAATAAGCCTGGCTAAAAATGAACACTTCTTCAAACACGAAAATTTGACCCCTCGAGAATGTGATTTTACAGTATTCAATAGATTATTCACTTCTAACACTGTTTGTGTCATAATATAGGGTGAATTCACCATGCATCGGACTTCAACAAGTTCTAGCGATATCGCAACCGACCAAATATTATCAAAATGCAGCTTAACACGTAGTATTTGGTTAAAGCATAAACTTTTGACAGAGTTGTGTGCTTTTTATTGAGAAAATATCACTAAAAACCGATTTTTTCGAAATAAGTGAGAATTCAACATGGATCGGACAATATTCATCATGCATCGGACAAACGGTATTTAAACCGTAAAAATATCATACCTTGATCTCGGTGCTTTAAAATTAGTGATATCGAAACATTTTTATCTTTTATTTAAAAATTAACTTTCTAGTTAAATTTGAATGACTATTTCGATCTACAAATGTGAAGAGATTTTAGTTGCATCTCATCGCCTTAGAAAGGCTTTACAATGCTAGTAATATGGCAACTCGCGCCTTTGTCTAGTGGGTTATCATCATCTAGTTTAAAGAAATAAACTGAGTCCACTTCTAGTCGTCAAATTTCGATAACTTGTATTTTCACTGAAAATTTTGAGGTTTTATTGTCTATTTCCGAAAAACAGCTGTCATTTGGGTTTTATATGAAAATGGAAGCGGTTACCCACGCATCGGAAAGTGTCCGATGTATGGTTAATTTGTGTCCGATGTACGGTGAAATAAACATACTAGTAAAAAACAACTCTAAAAATTTTTTTACAAACATTGAAGTAAAACTTTTGAAAAATTTCTTAAAAACTATCAATCATTGACAAATTTTACCTAGGTCCGACTCGAAACTCCAAAAAATTGCAAAATCGTAAAATTCTGGTTACTCGACTTTAATGATGCAAAATATGACGTAATTATAAGGCCATTCCTGTGGTATTTTCATCAAAACATGAAAATAAAAGTCGTCATCATTAAAAATTTTAAATCTTCACATTCAAGACAGAAACAAGTAAAAGCACAGGGAGACTCAGGTTCAATGAAAGTTATTGCTTAAAGTTGTCCGAAGCAAGGTACCTATACGAAAAAAATACTATTAGAATTCAATCAGAGTATACAGTTGATGGTTCGTTGGCGATCAATTGACCGTCAATCGACTATTAGTTGAATTTTTGCCATGCAAATGAGGGAGCATTCAATTCATTTACATATAGTTGACCACTGTTGAACGCTCCTATATATTTTTTGCAGTTGACCATTAGTTGAATACTCCTCTAGATCTATTTTCTTTGCAGTTGACCATTAGTTGAATACTCCACTATTTTCTTTGCAGTTGACCATTAGTTGAATACTCTTTTTTCGTTGCAGTTGACCATTAGTTAAATACTCTATTTTCTTTGCAGTTGACCATTAGTTGAATACTCCTCTTTTTTCTTTGCAGTTGACCACTGTTAAATACTTCATTAATCAGTGCATCTTGCATTAAAAAAAAAATGGAGGGAGTTTTGAAAACCTAAGGCAGAAGGTGTGCTTGGAAAAGCTGCCATGTCTCTTAGTAGGTCAAAACAATGATGCTACTAAAATGATATACATCTATATTATATATGTATGTATAAAAAATAATGCATAAAAATTAATTGAGGTGGCACACTCTCACAAGCTGCCTTCTTTATTTTCTGTACAGAAAAAGTAGATTTAGTCTAAACAATGGTATATTTTTACCAATAACGCAACAAGAAAAACAACAAAACACCTGATGCATACAAGTTTTAATATTTAAGAGCCATTCTCTGTAATGACTTGAACTTGTCTATAGGAGCTGTGGCACGCACAGTCTCAGAATTCCTCCAAACTCTCTATGATAAAGTCTTTAATACTGTAAACTCAAATCGGGCAAAAATTGGTTGCTATGTGTCATGGTTACCATAGCAACATGTCCTAAAGTTTGAAAAATGGCATTTTTCAACATGTTCAGAGTCCCGCAGTTAACGTTTGCAGCAAAGCAAACAAGTAGCAATGACTGTTTCTGAAAGTTGAAGGCCTGATGTCTTAAATGCATGATAAACGTGTTTGGTAATTCAACTATTACATACGTTAAATGGAAATAAAGTATTCAAAAGTAATAAATTTGTTCATTTAATTTTATAAAGTCATACACTTAAGATTAAAAACAATTATAGGTTGAAATGCAAGCAAATTATAGATAAAAGATCCTTGTAACATATACCAAGGATGAAATATGATATTTCTTATAGATGGCAATGGTTGCCATGGTTTTAATACCACGGAGGGATTTGATTTTACTCTCTTAGTGTTTTAATCTTATCCTATCTTTTTAAAAAGCCTATTTCTATATAACTGATGATCAATTTTTAAAAACATTGGTGTGACCCTAATTTTCACATTTCAAAAAAATCAAATTCAATTCTTTAAATATAGCGTTGCTATTGAAATTACCCGAAAACATATGCATAAAAATCTGAAAAATATTCTGTTTCCTTGGATATGTACCCTAGTATGTAGATTCCCAAAACTTTTATGATTGATTTTTATGAACAACTAACCTGACTTTCAATTTTGACCACCACCCAATTTCTAACTGGATGCAAAAAGCTGGCACATAGGGTTTAATATTGATATAAAATTAACAAAATCAAACATTTTCCATTGTTGGTAACCATAGCAACAGTGTTGTATTTTTCAACAAACTTTATCAATATATGATATTCAACTTTAGTTCTACCAGATAAGTACTATTCAAGGTGAGTCAAATAATATGTTTCTTGATTAAAAGGTAAGTAAATTCCTAAAGCAGCAAAAAATATCACTTTAAACAACTGATACGTTGTTTCCATGGTTACACTGCAACGTAACAATTAATCCCAATTTTTCTTATGTTGTCGGTGTTGCAAGGTCCTAAGGATGTATATGGGCCAGTCATGAATTTTATAGTTTTTTCCTCAAGATAGTAGCATTAACCCAATCTTAGCAACAGATTTTGCATGGTTACACTGTGTTACCATGGCAACCATACAAGTTATTTTTAGAATAATATTGCCAAAACTTAATTACTTAAGGTCAAATAGTTTTATTTTTTTTTCTTAAGTTGTTGATTGAGTTTGATCACGTAACACCTATCATTAGTGAATATTGAGCGTTTTTTTTCAGCATTTTTCAGCATCTAAAATGTATTCCAAATGTACCCATGATTACCACTTACTTAGAGATAAATTGTAAATAGTTTCTTTATAGCATAAGTGGCAACAGGGTGTCACGTTTTTGTGAGAATGGTTTGTTTGTTTTTCTTAGTCTTTATTAAGGCTCAATAAAGATTCAAAGTAGCTGAAAATCTCAATTTTTCCAACTTTTCTGGCTGTTACCATGGCAACCAAGACACGTAGCAACGAAATTTTATTTGATATATGTTTCTGGTGTCAAGTTGTAATAATGGGCAAATTTTCATCAAAATCAGTGACCATGGGTGACAAAGAAGTTTAAGTGGTTACAGAGAAATGCTATTAATATTTTAACAAGTACCCGTACACAATAGTAGGGACTTATATTAGCTTCAGCATAACTGTATTCTGTCTTTCTAATGTCTTTAGAAAAAATATAAAGAAACAAATCTTTTAAATTTTATACTTACATGGATTGCACAAACTGAGTCATTCATGAAAAGAATTGTTTCAATTCAAAATTCTCCACTTTCTAACGAAACACACACTGACACACGTTATTTAATTCAAATCTAGATTGTTATAAAACATTAAGGAATTACAAACCCGATCTATAATAATGTCATTCCAAACACAATTTAAATAGAGTCAGATGGATTTTCTAACACTGAGTGGTCAACTATAGTCAACTCTGCAAGACTTCACAGTGTCGGAGTGTCCAGCAATGGTCAACTCTTTTCTTGCTTGAAATTGTCAAAGTATTAGCATTCAACTAATGGTCAACTCAGTGAAAAGCAGTCAATTGACGGTCAACTGACCATTTTATGCAAAACAGTTGACCGCTTTTCAGAAAAGCATTCAACTCCTAGTGGTCAACTGTTTTCGCATATTCAGTTGACGACTTGTTGACGGTCACTAGCCATTTTCGTATGGGTATGTATCCGATGCATGATTAACTCACCCTGCCTTGTATGGAAGGATGAAACAATAAAACAATTGTGTGTTTTACTACCAAATTTATTGTTAAGGCAATATTAAAGTACCACAGACATAATTGAAAACAAATCCAATATTATTGCCATTTCTTATACCATGCGTTTAGAACGGTTACATCCTTTTGAGATTGTGTGAAAAGCTCCTCTCTCCAGTATGGCAATTTAATTTTTATAATTGATGAGATATCAAAAATGGAATTTTAAGTCTCATATTCCCGAAATGGGGCTCAGATAACTTATGGTATAATTGATTTTTTTTTGTTTTTGGGATAGCTTTTCAACTTGACATTGTGAATCCCCTCTCTGATCTGACTGGTCGAAAAAGGTACAATGCCATTCAATGTACATGTTCGAAAGAACCATTAATCATACATTCTAAAAGATAGCATCGAAAACAATCCCTGTAGCCCTCACACTATTGCTTTTAAAATCTTTATCAGTTAATTTCAGCAGAAATATGTTTATTTAGCCTAAAAAAAAATAATGCAAGTCATTGAGACAAACGATATTAAATAGAGTTCTTTTTTCCCGAATAGTGAATATGGCGGTGTAAATCGACATTAAAAAAGAAGTCATAATCTAAACATACCTTGCACAATGGTTCAACAGGGGATTTGTATTTCTTATTATAATATTGAAATAATATCAGTTTTTTAATATTTTCATTCCTACTACATGCAAATTAATTTGAAATTAGCATACCTATATTGGATTCCAAAACTTTTTACTTTATTTAAAAACACTCGGATTCTACACACAAGAACTCTGACGTTTCTATTAAAAACATGATTCAGTTTCTTATAGACAATATCTATGTAGCTCTTAGAAGGGTTTCCAACAATCTATTGGAATCTACATGGGTAATAAATGTGTCTCTTGTAAGTAGACCTTTATTGTATTCTTCTTCTGAAGAATTTATTAAAAAGCTTTTACATGAAAAGAAGAATTCCCTTGCTACGCAGGTGTGTTAAGACTACACCCAGATATTATACTTGCCTGTACAATGGCCTCATAGTAAGCTATATGACCTGAACGGTTGAGATAACTATTTTCAAATATTCATTTAAAGATTTACTTCAGGTTCTAAACATGAATGGAGACATAAAAAAATATAATATAAACTAAATCTTGTCATTTTAGGTGGTATAAAAAGCGAAATTTTGTGTCACGGGGGTTACATATCTAATCCTTGACATCATAACTGATCATATTCATACAGAATAGACTACGCTTTTTATCGACTTATACCAGTCGCGGCCGTGATTCGAACACACGACCTTCCGATCACAGAGCGAGTGCTCTACCAACTTAGCTACCGTGGTAGTAAATAAATATTTGAAATATATTTGCTTAAAAAGAATGGCCATTAACACATAATATGATGTATATCGGACAATATAACAATGTTGAAAGTTTGTATTCTCGCTGATGTCATTCCCCCGAATATTTAGTTTTCTAAAGAGCTTCCTATAAAAGATCCTTAGTAGGCACCCATTAATAACTAGATATGTTACGTACGTACTAGAATTGATGTTCATCGGGACAGTTTTCAATATTAACTTGATGATAGGTTTCCGAGCTTTAAATGATACTTTTTTTTTTAAAAGTTACACAAAGTAAAATGCAAAAGCGCCATCTTATGTGTAGTTACCTTGCAATATGTTGTCTGTGAATATGTCTTTATGCTTGCCTTGATAATCTATGATCTTAATGTTCTAGAAGATGGTGGTATACATGTATCTCTAAGAAAAAATAGGACCTTTCACCGCCAGTAACAAATCATAATTTACTCTGCTTGAGTGTGATTGCTTGAAGTCTTTGGGTCTTTAAAGATTCAAATAAGTTTTTCATGATTGCACATCAGGCTACGTGGTGTTTTACTCCGTAAAGACCCGTAATTTGTCTTCATCCTGATTTAATGAATAAAATTAGCAAGAATATACAACCGTAAAACCCTTTAATTCTCAAGTTTAATGTGCAAAAAATATTTCATCACCGTTTTCAGTTGCTTTGAGCAATGTTGAGTTACTTTGTAAACAATAATATTCAATTTATATTTTACATTCTAATGTTATTACCAGCTAAATTATAAATATTAGATTATATTTAAAGCATGTTCAAGAACACCACTGCAGAGTACTAATTAAAACATTCTAATTAAAGCATTGATAATATTCTAACAGGACATAAGAATTTTAAACGATTAAAACATCTTAACACCTTAAAACATCTAATTGAAAAGATCAACACAATTATAAGTATTTAATTTCAACACACATCACTACAACCATTAATTATCTACTAAACAACTTAAATAGTGGAACGTTAATAAAATGAATAATACACAATAAAAAAATAAATAAATACAATAAATCTGCTTTGATATGCTAAATGGGTATTGTTTGATACTTGTATTATCTTTTGTCTTTTCTGCAGTACTTTTCCTTCAGATTGATTCCAAATCTATCAGTTTCCATGCCGCTACAATGATAACAAGAATGCAGACATTTTTGTTATAAAAAAGAAGTCCTTTTTATTAACAGATGAATTGGTTATTTCTGTAAATCAAAAGAATGATAACTTTTTAAAGGTCTCTGATGAATATGTAGTTCTGTTTGTTTGTACTTATAAAAGGAGAGGTAGCACTTTGACTAGAAACGCCTCTTTAGCTTAACATTTATTTATATAGTGAAACCTGTCTAATCCGACATGCACTGGGAGACAAATTTTGTGTCGGATTGCAAAGTGTAAAGAACATAGAAAATAGTAAATTGGTAATAAAAAAGGTCAGAATTCACAGTGAAACGGATTGCACAGGTTTCGGATTAGAAGTTTTTACAGTAATCATATATCTTGTTGTTTTCTAATCTTGTAAAAAAATTATTAAAATCAAATACACGTAATAAAAATCTGGTTCACCATAGTAAAGGATGATGTGCGAATAAGCGACAAAAATAATCTTAATCAAAAAGTCCCATTGAAGAATTATAGAAAATAAAATATAACAACTTGAAATTCATAGTAAATAATCTTTTAATTTACTATTGTAAAACTTTGATTTACTACAGGTGTAGTTAACTTTTAGTTATAGTTATAATTAACCTTAGTTTACTATAATATTTTTTTTGGTTAGAGTTAACATAATTTTCCTTTAAGAGTTGATCTGCGCTCCATTTTTGATGACACTACTAACAACTTAAGTTTATGATGAACGTAATGACTTTAATATTTCAACAATATCCTTTATTCATATAGCTATAAATTATTATCTAATGCATCTAGGGTTTACGTCTCCCAGTTGATACGATACACAAGAGACCATTTACAAACAATTAAAAACAAAATACAGGCTAGCGACAAACTATTAGTTGATGATATAAGATTATTTGAGTCAACAATCTCGTTTACAGTTAATATTTCTCTAATTCTATGGTCGATACAATGACCTTGTTTGTAAATACAATCTATCGTTAGGCCTAATATTGACTTAGTCTTACATACAAATTGTTAGGCCATTATTTTTACACTGAATTATCTACGGATTTTAACGTTTACCCATCAGTAATGATAAGGAGCACATGTCGAGTATTACCGATCGACAGGGTAGGTTAACTCCTCCATGGCACCTGATCCCGCCTCTTTTTTTCAGAGGTCCGTATTTGTTCCTTTCACTGTTTGTATTGTTTAATTGGACTTTTGAGCATTATTGCTGTTCGGTATCTTTAAATCTCATCTTTTAAGAAATATTTTTAAGGTCAAGTTATGCTTATTTCTCATCACAAACAAAACTAAATATCCGCTACTTGTTATTAGTTGATTGGTCTAGTGGTGAACGTGTTAATCTTTAGGAAAAAAAGAGAAAAATTTAGGATTTTATCTTGGGTTCAAGACCCAAACAAAACTGCATTTTTTAAGCCATATAATAAAATTTGAAGAGATAATTTTTAGTGGAAAAAGTGCTTGTCATAATTTCATGCCTTTTAATACTATGAACATTGTTCTAAAAACTTATTTCATTAAATGAATATGATTTCTATATACTTGAGCCTATATAAATTTCCCTTGCTTTGTACGCCCATGTTCTTTAGCAAGGATAATACATTGTATTTTGAAAAATTCAAATTCAATATTGTAATATATTGATCAAAGACGAATCCATTAATTCCTTATTTGGAGTAATATTACAGCCTCAAATATTGAATTCTAAACCAAAGAAAGATATCATCCTGCCTATCAGAGAATACCAATTAAGAGGGCTGGGTGGTCGTGGCCATTTTTAGACTATATTGATCTCCTTTAGAAGAAGAGCTCCATATAAAGATATACAAAAATGAAATTTTAAAACTAAAATGTATGAATTTTTTCTTTGCCAAATGATAGTTGACAGCTTAAGATATCATATCTAAAAAAATAAGTTATATCTGATGGTTAATTTTTTGACCCTCAGCCTCCTTATGCTCAGCGCTTTTAGTCCTTTCAGATTATAGTATTCTTATGTTCTAAGTTTTATTAAAATTGGACCAAAACTATAAGAGGAGTAGCACTTTGAATTTTCTTTTACAAACAAACAGGCAAAGACCTTACCATTACATAATCTCCTCTAATATTAGAACATTAGAGCTAATAATATGAACACACACAGAAATGATAATGTGAAATTGTTACCTTAAAAATGAAACATTTACTATCAAGCAAACTTTAAAATATATCTGCACATGTATATTTATGTCGCTATTTAATGTCTAAAAATGAAAATTAAATAACATTTTTAACGAATTTTTCATTTTCATACAAAATAATTTCACTTACATTTAACGACGTTTCTTTCCACAGGTTTATATTTCTTTTCGCTCGTCAAGTTAGATGGCTCCTTGACTTTTACGTTTGTTTCCGAGATGTCAAATCTGAAGTACAAATCACAGATTACTGTAGAATCTCATTCTCAGCGTTAAAAGAATCCAGTCTTTTCTTCTTTTTCTTCTGACATGCTAGTAAAATGGTTAACCAGAATAGAAGGTACCGTGAACACTGAGCTCACAAAATGATACACCCGCTCTCATATGAGTATAAGGGCAAAGTCTATATCTTGCTACTGGAAACCTCAAATATCTGTCCGATCAGAATATGATAAGGAAGTGCACAATGACATTATGTTGTGAAGATTCTGTAAAAGTCGCATTAGATTAAAATAAGAGACGGGTATCCTATGTATATGTAATAGAAAGAATGGTAGTGTCCAGATTTTGCTATGAATAACCCAAAATATTAGTCGAATTGAAACAAAAAGTAAGAGTGAACAATGACATTACGTAATAAAGCATAGATCTGTAAATGTCTCATTAAATTATCTTTAGTGGTATATATAAGGAGGAGTTGCTACATGTACTAAAAGACTGGTACCCCAGTGTTATAGAAAGAATGGCAGTGGCCATGTTCTGCTATGGGAAACCCAAAATATCAATAGATTCAGAACATCAAACAGGACGTGTGTAATGGCACTTTGTAATAAAGATTCTGTAAAAGTCGCATTATTTTTTTTTCAGTCATATATAAGGAGTTTCGGATAAGAGGTGTACCCCCAAATGTTATAGAAAGACTGATAGTGTCCATGTTTTATATGGAAAACCCCAGATACATATATCTGTCAGATCGAAACGTAAAATAGGGGGTATACAATGGAAATATGTAATCAAGATTCTGTGAAAGTCTCATTATATTTTATTCAGTGGTATAGGAGGGGTTTGCGGATAAGAGATGCGTATCATAGTGTTAAAGACGTACGGAAGTACGGGCATCCCTTCACACTTTTCAAGTGGGGGTATGATAGAACTGTTATATATATTATTCACACTTTGTTGGAAATGAACAAACAAAAACGCTGAACATTTTCTTTATTCTGGCCTCTCTAAAGCTAACCAAAAGGAATGAACGCCACCACTTTTAATTTTAAAACAGTTTAGGCAGGAGTGTGTAAAAAATATTAAACCAATTTTATAGTAAAATGCTCTTCTAAATGATCGATATTGTATAAAACTGCATATTTTTGACAAAATAATTTCAGATAAAGAATATGCTTGACTTATTTTAAAAAATGACTTTGTCGGGAAAATGTAATAGCATATGCAATGTACATGTACAAGCATGTTGTAAAGAACATTTTGTAAAGAAAACTTTTTTCGTACATCCAAATGTTACATATTTCCGACGAGTATATGACACTCTCAGAAAGACCAGGAAGTGGCATGCATTCTGTTTTGAATTCTATTTACATATGAATTTCTGTAAATCAGATGTCTCGATTAAAGTCATCATTTCGTAAGTTCTATGGTCGATACAATGACCTTGTCAGCAAATACAATTTACATGACTGTATCATTAAGTCAAATGCTGACTGACGTTTTTCATACTAGTTGTTAGGCCATTATTTACACACTGAAATGTCGACGGATTTTTCCGTTATTACCCAATCATGACAAGGAGCACACGGCGGGTGTGACCCGTTGGCAGGGGATGCTCAATCCTCCATGGCACCTGATCCCACCCCTGATGTTTTAGAGGTCCGTGTTTGCTCTGCTCCTATTTTGTACTGTTTAATGAACTTTTGAGCTTGAATACTGTTCGTTATCCCCATATATTTCATCTTACAAGATAAAATTTCAAAAAATCTGAAAACATGGTTTGTTCAATTTAATTCTACAATTTATTTCTTATACTAAAAACTTACACTTTTGTTTGATCGGCATACTTCTTTTGGTATCTCCAGCAGACACATGATGCAAGTATTATCATACATAGGGATCCACAGCTTGCTCCAATAACGATTAGTAAAATTGGTAGGTCTAAATTTATACAAATAAAATAAAATTGTGATTATAATACTTTATTTATTCAGATATCAAAGGATATAAATTAAAGTAAAATAAATTATATTTTTTATTGTCTTATTTCTCAACCACAGTCTAAAAGGGAAAACATTGATCTGGAAATGAGAGTTATATAGTGTTATCTAAAATGGTGTTACTTCAGTTTTTTAAGTAATTCATGCGATTAAGTACACAAACAAATCTTTCTGAAAGACATATACTCAAGATAAATCAAGAAAACTATAGTGGCACTACTTAAACTGACTTACTTTCATTCGATGAATTTTTCCTGAAAAAGAATACCGCCTTCGTTAAAGTTTCAAATATTGTATGTAAGATGGGATGCAATATGCTAATGTTAGAAATAATTCAATTAATTTAATATAACGTAATATACGTACACACAGGTCGCTTCTCCAGAAGAGTCGTCACATTTTTCTCCCAATACACAGGTGCCACCAAAACTTTCAAACACGAAACAGGGTTTGGCTACAGACGAGATGTCTATAAAGAAAAACGATAACAAAATAATATAACCGTTTTAAAAACTAATTAAATTTGGTAGGCACATGCGTGTTGAGTGATCAGAAAAGATGAGTGAATTATAAAACATAGTGAAGGATGTAAATACTGTTTTATAAATTCACCAGGTCTGCATAACTTGCAAAGCTTATCTCTTATATCTGTATCATGTCATCTAAAAGAACAAAAAAAGTGTGCTTACATTTCATTGATGTGCCGTTTTGATCTTTAATCATGATTTGCATGATAGCTGGTGTTTGGTTCAGTACAACAAGCGTTCTGTCTCCATTTAGCAATTTTGTCATGCTAGATGCAAGGTCGCTTTCAAAGCTGTCTGATTCGCTCTTATTACCAATAATTTCATAGTCAACAATCAAACTCCCAAATCTGTAAGTCAAAAAAAGTTTATGGTGTACATGTAGTTGATATAGGCTTATAGGCTTACCTACATGTACTTCTTATCATCGAATATTTTAAGACTGTAGGAAATACTTATCTTTCAAACATATTTTACTAAAATGTATTTTTTATCGCATGCTGTTAATCATATACAATTGGAAAAAGTATCTATCGATTAAAGATTTTTAGATAACCTGAGAAAAACTGTACACATGAATTACTGAAATTCGCTAAAACAACTACAGTGTATTTACTCATTTTTACCAAAGTTAATTGAATGATACCCGATGAATTTGTACGAGAGTTTCTACAACTTAATAGCATATTGCGATGTCTTGCGTACATGTATTTTTAACTGGTAACTTTTGAAGCAGAATAATAATTACTGTTTTGAAACTCCTCATTTGACAAATGACTTATTTGATTAATTCTGTGTTTTGATATCAGAAAATTTATTTTATGTACTCCTACTACTTGAGATTAAATTGAACGTTAATTGTCTACATACTGGCCAATTCAACTGCTGACGTGAAATATATACGAGGGGTTATCAAAAAGTTCGTGGACTGATTCGATAAAATTAATACTATGTAGTCTGTGCTTACAAAATTTATAGGGAACATAAATCAACAAAAGTTTAAGAAATGTTGAAAATTTTAGCTCGATATATTGATAATTTGCCAAATTATTCTAAAATAAAAAAGACATTATATGATCACCCGGCGCTGTCGCCGTTTTGTTTCATGACGTCCGACAACGTCATTGTTTCTCAATGACCGCTCTATCTACTTCATACACTTATCTTGATGAAATTACCTGGAGTAATAAGTAACACTTAATCCCGTCTTGTTTATATGACTTTACAATGTCATGAACAGCTGCTTTCAATGCATATAATATAGTAAATGGATCTATACATAGGGAAAGATCCGAACTTGATTATGCCAGAATACTTCGCTTGTTGGAGTTCATTTTCTACCACACATGATCAACGTCACTTTTCGACGTGACTGACTTTTGACACAATAACTACAAATCGACATTAACTGTGCATCTTTCATCTCTCTGAATCTTTTTGGGTATTTAAAACGAGTACTTTGGATGCATTTTATTTTTCTGTAGCCTGTTTAAACATTCCCTAGGTCTATACCAGTTTTTCCAGGTGCGAAACAATGTAGAATGTAGGAAAAAGAAACCCCTCCCCCTTTTTGACGTCATTTTCAAGCCCTTAATTGTTTGGACACTCCATATAAAACTTACGATAAAATTTCATAGAACTTACAGAATGGGGTAAAAATTGCAAATTTTACGGAACAATTGCGTCGTACCAAATATCTGAATTAACGGGATTTTTTGAGGACAAATGCTCGTATTAAAAGAGTTTTTTTTTCAGTTACACTCAAGTAGAAAAAAACGTCATATTTGAGGTTGCGCCGCCTGGACATACAATTGCTTACAAAAACATTAACAATTTATTAAAAAATAAAACTTATGATTTATGGTTTATCCTATAGATAGAAAAGATGATGCTAACTAAATGTGTAAAAATTCATTGATGTACCTAAAGCGGTTTTAATTTTATGGCGCTAGTCCACGAACTTTTTGATAACCCCTCGTATAATCGACTAATACCATTGCTGGCGTTGTCTAAAAACCAAGTATACTATAGTACAATTGTCTACATAATCGATGAAATCCAACGGCGACACTTTCTACATAGTAGACCAAATCCATAGCTACCAATGGAATTGTCATCATAACCGAACAAATGTAAGGTGGACATATATTGACAGAACTAGATCAGACTGTATCACAAAAATTTAAAAAAAAAATCCACAGATTTATTAAATCAGAAAGGTATTCTAAATAATACATTCAAGCTAAGGGCGGATCTACTCATTGTTGGCTTTGTGTATGTTATAAAGACACCTCTTTCTTTTTTTATGTCATCACATCAATTAATGCAATTAAAACAATTATTTTTCAGAAATGAAGTTTTAACGTATTGTGAAATCAAATAATAATGTGCACGTAACAAAATTATCGTAAATTTATTGGTACAGTTACTTCTTGCCATTAGTATATTCCCATAAAATGCACATACCGAATAGATAGGACTTTCAGAAGAAGAAATCCGCTAACGTTTTCTTTCTTGTAATAACTTTCCAGCTGGATTTTTGAAAATAAAATTTTAATAGTACAATAATGCATATTATGAAAGATAAAGAAAACAGTCTTTAATTCATGATTAAATTCACATTGAAATACTGAAATACACGTAACAATCAATAGAAAACACACATTTAGGTTAGCTTTGTCTTGCCAAGATTAAAGAAAAAGAATTTTTGATGGGTTTCCAAAACTTAATTTAACTGTAAAAATCAAAGTTTTAACAATCTTTCATTTATTCCTTATAAAAAATCATAAGGATGTATCGAATGCAGAGTTGTTCTGATTGTTTTCTTTTTACGATCTTGTCCTATTTTCAAAATTTGATAATCTATTTGTTCCTTTGATTAAAAGGAAGATTAAGACCTCTTATTTAGACATTTTTGCGACGTAAGTTAGTAAATAGTTGAAAAAGACACTTTTGAGAAAGAAAATAATAAAAGCTTTACTTTGCAGGTCAAATACTTTGCAGGTAAAATACTAAATATAAAAAAATAATGATTTGCAACTGTATCCAAACAGGTCATAAATTTGTCTGTACATACAGATATTTGAAATTCCTTTCGTAGTTCTTGGCTTTTTAGAAGAAATTCCTGACGGCTAGTATTGGTGGCAAACTCTACTTCAACTCTTACTTTCATTTCTGTTTCATCTATAATCAAACCGTTTATTGAAAGCCTTAGCTATTATCAATGAGAATAGACAGAAAAAAGCACTCAAACCATCTAATTAACTTTAACTCTCTTCACGATTGTTTTTAATTCAAATGATGACTGGCATTCATATATCCTTTTTTTTTTTGTTTATAAAAATAATTTGAAAGCTTATATTCGGAAACTTGAAGAAGATTGTGCTGAAGATTTTAATCTCACTTGTACTGTATGATGATTCTGGATCTGCAATTTAAAATATTAGAAATAATGATGTTAGTTTGTTCAAGATTTTCGCGGAAAGTTTCCGAGTATAACAATTAAAACACTTCCGACTCCACGGTCGGAGCTATGATTGAATTGCATAGACAAGTTTGATTTCAATATAACTAACTACTACTTCATAAAAATATAAAATTTACTCACACACACAATTATCAAGTCTCGATCCTCCAAAACGGCATTCACAGTGTGCGGAGCCAGGAGTATTGATACATGCTTGCTGTAACTTTTTGTCACACTGAGTAATATTCTTCTGGCATTCATCCACATCCTTTGAACAATCACTCCCTTCCCATCCCGAGATACACTGGCAGAAACCAGAAGATGCATTGCAGTACTCTGTTTGGTTGGTTACACATGTGCATACTTGGGAGCACTGTTCACCAAACGTAAAGTTCTCACAAGCTGAAAAAACAATATTTTTAAAAATGAAGACGCGATAAGATAAATTTTGTAAGGTATAAAGGAGGATGTGGAGGCGTACGTAACAATACATAATTGCCAACAACCTTGGCACATGAATCCGTTTCCTTTAAATCCTCGGGGACATTTACACAAATAACTTCCAATCGTATCTGTGCAGATAGCATCAGAAGAACATTGATTACTTCCATCGTCACACTCATTAATATCTGAAAAGAAAATATCAAGTTGAAATGTTCATAACAACCTACTTATTCTACAAATATTAATATTATCTTAATACATTTAGAAAAAAAAACACGAAGTGGGTAAATCAAACGAACATGCACTTTTTTGCCTTGCTAACATGTAATTGTTCGATAATTTTTGTAATTTCAACTTGGAGCAATGAGGAACATACTTTGACAATCAGTATGAGTAGCTGTGTTGACTTTGTAGCCCTGGTCGCAGAAGCATTCAAAACCTCCAGGCCAGTTATTGCAATCATGGCATCGAGTATCAATGCATTCATTGATATCAATGCAGTAGTTTTCATTTGTTAATTTAAATCCAGTGTCACAATCACATTGGTAACTTCCCTCTGTATTTATACATATCTGATGGCATGATGTTGGATTCTGACATTCATCAATGTCTATGAAAATTAAAGAACATGAAAAGTAAGAAACCATCGTGTCAAATACTTGATAGCGAAAAAAAATACTCATACAGGTGTAATTCTTGTAATTATTTTACTGAGGTCAAGTGTCTGCTTGACTAAAAGCACTTAAGACAGTATCATGAAATGTTCCAAGTGAAATTTAATGCCCTTTATGAACTTTTAACGGATGTCTCCTCTACCTGTACAACTTCCTTCCGAGTTGTTAAAACCCGTAACACAATCGCATCGGTATGACCCGGGGGTGTTGAGGCATAGCTCGTGTTCACCAATGCATGGACTCCTTTCACATTCATCGATATCTATTTCACAAGTTTCTCCTGTCCATCCTAGGTGACAGACACAACCGGTTACGTGATGACAGGCAGTGGCGCCCCGTCCACATTTACATGGCGTGTTGCAATACATACCGTAAAAATACCCATTGCACGCTAATATAAAGAATCAAGAAAGAAAGGCAAATTTTATCATCTTTATCAAAACCCAGGTGATGTAGACGCAGATAGATGAAGTACACTTATAGAACACATAGTGAAAATTCTAGATGTGAATACAATTGCAAGATTTAGAAGCTAGCTGAATGACGGGAACAACATTTTGTATCAAACGTTTCTTTCAGAATCTATAATAGCAAATACAAAGACACTGATAACTCTCACGTGTTGTTAAATGAAAAAAAAAAACCCCTCCATTTTTCATAAAAAGGTCATGCTTCAAATTGATAAAAAGACCCGCAAAATTATTTAATAATACTCAAATGCAATGATTTGTAAGATTTTACAATCACTTTGTGCAATCCCTATTCTTTACACTGTGACTTGCATGGAAAAACACAATGCAGCATGTATTAAAGAATCTGCAGTAATGTAGAAACGCCTTCTTAAACTTGAACATAAAACATACATTCTAATGGATCCTATCTGTATATTTTTCATCCGATTTGTTTCCTAATGCCTTCTTAATAAACAAAGTTAAGAATGTATAATATAGTTTACAACAAAACATAATGCTGCAGAATACAAGTCATAAATGGCACATCTGCTATCTTCAGAGTATGAAAGTGAAGGTTACTCATCTGACAAGAAATAAAATCGCAGAAAGATTGTGAAAATTCATAAGAATTTTTTTTCGCAGAAACATAACAAAATAAACACACTTTGTTAAAAATTTAAAGCTTATAGATCAAATGTGGGGATAACGAACAATAATCAAACTCAAAAGTCCATTGAAAAAATACAAATCTGGAGCAGAGCAAACACGGACCTTTAAAAACACCAGAGGTGGGATCAGATGCCATGGAGGAGTATGCATCCCCTGTCGATCGGCACATGCACCCGCAGTGTTCTCCTTGTCACGATTGGGAAAACGGAAAAATTCGTAGACAATTCAGTGTGTAAATAATGGCATAACAATTTGTATGAAAAACATCAGTTACCAGTTGCCTTAATGATAGACTGTATTGGCTGACAAGGTCATTGTATCGACCACAGAACTCGCAAAATGATTTTTAACGAGACTGTTGATATTCTTGTTTCATCAACTTTTTTGACAATAGCTTGCCTTGTTTTTAGAAATTGTTCGTACGTAGAGCATGCTCTTGTAGATGTGTATCGAATTAACTGGGAGACAGAATTCACATATGCAGGTGATAATGGTATATTGCTACTTATGGAAGGGAAGTTGACGATAGGAAAGTTGAAGTCATCACATTTATCATAAAGTTTTGTTGTAGGATTAGCATTGACGTCTTTTTCTAGTAAAATATCCAGATATGAAGATGTGTCAGACTTTGTTGTATGTTTTATTTCAAGTTCACTGGGATATACTGTAAACCAACTATTATTCGCGTCAACTTTTATTCGCGATTCGTCAGTTTGAAATCAATCCGCGATGATTAATTTTCACGACTGAGAAAACATTCTCTACAATTACAAAACAAAATAAATGATTCGCGGCGATTGAAATCCGCGAGTAAAAAAAGGTCGTAAAACTCTCGAATATTTCTCGCACGCGAATAAAAGTTGTTTTACAGTTACTGTATCGAGTCGACATATGAATGGAATTAGCTATTGATAATTGATATTACGTCCTCGATATATCTAAATGTCGAGTTGAAGGCCACAGCAAGTGTTTTCGTCTTCTTATGTACAAGGTTTTAGAATAAATTCTGCTCCATATGAATACAAAAATAGGTCTATAATAAGGGAGCGCAATTGGTACCCATGGAAATTTCAACAGAGTGATGGAAAACCTCATCTTCAAAAACTACATAGATATTATCAATCAGAAACTCAAGCATCTTTTTAATATCAATTTCAGAGTACTTGTATGTACAATCCCATTTTTTTTTTAAACCAACTAATTTTACTAATGACTAATGACAATGTCAGTAAATTTACAAGTTCAATTCTTATTGAAAAAAGCAGCTGTTTATGAGTTTTGAAAAGTCGTAGTTTTGATGTTATTGATTTTGGTAAAATTTTATGATTTCAAATTTTCTAAAATTCCTTGGAGTTTTTAAGTATCTACATCTGATTTACACCACTTCTCGAATATATTGTTGTACAGTACTCCTGAAATTTCTCCTTCACTGCTGTTAATATTTTAGAATGTAGAAAAAGGTGAAAAGTATAATGTGATGCAACCCATTGAATACCCGTCCACCAAATACCTTGTGATGTGGTAATTAATAAGGAATCATCCTTTAATGTCTCAAATGTCCACATTATATACATGAATTTACCTTTGCATGATATTCCATCATTTTGAAGCTCATATCCAATAGCACATTCACACTCAAAAGATCCTGCCGTATTTGTACAGTTATGATCACAAGTTGTATTCTTTTGGCACTCATCAATGTCTAAAAAAACATAATAATCAAGTAAAAACTGCCAAACATATTTATAAAAAAATTTATAAAAAGCAATATTGAAATAATAAATGCGGAAAAACAGTTTCTACTACCTATGCATGTTTTCATGTCACTAGCCAGTTGGAAGCCATTTTCACAGAGACAAATGATTTCCCCTGGGTCCTGAGCACTTTGAATGCAGCCATAACTGCAGTTAAGTCCAGGAAATAGGGAGCAGGTGTCCTTAACTGAAATATAAGGAACGAGATTAAAAAAACATAAAATAAAAAAATATCCTGTTTCAAATATGATAAGTGTATTATTGATTCTTTATAAATGTTTCAGTGTTCAGTAATTTTTAAGAAGCATAAGCAATTGAGAAAATACATGAAAAGAAAAATGAATTGTATTGTATAAGGGTAACGATTTCCATGAAAAAAAACAACAAGCTTTGCAATAGATGCACAATAAAAAGCTAAATACCACCTTTTTCGCACATTTTGCGATCATTTTGAAGGTTGAATCCGGAATGACATGCGCAATTATAATCACCATCTACATTGATGCACATTTGGGAACAGCCGTGACGTCCGGTCTCACATTCATTTATATCTGAAAGCATTTGCCTCATGTAAATTAGCTGATAGACTATTGTAAAAAAAAATATTCTTGCTTGAAATCTGAAAAATTCCCCAAAAAGATTGAAAAAAATTCAATGATGAGAAAGCAGAATTAGTATCATTTTTAATTGGATTTTTGAGCATGATAACTTTTCGTTATCTTTTCCTTTCATATGAAGTACTTTTTGTATTTACCTTCACATTCGTCGTTTATCAGTTGAAACCCACTTTGACACTCGCAAGTGTAATTACCATTTGTATTACAACAAAATGTTGTTAATTCTGGGCAGTCATTTAGGCTCTCATCAGCACACTCGTCAATATCTAAAATAATTACAAGATTTCAAAACAAAATATTCTAGGCAAGTAATTCAATTTAGGAACAATAACCGTTTTTCCATATTTTTCAACATACAGTACCTTCACATTTACTTCCTTTTATATCAAAGCCATCCCGACAGATGCATGAGTAGGAACCTTCAAGATTCTGACATACTCGATCAGAACCACATATGAATGGGTCTACTGAGCACTCATCTATGTCTTCGTCACATTTGACACCCGTCCAACCTGACAGACAGACACATCCACTGACTGGGTCACATCTGTCTCCACCAGAACCACATTCACACAGTTTACTGCAGTTTTCACCATAGTTAGGAATTTCACACTCTGTTATTTGCAATAAAGAGTACAGTTCTTGATTTTTGAGCATTAAAGAACACAAAATACAACCAGAATTATCAATAGTAAAATATCAAACTGTCTAACAACGCAACATCTTCCGTAATAAGCCTTTTTGCACAAAGACTATCTTTCAATGGAAAGAATTTTGAACTTTTCTGGAAATATTCATAGATTGACATATCTAGTCATCAGAAAAAAATTATAAAAAATGACTGAAATGCAAAATGTATTGTTGTCCAATTTTGGATATCTATAGTTATTAATTTTTCAGAATTAAATACAAAGCTATAATTGTTTCAGTAACAAACATTAAATAATTATATCGATTGATTTTAAAGCAACAAAGGAATACCGATGGTTTATTTGAATGTTATTTATATTTCTTATGTAAAAATGGCCATTTTTTGTCCTGTATACATTATATAAAAGTCCGATATATGATCATAATCCCAAAATTCCGTAGGCGTTTTGTAGTAATCCAGTGTCATAAATTAATAACTTAAAATATAAATAAAACTACGAACAACTAATATTTTTGGCGTAAAACATTGCGTAACTACACAGGTTTATCCTATTTGAATGAATAATTCAATGTCAGACATAAACAGGAGGCGCAGTCCCAAAATTTGGGATCCGAAGTTTCTAGTATGCCAGTCTCCAGAATCACGCGACTGCGCATGAGCGGTTATTCCCCTTGCCGTTGCTATGCAGAATGTAAACAAACCACCATTTTCTATCAATACCGCATTTTGCTATCAAAAATTGGTATATGAAATTCAAATGTCGTTAAAAAGGAATCTCTAGTCAAAATTTTGTTGGATAAAATTATATTTTCACAAATGAAATAAATAACTACTTTTATTCCACTTTATCGCATATGCCTTCATTAATTAGAATTTTATAAGTAAACGTTTATTTACACTGGTTTGACACTTAATTGACTATTTAAGGTCAAGATCTAGTAAATAAAAGGAGCCTACAGATTTCTCAAATTTGAGAAATAAATCCCTTTAATAAAGCTTTATAAATATAGCTTGATCAAATAAGGTGTTTCGGGGCATAATTTGTAGGTAAACAAGACGAAAAATCATATAGTAAACTGTCATTTTTATTGAAAAATTAGGAAAATCAGTCATGAATATGGGAGTTTTTTTCCATATCAGACAAATTAAATGTATCCAGATTGCCTACAGTCTCTCAGAAAACGATAATTTGTATGTTCTTGGCCTCTTCTTTAAAATAATATTAAATTGAATATAGGTTTCGGGATTACTTTTTCACATGATTTCAAATTGAATTCCAGGAAAATACTTTATTTTATACATAATTCTATTACAGCCGTAAAGTACGAGAAAAAAGAAAGCTTAATTTGATTATGACGTCATAATGGATCTAGCATCAAAAATGCAGTCTAAAATCATTTACTAGATCTTGACCTTAAGAAAAATGACGTCGCATTGACAAAGGTGGCGCACTGGAATATGATAAAATGTAAAATGTTCGGCATTTGCACCGAACTCATAAATATATTCAAGGTTGTAGTATTTTAATGATAAAATATTTTTTCAAGGTTTCTTTGAAAAAGAGGCCAAGAACGAGATCAAAAAGTAGACAAAGACATCGTCGTTAAAGCCACACAGTACAACTCCATTCGGAAAGTCGGACAAAAAGAATCCCTCAGACCGAGATACTGGAGATTTTCATGAATTATTAATGGATCGGATGCGTTTATTTTAAACTTTTTTTTGCGTATTTTGATGTTTAGCATATCATAACAATTATGATATTTCATATCTATAATTTAAATCTTTTTGATGAAATAGAAAATGTGATTTCGATAACTAGTATATTTTCCACAAAAATTCGTAACGGTGACGTTTGCATATTTTTGACGTCGAAGATTGCGCCGGTTGGTAGGATAGTAGGATACCATAACATTAAAATTCTAGTTATTTGCACGCACGTTTTTTCAAGTAATCATGTTAAATACAATGTACTCGTAATTTATCAGCTAAAACATACACACTTTCTATACACACACAATTATATAGAGATACGTTGATTTCTGCAATAGATATGAGTTCAGTCTACGGAATTTTGGGACAACCCTCGGGTTTGTGTGATTGTGTGTATCTATGAGTTGTTCTACCTGAACATGACGTTTGATCTCCATTTAAGAAATATCCTGGTCGACAAGTGCAATTAAATGCTCCTTTGGTGTTGATACAATCTTGTTCACATACCGTAGTTGCAAGTTCGCATTCATTTATATCTAAATTATATAAAATATATCAAAGTCAGGTTAAATTACAAAAATAATTATGAAAGTTATGCTAGGGCTTCGATCCTTATTACAATGTTAACGCTTTTAATGTTCATTATATTGTAAAAAATATAAGACACACAATACCAGTTAGGTAATCAGACAACAATTTTACGAAAATTTGAATGGCAATTTGAATGCAATTTCTTCACCAAGCAAGCTGAACGTATTCCTGTTCAATAATCACAAATAATGTCATGCATGATTTTTTTTAATTAAATTATCGTTGAATGTTTGAGATTGAAAATGACGTTAAAACCTGCATAAAGACCTTGAATTAGACGATGCATTTATCTATAATATCAAATTTCTAGAAGAACGTTCTCTTCTGTAAAAAAAAAAAAATAAACATAAAAAACAATTTTGAAAACTACCAGATTAAAATAATTAGTACTTCGGTTAAAATGAACATTTTAAGAACCCAAAAAAGCTAACCTAATTTTTTGGAACATGGATCATGCATAAATCAAAATACAGCATTTAAACCATCCAATATAAGATAATTGTCTAATCTGTTCATTTTTTGGTTTACAAGTTTTATTAATAGTAATACATGAAGGTGTGCACCTTTACAGTTTATGTCGTTTGACGCCAATTCGTATCCTAGTGGACACACACACTTTAAAGTTCCAGTTGTATTTCCACAGGAGTATTCACAGTTCTCAAAATTTTCACAGAGGTTGTGTTCTACAGGTAGCAAACCAATATACAGTAAACACCATGAATTCATTTTAACGATTAAGTTGTTATTTATTATTGTTTTAATGGCACAAAAGCAAATGATGCTTGTTTCTAAAATTCGCTGACCTCTTTGTTGATAATAGAGTGAAAATTAAAACAACGAACTCAAATTTCCCTCAAGACTTACGTTAAATACCTTTGATCTTACCTGATTTAACACACGAAGTTCTGTCTGTATGTAAGGTAAATCCTAAGTGGCAATCACAATAAAATGAACCAGGTGTATTCCGACATATTTGTACACAGTCTGAGGTACCCTCGAAACACTCGTCAATATCTACAAAATTAATAAAAATTATCCAATTTTTAAAATCATATCATTATGTATCAATTTTATTGTTATCTATTTCATGTTAAAAAGGATATTTTTTCAATATTAATTACGTTCAACTGATATTTACTTCATACATAAGATAGACTCATTCACATGAATGAAATCCTGTATATTAGTTTTTAGTAGAGAGAAACATTAAAAACTATATTCAGTACTCTAGTACTAATCTTTTTATGGCGCTATATATATCATTTAATGACTGATTTGGACTACATGTATGTTTGAAACTTTACATACGATACATGAAAATTTTAAATTTTTGCACTTGCCTCGACAAATGTTGTTCACTTTCCTATATCCACTCACACAATGACAGATATAGCTTCCTTCTGTGTTTTCACATATCTCAGTAGAAGCATTACATGTAGTGGTATACTCAGCTGAACACTCATCAACATCTAAATATAGTAACACGTGTGATTTATGTTTACATTTTATCTAGTACAGGAGAATGAGTTTAAGTTTAAGGAAATGCTTTTTGTTGTAATAAAAAACATTTAAACCCGCGCATTTGGTTCCAACATCCATATAGCCAGGTGGGCACTCTGAACAGTTGTATCCTCGACCTAATATGACCTCTTCAGTGGGAGTAAGGTCGGTACAGTTTCTATCTAGAGAACATGGACTTTGAACACAGGCATCAATGTCTTGTTCACAATTCTCTCCTGAAAATACGCAAAGAATCATAATTATATGCAAGTGTGTGTGTGTTTTGTAGTGTGTGTGTATAATTTAATATAACTCAACTATATAATGTATATTATGTCAAGATAAACAATATATAACCATTTCGCTATGCAAGAAACAATTTCAGCCTTAATGTACATGTAGAAAGCACAAAACCTCTTACCAGTAAAACCTATGTTGCAGATACATCCAGCTTTATAATTTAGAGCATGTTCTGTTGCTTCGACATTTTCATAGTCACAATGACCATTGTTACTGCATCCACTACACATTATGATCGTAACATCTAGAGATGGCGATTCGACCCCCATTTCATCAACTACACTGACACTAGAATATATTTTCAGATTATGTATACACATGCTGTAATTTGAATTATCAGCATTACATGTGCATTTGCTGTAAGACGATAAATATATCAAAATAGTACATAAACATTTAGACGAAATACCTTATTTCCGAAATATTAGTATTCAGCGGTGTCCATGTTGCTTCTCCAGTTGTTGCATTGAATCTAAATCCTTCTGGCTGCTTTAAGATTTTGAACACAGGTCTTTCTTTGTTGTCATCAGATGCGTTAAATCTTAATGTGACCTCGTTATCAATCTCAGCATTTATTGTTGTATTTCCCGATATTCTTGGCGTTTCATTTTCTAGGGGGGTATATAAAACATAGTTTATAATTTTGCAGATTTACTCAAGTATAAGCACGATCAAAACGTATTGGATATTTTATTTCGTCATTTATTAAAAGATTTGGTACTTGTACCGATGATTGCGATGTCATTTATAGACTTAGCTTCTTCCATGGCAGATGACATAGCTATACTAATATCTCCTGTTGCGAGGAAGTCAAAAATACAGGCTTGAGAGGGATTTGGTCCACATATTTCTTTAGCCGAATCGATCTGTTCTTCATCTACTTCATCCATAAATAAAGGTTCGAATTCTGGATGTGAAAAATTCTCGTGACCTAGTCCCTCGTTGTAATTGAAAATAGATTTGTCTTTTACAGACCCTTGGAATGAAAAAAAAAAACATAATTAAAAGTAATCCCCCTTGAAGCCTTAGTATTCATGTTTTTTTTTTTTTTTTTTTTTTTTTTTTTTGTAAAAAAAGTCTTTTAACTTACATTGCTGTCCAAAATTGTAGAATACATCCCGTTCTGTTTGTGTGGCATTTTCATTTAGCGTGGTTCCATTTGGGAGAATAAAGTCGTTGGCAGCATTCCCATCAAAGTTCCCCATCAATCCTTTGACGAATCCCATATACGTATCATCAACCACAACCTCCGAAATCAAAAATCGTACTCCAAGACTGACTTTTAAAACTATTGCTGAAAATATGCAGTTCAAAATCACAAGAACATGTTTATATCAATTTAAAATAAGGCAGTTTTAAATTCACAACAATAACATTCTACTTACAGGACTGGAAAAAAGATGCCGATATGGATTTATTTTCCCACTGAATGGATAAATTTTGTGTAAGGTATGTGTAATTTGTATTTTGAAATCTTGTGGTCAAGTCATTCCCATTTCCTCTGATTATAAGATCTTAAAGATAAGAAATACCTCTAATGCATTATATATGGACTTTGAGATAAAACATTAAGTTTTTAAAACAAGGAACTCTAGCCTTATCAAATAAGCCTGAAAAGTTTATTACACTTCTGGGTCTGATGCTGTTTTTCAAGGCTTTTGTGAATGATGAATTATAAGGAAAAATGAGATGGTCATTTCAGCCCCCCAAAAATGAATTTGTTTTTTATCAAGCGACGTGTGCCTATAAATTTATGAATGTGAGTTAAAGAATTAAAATTTGTAGGCTCCAGTTTTGTGATTCAGGTAACATTAAAATGTTTAGCTTGATCAATTAATATTTAATATACAGTCAACATTAATTACATTCTAAGAGTATTTTTCATCGCATAATGCTTACCATATGACATATCAGTTTATCTTTCATGTACTATTTTATCATTTTCTCACAAATTGATTACAGTTACATGTAAGTTAAGATTAACTTAAATAGAAACAGGATTTTAACCGTATACCCTCATCAAAATACAAAAGGTGATAAAACTATTTTCTCATAAGAAAAGAAATAGAATACAAACAAAATAGCAAACTTTAGGAAACTTATCGCAACGAATCATTTTAAAAACTCATAAGAGTGGATACTTATTCACCGTTTTTGTCTGGCGAAATTTCTATTTGTACTTTGGATCCAGTTTGATCTTGGGCCACAAATGCACTAAATATCGTAGCATTGATGGCAGTTACATTTGATGTTGTTGCCGGTTCTGTTCTCGCCTGGAAGTCAAATTTGGTACCATCTTTTGCAATTGCCATCATCACATATTCTCCATGACCATTAAAAGTGTAGCTTTTACCATCAAGTGTCCGTATGTGAGGGTCACCAGAGTTTATTCCTCAAAGAACATGCATTATAAGTGCTTGATACATAATGATTGTAGTACTAAAGGTGACTGTAGTAAACATAGTTATTCGTTAAACTTTTCTGAAGTCGTACAACTTATTGATGCCTACCACTTCTATGTGAATTGCTTGAAAATTCTTAATTTTTACTTATGCTTCTTTCTTCCATGCCTTAATTTTGATCAGCAAAATGTTGCTATTTCATTGGAATTATTAATGAATATCTAACACATATATGTTATCTTAATACTTTATCGTTTTGCCGCAAATCAGAGTGAAAATGAAAATGGCCAAACCTGGTCGAAAAGGTGACCTTCGATAGCAACTGGGAATCGGACGCACTTCATAATACCATTTAAAATGTCCGGATTTACTACATGCCTCTCTTGGTTTCAGGTCATTTTTTATGTAAAGATGACGCTCAAAAAAAGGGTTGTATTGTAACAGTGACCCAACCGCGGGAACAGTTCGCTCAAGAACGCTCAGATTATCAATTCTTCGATGTAGTCTGTAACAACACTCCTGAAAACATACAACCATGTAAGTAATGCACCCACAACAAGCTTTGTTCTAGAATATTTCAGCATATGGATCAGAGGAGATTGATTTGGGAAAAAATTCTTAAATCAATGCTACAATTTAAATAGATAATTGACAAAGTAAACTGACAGCATTTCTGCCAACTGTCATGGATGCATAGCATAGAACTCGATATTTCCTGTCGAATCTATTGATGTTGTATCGTGGATCAAATCTAAGCAAGCGACTGTCACAGGGACACCGGATTTGACTTAGTGCAGGTAACAATTGATCTCGGACCTCCAATTCTTTGTTTTTTATATACCAGTCATAACATACTTTATCATCCTTTTTCAATGGAATTCCTGTGCTCATTTTATAAATCCAGAATCCTGGCACCCCTGAATATTCATAATTGAAATTATTTCTAAAAATGGGTAATTAAAAAAATATATTCTGTTTAAATTTCCCAATCAGATTAAAAATTATACAATGACAATGGTAAAAAATGAAATTTTATTATAGTTTACTATACTCTTCTAAAATAAAGAGCCTTTTAAGAGAACTTGTACATACTTCAGTAAATTATAGTCTCTTTACTATATGTATTTTCTACAACATTAAAACTATTATTTGTAACTTCAAACATTTTCCATTATGGCTTTGATTTGTAATTTCATAAATTTTCCAGTTTGTAATGTGAGTTCAGTAGAAATCCTTTCAGTAATTACCTCTATTTCCTGGATTTTTACTCATTTGAAAAGCGGCATGTTTGTTTGAAAGAACGTTCTTGGTAAAGATTTTCTGGAACCGATATCCAACAACAATCTTTTTATTTTTGATTGGTTTAAGGTTGACATCTATATAATTTATAACAGTAAAAGTGTTGACTCCATCTGTTATCAGAAGACATTGGAATGTCACTATCTAAAATATAAAATAACTATATCACATGCAATGTTTATCCTTAAACATACATGTAATTAAAGTAATTACCGGCAACCGTTTTTCTCCAGAATAACTATATTTTAATATCTTATATCTTGAATTCAAATAATAAAATAGCTATTTGAAGAAATATTTGTACCTGTGATTTGTATCCAAACAATGTCATGTTTTCCCATGTTACTTTGACCAGCCATGTTGCCTCAAAATCAGAAAAATCTGGGAACTGTATCCTTATCATTTCATTCGCTTTGTTCAAGAAAAGAGTATTTTCAGCATCCTGTCCCCTGAGGATATAGAATAACACACCAATGTTATCAAATTAAAAGACTTAGATTTATAAAAACTTAATGATCATAATAAATACCTCTGGTAAGTATTGTAGTAGATACCACTCGCTGTATCTGTTGTTAATAAATCAGTCCAAAAAGGACAAATAATTTGTCTTTCTTTCATTTTTGAGGAGTGTAAATTATGTGTGCTGAACCAATTAAACTCTTCTCCAAGTCCTATTACACCGTTGGAGCCAATCTAACACAAACATAATTGTTAAAAAATATTTATTAGAAGCATTTCTTTTATCTTTCAAGAAATGATGAAAAAAAAATCCGTTTTTACTAATATTGTTTAAGATTCTTACAATTACGTAATTAAATCCACGCTCTGATCCATCCAGGGCATATATCGTCATAGGAGATCTCAGATAGGGACTAGTTTTATCATCGCCTCTAAACACATTATCTCTTTCTCCATAAGGCATATGTATGTATCCTCCCTTAACTATAATAATCATAAAGGTAAACAGACACATTTATTTTCATTCAATCAAGAAAATTATGAATACTCAGAGTAACTCTTCATTTCTATCAAGGTAAAAAAAATTCTAACATACAAAAATGCATGCGTTCTTAGAAAATACAACCAGAGGATATCCCTGGTGTAAGAAAACATTTGAACATTTTCTTGACTGAGCAAAATTTAACGTAATATGAAGTTGCATTTCATTTATGATTCATTATAATTGTCTGAAATGTGTGATTTACAGAAAAAAAATTCCTGAGTACTTTTGTAACTTTCAGAGTATATTGTAGACAGCGGTTTCGGTAAAAAAAAAAAAAACAAACTAAGGAATGATTAAACGATTCAAATCGTTTGATATACTACTAAAATATTAGTTGATTGGAAATTGTTTTCTCTCGAAAAACTGTATTTTAAAGCAAATTAGAAAGACATGGATTCAATCAGAAGGCAAGAACCAAGCAAGTTTGTTTTTTAAATCTTACTTTGATCCACTTCAATCCAGTCTACATAAGGTTTGCTTTTTGCAGTTCCAAGCCAAGGGCCACCCATGATATCACCATGACTCACAGCCGTAATTGACACGTTGTACATTGCTCCTGGCACTAAACCTTTCCTCCAGTAGACCTCCGGATAGTTACCCAAGGTCTGTTGTTGGTGACCATTGATGGTAACCAGGTAGTGATTCAGAAATGTGTTTCCTGCGGGTTCTTCCCATTTTAAGTAGAGCTGTTGTGAGGAGAAATTGCTCTTAACGCGATCCAGTTTTCTAGGTGACAATGGTTCTGTAAAGTCAATACAGAATGTATTTTATAAGATTGTTGAATGATCATAAGTAATGTCATTTTTTTGTAAGTGTATAACAAAATTGAATGTCTCCTCCATTCTACATTCATTCTGGTGGCCATCACTAAATGAACCAATGACAATTTCCTACAATTAAGATCACTACGTGTAGATTAGTTAATACGATACAATGAATCGCATTATTTCTGATTTACGATTATCAATCAATTACCTTGACATTATTTGTAAATTTTAATATCAACCTCCTTAAAATACTGTGGAATCATTTTAATTCGTGGGGGTCAATGTTCGTGGGAAAGCAAAATTTTACTTGTTCATGGGGACTTAATTTCGTGGGTTGCTCGTTTATACGGTAGATTTAATGAATTAATATGTTTACAAATAAACGTTCGTGGGGATGTAAATTCGTGGGTACGGGTGACCCACGAAATCCACGAACATTGGTCCCCCACGAACAATGATGATTCCACAGTATGAATGCAACGTAACCTTAAATCATAGACATGAATACACTTAGGGAAAATTAAATCTATTTAAGAATATTAAAGTTACAGTCCGTAAAACAATAAAGTTGAGTCTTGTTTATGCTATTGCTAAATGAGGTTTGTATTTTGAATTTCAATAGAAATCATTATACATCTTTAGTTTATTGGCATAAACGTATTAAAGCGTGCTTGATTATACAAAAATTGTTGCACATTCATCTTCAAATTTTCATTGTCTAGTGAACATACGGATTAAAATTTGAATATTTACGGTAGATTTGGATACATATTTGTGTCATTGGCCATAACATCATAAATTTTGAACAATCCCCTTTGTTTAATCCATATCGTGGGAGGGGGGAGGGTGCACGATTTGAACAATTTAGTGCAGATATGTGCAGATGCTATTCTAAGGTTGTTTTTTTTTTTTTTTTTTTTTTTTTTTTTTTTTTTTAATAAAAAACTAAGTCTAAAGCTAAGTTTACTTTCTCTTGGAAAAATATTTTAATCAATTCTGATTCATTAAGACAAATAATGTATTGTTATCATTTGTGTTTTTGAATTTGTCTGAAGAAAGAGTCACAAATATGTTTGTAACAGATGAATCGTTGATTCTTTATTCTGTTCTTGAAAAAAAGGACAATAAAACGTAGAATATCATAGATAATCAAAATAATGTATGTTTTACCAATTGGAATTTGAAGTCATTCGTTACACAGGTACATATGTATGAAATGTTTTACAGACTTTACTCATTCGAAGTAAGCACGTGGAAGGCAGCAGTACTGATGAAGACATATTGACAGATACACTTACTAGTACATGTAGTTTCCCAGAACATTAGACGTGATTCTTATTCTTTACTCTGAACTACTCGACATTAAATTCAGTAACCTACAAGATTACATTATTTCAAACGTAAAGAATTTATGCAAGGAAACAGACATTCAGTGTAAGCAGAACTGAACCAGCCTCACTGAGCAAGACCAAGCTCGGAGTGTGCAGGAATCGTAAGATCAAAATTCAAGACTTTACCTGCTGTGCTGAAGTAAGCTTAGTAGAAGTGAATTGATTGCTGATATATTTTTGTTCAAATTCTGCGTGATTTGATTGTTTAAAAACAGAACAAAAAATCATTTGGGAAGTCATTATTTTTACACAAGTTCAATTTCTCAGTGAGTCAACTGAGAGTTCCTACTGACCATATTCCAAGAAAGAAGTTCTATCTATATTAAACGGAAGATTAAGAAATTCTATGAATAATTTAAATCGCATGTTATTATAATATTATAATGGTCATAAGGAATTTCTTTCATTACCTAAAATAATATTGGCGGAATGTATATCGACACTGATATTTTCGGAAGGATTTCTAAGCGAAACTTTGGATTGGATGATAAATCTGTAAAGTCGCCCTGGTTGTAATTTACATGGGGTACTATATTCCGTTACATTTCCCATAGATATTATCTCTTCTGTCAACCATCTGTTAGATCTATGGGCCTGGAAATCGATGACATATCCAGAAATGAGATGACTGTCGTGTAACGGTTTATTCCATCTCACTGATGTTTTACATGTCGTTTTCATTACTTTTTGTATGCTAACTTTCAATCTGTTTCCTGTAAAACAATCCACAAAGCAAATTGTAGGAAGGATCGCATTAAAAAGAAGAAACTACACTAAGGAAAACTAAATATGTATTAAGCTGTTTTCAGCGCTGACTTTTTAAAACATTAATTTCAATGAAGGCATTTGTAAATGTCCATAAATTATAAATAATCATAATAAAATTAATATGCCATCTTCTTCTTCGTAAAATAAATGCAATTTAAACCTAGTTTATTTATTTTAATCATATATTAGCCTGTGTTTGAATTAGTGTAGTAGCGAAGAAGCACGTGAAAGACACTAAAATATCATTACCATTAAATAAGAACCTTTACAATATCAATTTTATTGAGAAAAATTTCTTGAAGACACAAAGTGAGCTTACGGTGATAGCAAATTGAATTTTCGTGATAATAGGAATCAGAACATAGGCATGTGTAAGAGCGACACACGTAGTTTTTGTTTGGTTCACATTCTCGACTCTCGTTACACGGCTCCAAAAACTTTAGACCTGGAATGATAAAAAGTTTACTTCCTTTTAAGAAGAAGGCAGGTGAAAATCTCTAGTTGTGAATTATTTTCATTTATGTTTACATGAAATAAATTAATGCCGAATAAGGAAGCTTTATCAACAGGGAATCCCGCACTTGGTCAATCAAGAGGCATATGGGATTAAATTGACAGTCACCTGAGTATCATGAGTTTCTCAAGCTTTATTCAACTAAGCCCAAATTAGCTGGAGCTCAGGCTCCGGTGCCATAAAACATAGACCGCTCTTTATCCCAGTCTCACTTTTACACAAGAAATTAATAATGGAAAGGTGAGACTGAGATTAAAATGTGCTCGTCCAAATTTTATGGCCCTGGGGCCTGGTCTTATGTGAAGAGGATTTTAATTTGACGGGAACTTTATAATCATTATCAGTTAAACTGAAAATAATAGTGGTGGGACCAGGTGTCAGGGAGGAGTATACATATCCTGTCAATGATGCAGGGCTATTTGGATTATAATCAGCTTCGTCTGAATTAGACTTTTTTAAAGAAAATTTATCAGACATTAGTTAAATGAATAAATAAAATATAACAATCTATAAAATTTTAGTCTTTGAGATTACATACTTCCATACAGAGTTATGACAGCATCCTCGCTTGTTCCCCATCCTTCCGAGTTGCGGGCAATGCAATCAAAATAGAAGTTGTGCTCGTTATAAAAATCAACTCTATTTATAAACAGAATAGGACTGTACAAATTAAGGGTACTTCCTTTATATTTGGAGTCTGTAATATTAATATCTATTCTATTTCTTCGCCATTTTACTTCTGTTGTTGGTGGAAATCCAGATAGATTTCGAATCGAGGCATTTAGCGTAACACTTGAGAGATATGGTATATTTAGACGTAATGGCTTAAGGTCTATTTTCGGAGTGCCTGTGATTGAGAAAACAAAATGATATATAAAAAAATATAAAAATACTATGTTATCCTGTTTTAAAACATTATTTAGAAAATGTGAGGAACACTTTTTTTTAAACTTAGATACAAATCATTTATAAATTTCTTTTCAAGGACATATAAAATAAAATGCACAGCAGATAAATAAAACAGCATAATTAAAGCAAACTGCTACATAAATAAGGAATTCTGTAGTTAGGAATATTTTTGGTGAATTACAGTACTCCCGACTTTAATACAAAACTCGTACAGCCGACAAGAATCTAGAAAACTTGATCATTACCCTGACAAAGAATTAAATCCTGTTTATACAGCTATAAAGTCATCACCATGTTTAAAGCTCACAAACGCAGATCGACAAGAATGGTGTTATCTATTTTTAATTATCAATAACAGTAATGTTAAAATCCTATGTGTAATAAACTAGACCAAAAATATACGCACGCAGTGTTTCTATCTGTTCAATATATGGAGCAGATGCTTTCTGAAAATTTCGAGGGTACCAGCTTATTGAAACCAAACTGACATTGTACTTTGTTCCAGGCTCTAGTTTTGTTTTCCAGGAAATCTCATTTGGAGATGAGTCATCTGTTCTTCCATTCACAGAAATTCTGAATCTGTTGACATGGATCCCATGAACTGGGGGTAACCATTTCAGAAATAAATGGTCTGGGTGAAGGTTGCTTTCGTTCCTTAAAATAGGGCCTGGAGGCAATGGATCTAAGAGAAAAATCTCACTTAAGACAAATCTCGGAATTATAGATTAAAAAAACTAGATTAGCTTATTATTCGAACTGAAGAATACATGGAACTTACCCACCACCAAAGGTATCAAGTATGTTACAAAAATTGTTTCTGTCGGATCGCTTAGTAAGACTTCAGAGATGATTCGAAAATAATACAAATAACCAGGCAAAAAATTCGAGGCAAAAGTGCAATTTGTATTATTTCCAACGGTTTCGCTCAGGTTGAGAGTCAGTCCACTTTCTGTCAGTACTGTGGTATATGACTGGATGAGGGAGGAATCTACCGCTGGATGGTCCCACCAGGAGGTTATCAATGTTGTAGTAATCTCTGATCTTTTGTAGACTGCTCGTAAATTGTTTCCTATGAAGGCACCCATACTCATCAAGTACTATGTTTATGCTGAGAGTTAATTAAACATATGCTTTCTGCATAATTGCATGAAAAATCTTAAATTTCTATCTTTAAATCTTTATTTTGTCTTATTTTAAAAAGATGTTTCTTTTTAACATTTGTATTAATTAAATTCGAAGGAGGCAAGTTCCTTTGAAGTACTTACGAATAAAACAAGTACGATTCCTATGGTAAAAAGCACTCCTACACATGCACGAATTGTACTTTGAAGAGCAATACAATGCCTTATTCCGATTGCACTCCTTTGTCATATTGCATGGGTCATAGAACGTCAGTACTGTGAAAATTATTAACAGCAAGTTTTTCATAAATCTTGATTATCGATTATGTGTGTATTCTTAAACGACGAAAGGCAAATTAATAATACTTTATGACTATAAACGAACACTTACTTCCTCTAACTTCTAGGTTGACTATATTACTATGACACCATCCTCCCGTAATTTGAACTTGAAGTTGATAGTCCACGTCGTCTTGAAAATTCAAGTCATTGATTGTCAGTTTTGGAGACGGATACCTTTTACTTCCGAGGTATTTGATTCTGTTGATATCAACAACTTCGGTAATATCTGATTTTATTTTTAGCCATCTTGACAGAAGAGCGCGATCAGAATATGACTCTACATAACCGGTGAATGAAACGAAAGATCCGAAATATTCCGAAATAAATCCGGGAGTGACAATGACTAGTGGGCACCCTGTAATCAGAAAAAAATAAAAAAAAACTTATTTCAGCATTCAAATTTGAAGATATCAGAATGTTAAATGCCTTTTTGAACACAAAGAACCCTTCAAGAAAAAGAACGTGACTAGTATCAATCCTTATTATTATTATTTGTCTCCATAACGTGTTGGAAACAAGTCAAATGATAAATTAATGATAAATAAGGTTTTATTATTAAATACCCCTTGATATTCGCATTCAATGATAAATTTCATATTTGTATACATGTATATACGTGTTCTAATAAGTATACTTACACAATCAATCAGTGCCTGTGTGTTTTGTACAGTGTTACAGTGTAATAATTACATTGGAGATATATCGGCTTAGCCAAGATCAGGTGCCCATGTTGGTTGTAGATTAACAAAAAAATGAAGTCAAATGAAATGTATTACAAGTATGTTCTATGTAACACTACATCCTTTTGGCAGATTGTCTGAAATTTCTGTCCATTTCTGTCAAGCGGTTAAAAAGATTTCACTCTTACTACAGCAGAGACCCAAGTGGGCTACGGACTATACATATTCAGGCGTAACATTCATCTTTATCATGTTCAACTTAACAAAAAAAGTATAATTCAAATACAAACTCTTTACAAAATATTGTCTGAGCAAAACAAATCACATAATTCATTTCCATTTAAATGTTACCGTATATAAAGGACATGGGTAAATTTGTTTATCTTTGAGAGTTTTTCTACTCTCAATATTTGGACATTTGAAATAAAAATACATTAAAGTACTTTCAATTTTTCTAAATATACTGTATATGGGGATGAGAATTTCAAACTTATTTGTCAATACTCAGAGAAAAACTGTCAAATATTTTTTGATTGATTATTTTGAGACCTTGGGCTACTGACTATACATATAGTATTTTCATTTAATGAAAGACCATAGAAAAATAGTTGCTTTTTTCAGTAAATATTTGTTAAAATTATCATCTTGGAGTTCACATGTGTTTAATAAATCCTTTCATTTGGATATTAAATCAATTTATACAAAATCCTGTGAAATTTAACAAAACAAAAACTTTATATAAATTCACAATAAGAGTAAAATATAAATAGTCAGAAGAAAATAATACATGTCAGAATTACATGTAATTGGTGTTTGATAATAAAATATTGTTTAAAACCATCTAAAGACCAAGAATGAGCTTTGATTAAGCATCTAAGAAGGATAAATTTCATGTAAGCACGGGGGCTACGGACTATACCGTTTAACATTTCTATTGTGGACAATTAACTTAAAGAAAATATAATTGTTTAATTAAATTTTGGGCAATCTTTTTATTAATTGGTTTTCTATAACAGTTCACACCACTTAGTTTGAGTATTTATAATACCATACTTAAAAATCAATTGTCTAATGTACTATGTACTTTCAATGCCAAATGAAATTCCAGTTCAACTAATTAAAGCATAATTGCTGTTCAAACTATAATGAATAAAAGCAACAGGAGTTGAAATTAAATCAGTTCAAGGCATGATTTGTGTGTGTGGGGAGAGGTTATAGACTATTCATTATGGCTTCATATTTTATTTTCGATTTAATGTAATGCATATAACTCAAGATGGTCATTCAAAAGGTGTATCAGTATATAATTTATCATAATCATATGGTGTAATTAAAAAAAATAATAAATTGCAAAACATGATTGACCATTTGAAGTAAAAAACATAATAGTACAATATTACCCATAAAGAATCAGTGTTTTTTTTTTTCAATTAACAATTCAGTGACAAGTAGATTGGGTGGCGCAATTATAACAGTGAAGGCCTCACTTTGTACTAAATTGCAAAGTAAGGAGTTGATCCTTATGTTTTGGGATCAAATCCCACAAATCCTACGATGGGATGTTAAGACTGGTCGATAAGAACTAAGAAACCATTAAATCCCCATTTTGCTGTAGATACAAGTAGGAAAAAAATCTCTTGCTAATACAGAAGTACGGTTATATGGTCTGTGAATTTGCTAAATTTATTTGTAGAGTCCGTAGCCCTTTTGTAAGTAGGATTTGTGTGGCTAAATATTCTTTTAAAAATATTCCAATGCTAATCATTGTAAATGGATTGATATAATTATGTATCACAAGAAGGAAAACTTTATCATGTATATTTAGAAATATGTTGTGACCACAAACATAACAGAGCAGACTACAGAAGCAAGCTTTTAGTCGAAAAATGTTAATTTTCAGATATTTTATTTTTAATTACAGTGGTATTTGTATTTAAAAACATTGCATTTGTTCGAATAAACATATTTTTGTATTGTAGTTATTGTATCAATAATGTATATGACTTTTTCTGGAAGTTATTGTATTGGGGCTACGGACTATACAGGGCTACGGACACCAATCATTCTTCTATAACTTCTTTCGGTGTTAGCGCAAAAGCTATTCATTACTGTTTTTTACTTTACTGAAAACTGTAAAAATATTAAACAAGAGCATGATTAATTCTACATCCTTTTGTTGAAAACAAACTATAATGAAATATGGGGCTACGGACTATACAAAATATTAGACCAGTATGGAAAATAAAATACAAAATGCGCACACATTTTACAATATAACCACTATATTTTTCTCATAGTACTTTTTTTCTTAAGTTAAATAAAAATTTTTAAACAAATTATATTTGCTTTTTTTTGATAGAAATTTATGCATTTATTCAGACATTGATAAATCTTAAATTATATAACAAAGGTATATCTGCACACATTTATTCATAATTTCAACAATTTTTATCCTTTTTCTTTTCTGTAAAAAATAAACTTAACCAGAATGATTTCTCTATAATAAAGTACATTTATTTTGGAATGCTTCATTCAAAATAATTTATATTAACCATTATTTAAAATGTAAGAAATCAAGTGCAACAGCATAACTTCAAAAATTATGAATCTTTGACTTTATTCTGTTGTTTTTTTCAAAAATGCAGATACTATATATATGATATTATATAGTAATGGAAAGCTCTCATTCTGCTCTTCGCAATGCAACAAAAGACATTTATATTATATGTAACTATAAAGAGTAACATCTATATAACATCATTTAGTTGGAAATGGGCACCTGATCTTGGCCAAGCCGATATACATGTATATTCCGATAAGATTACAGGAATATACTAACTTGAAGTATTGGCGGTGACCATTAGTTCTGTTGTTGTCATTATTGTTACGGCTTCCGATAAAACTGTGGGTTGGTTGGAAGTTGAAGTTGTTTCATTTAGTGTCTGTGTTTGTTTTTCGAAAATATCATTCTCACTTTTTTCTTTTGCATTAGTCAGACCGTTACATAAGGCAAATGAAATGAACGCAATCTGTGCCAATGTTTTACGCCGAGTCATCCTATTCTAAATGGTTTCACGCAGCATTTAAATGTGCATACATATCTGAAATGCAAGACTTATAAGATTACTAACTTATTCTTAGAGATAAGAGAAACATATAAAATGTTGATGTTAAATAAATGCACGTTCAAAAGTTACTTATTCTTATGGATTTAGGAAGCTGTAATTGTAATAAATGTTCAAGATAAAACTGTCATACTTCACTAAATAAAGCCTCAGGAAATCAAGATATCAACGTAAAATATCACAGTCAAAATATTGAAGCACATACAATAGTGTGTTAATTAACTGAAGAATATGGGTCAAAAATATTTTTAAGATGTAAAATTTGCAGAGTTTGCAAACAAATCATTCTATAAGAACTCTTAATTGAGAATATATCCAACATATTTTATTTTTGAAGTTATATAAAGTAAATCCCACGGACAATTCTAAGTGTTTTCATGTTTTCATTTTTGACTAAAACGTGAAGAACAATTTACTGTAAAAAGAAAAATAATACGGTTGGACTTCTATTACAATATCAAGTTTAAGTGATATCTCGAAGTGAGTAAATGATCCTGGTCTTATCATGAAACTGAATGTTAAATTTAAACATGCTTTGTTGTGTTTCCTTATGTAAATTGCCAAATAAGAGCTACTAATTTTCAACTACTTGTGAAGATAATTCGTATGCATTCTATATTTATTTTACTTTTAAATTTTATTGAAATAAAAAAAGACTTTGTTTCTGGATAAAGACACCATACAAATCTTGTTTTCATTGTATTACCATAAGGAAATAAAGTCTGGATTGGCTATTTTGAAGTTTTATACTACTATGAAAAAAGAAATATAGAAAATTAGAAACTTAGAAGACACCTCTACTTTCTGCCTTTTTTCATTGAAAAGTTGGTTTTATTTGTATTTAATCCGAGTATACGCGTCAGTATTTTTGTCAATAATTTCAGAGCTTCTTGTTCAAGAACTTTTACTTTTGAATACTGAACACTATAGGCATTATTTTCAAGATTTTTTTTTATAAAAAAATGATATATAATATTTTTTTTTGTTTTTTTAAGCTTGAAGAAATATCTTATTTTTCCAAATGACTAAACCCTTTGATCTGTTCCTTCAACAGCTGTGCTTTTTGAGATGCGTTATAAACCATGAAAAGGAAGTCTACATCTTAGGGTTTCTTTCTTGATCTCCAATGAAACTGGTAATATACAAAGATTTTCCTTTTTCTATATTTTCCCTATATGCTGCTCAGCTCTGTAGCTTATTTAAAGAAACTATCGCTATCGATTTTTAAATTTTGGTTTACCTAAAGATAACATCAATACGTCCTTTTCTGTATGAATTTGAACCCCTATTGTCAACGTATGCACATTTAAAAAAAAAAAAAAAAAAAAAAAAAAAAAAAAAAAAAAAAAAAAAAAAACTTCTAATGAACCATGTAGAGTTTGTTAAAACATATATATTGTTTATATTACATACAAATGCTGTAACTTTGATAGTTTATAGTTTTTCTTTCCTTTTTAAAGAGACCCTGGACGTTCTGGTTTTCAATATTTTCATTCTTATTACATACTGTTTCAAAAAAAAAAAAAAAAAAAAAAAAAAAAAAATGTAGACATAGTTTTCGTATTCTCCAACACACGATTTGTCTTGTACTGCATTTAATTTTACATCTGTTAACTTTTAAACTTTCCCATTATGTGTAAAAAGTCCTAAATCATAAATTTACATCATATGAGGGATAATATACCAACTTCTCATCATGTCACCAGCATTATCAATTGATATCCCATTTAAATATGTATATGTGTAATATATGCTTTTTCCTCTTTAGAATAGAACCGGATGTTAAGGTAGTATGGGATACCTCCACGTTATGACGTATTTCCGTTTGAAGTATTGTTTTGATTTGCATGAGTGCTTATTATCGGGTGAAAATTTGTAGATACACCGTTGAAAAGAACACTCTCAAGCCTATTTCAATGCAAGTTCTCACAAGTCGGCATTTTAAGTAAAAACAGACAAAAAAATCGCAAGTATATAAATTTACTTATAATTGTACAACGGACATTTAAAAAAGCAAACCCCTGTAAAAGGTAGTTTCAACATTGCTGCTTTTGAACACTTTTAAGCAAAAGCTGTATTTCAATTGTTTGAGTAACTGTACAGCACCTTGTGTGCGGTGAGGCATGGATAAGTGCGATTACTTCACATTGTGCTGAATTATCACCAATCAATTATCACGTTAACCAGAGCTGGACTTTTTTGTTATTTAATTCAAGAAGAAACTGTTTGGTCACAAATCAGCTAGCTGTTGTATATAGTCCCAAAACGTTCAGATGAATGCAATTGCTCTGAACAAGACACGTCCTGGAAAGCGATTGTCCATGCATTGTTTTCAAAACCGCTCAAAGTTGAAAACTACAAAGTGCGATTTTTTTATGGTTGGGAAAAAATGCTCATCATTTCTAAAATAGCACCCAGGTTTTTTCAGCCCTTGGAAAATAAAGAAGGATAACTCTTCCGCTCGGATCTTTTAATTCCAAAAATTTTAAATGCATTTTATATTTTCCATTTATATATATATTTTCAATTTGTTTATTTCACTTTGCTAACATATCAAGATACATTCTTATTGTAGACTTTCATGAAATGTTATCCGTCTGTTTTCAAGAAATAAAGTTTTCCCAGTTTTTTACGCTTATTTTTTGTTGAAAATTAAAAAAATACTAAGACATATTTCTTGTCATTTTTGTTTTTATAAACACTTTATATTAGCAAACGCCTGCCTATAACATTAAGCTTATGAAAAAAGAATTATGCAAGAAAAAAAAATCGTTTTTGTATTTCTCATTAAAATAATAAAAAAATTATCAAAATTACACTTTAATATACTGAAAGGTGGGGGTATTTCAAATCCTTCTAATTTGGGTACATAAATATGTAGGAGAAGTTTCGTTTGGTATCCCATACCACCTTAAAAATATCTGTTAAGATACCAATTTGTCGATGGTCAGTGTTTTCTTTGTTAATTTCTTTTCCTATTGTTTTTTTGTGTTTGTTTGTTGTTGTTTGTTTTGTTTTTGCTAATAAAGGGGCCAAATATGAGAAAGTATATCAAATTTCCGTGTAGTGTGTAGTGTTTTACATCTCAAAATTCACAGTTGCATGTTTAATTCAAAAGAATCATTAAGTCCAAGACATTCTATTCCCATAAATGAAAGATAATGCGTAACTTTTTACAGAATTTATATAAATTTTTAAAGGGGCTTGGACAGATTTGAGGTTAATATTTTCAGAATAATATTATGACTTGTATGTTAGTAGAGCATTTTACACCGAAATATTATAAAAACGTCTATTTTTGGAAAATATTAAAACTACGAATTCTGGGACGCATTTGACTGACACGCATCATTGCACTTCCACGAAGTAGACTTTGAACTTTACATTTAAGAAAAGTGAAAAATTTGTTTTGTATTAATGAACCATATTAAACCTACAATCTAGAAAATTCAGAGTAGGAACATGAGAAAGCAAATCAAACTCACTAAGATTGTCAGTCCGTGCTCAATGAAGTGTGCAGAGTCAACAAATTGAACTCACCCGATAAAACGTAAACAATAACAGAACTCGTGTTCTGTTTATAAGCACAGATGTTTGACGTAATGTTATGAAGAATGTCTTTGTTATTGAATTTTAAGAATTTTCATGCAAGTTAAATTTATCAAACTGAAATTATTTTTGAATAAAAATATCACAATTGTAAACGGCAACATGCAACTGTGTCCAGGCCTCTTAAACCATGGGACATTTTTAAATTGATATACATATTCTTGAATGGAGTAAAATATACTGAAAACAAGGTTAATTTATTTTCTACAGAGCAAACAGGGTGAAAATAGCGTTAATGGCTCTTTTTCTTGCACATCTTGTATCATAAACAATAGCAATCATAATGAACAAATGTGTGATTTTATAAGCGTTAAGAGCGTTTTTCCTCTTGCACTTCATGGATTGTAGACCATAGAATTCATAATGCATGAATATGTCTTTTTATACACACCTGTGTGATATTATAACTTTGTGAAAAACAAATCTTTGCTAATATATGACCAATTTGATACTTGATATTTTGCTTTCCCAGTATATTTGTGATGCAAATTTCTGCTTATATATGAGATCTAACTCATCATACAAAGAGGAGCTGAGCGATGATTCGATGTAAAGCTTAGATTAGAAAATCAGAAAGACGAGATATTATTCCAACCAGCTGACATCCCAGTACATCATTATATTTAGGTATTTGGCCGAGAAATTATACATGTACTCAATATATAGTAAATTTTAGCTGTTGGATTCTGTTTTTGTATTATCAAATCAATGCATGCGCCTACAATATGTAAAGATTACTGTGTAACTTGATCGGCAGTCTGGTTTTAACATCGACTCGTGTTACTTTTAGATTTAAACCTAAATAACAGCCTTCACATGTGCAATCATCAAATCGTTCACATGTATAGATATAATGTACAAAACATTTGATAGTCCTGAAAGAAGCACCAACTGGAGACATATTATAATTAATGCATAGGTTAATGCAGTCAAAGAAATCTTTAAATGGATTGCACGGACAGCGTCGAGTTTGTAAAGATTATCTAAAATATTGCACACTGAATGCATTTATGAGTGCAACTTGATATATTTCTAATATCTTGATATACATCTATTATATAATCCTATGTCTATATCACTAGAAATATTCTCTTTTGTTCGTCATTACATTTATGCAGTTTTGAATGAACTTCTGCATGCTTTTTCAGTCTCTAAAAGATTTCAAAATAGCTGTTAACTCCATTTACAACCATACGTTTTTCATGTAACATTCATATGAAAGAAATAAGTAATCATCAAATTACTTTTCCTAGAAATAATGCATATGAAGAGAGTGAGTTACCCTAAATTATAATCAGAAGAAATTTACTATTGGACGAGTTACTGTCACCAACTTCTATGAAAAGTTACAGTCAAGTATTATTTTCATTTCAATGAGATTCGGACATGCTTATTCAAATGGCTGTCCCTTGAAGTGAAATGTGAAGTCAACGAACAGTAAACATGTTCATAAGTTTAATAAAAGAACATGAATTATGAGCATCAGAGGTGGGATCAGGTTCCATGTAGGAGTAAGCATCCCCTGTTGACCGGTCACATCCGTTATGATCTGGTAAACGGAGGAACTCGTAGTCAATTCAGAATAAAAATAATAATGCCTGACAATTAATACAAAAACGTAGTCGACATCTGACCTCACCAAAGTTTGTATTTGCAAACAATTTTATTGACCCTAGAACTAGCAAAATATTGAACGAGATTGTAGATACCCTTTGTATAATCAACTTATTTGTTAGTAGTCTGTCTTGTTGAAGAAATATTTCGAGCGTTAGTGCAAATCATTTTCTCTTAGTATATATAATATGTTTTGGAAGTGTTATAATTAGGAATCCCATAAAGAAGCGAAATGTTTGAAGATGTATTATACCCGGTATTTTTTTCTGGTTTGCTTTCGGTTCCAGATATTTTATTCGGCTTTAGAGTGGTTTGACAAAGAGTATTTAGGACCTGAAAATCTCGGATGGCTAGACGTAGTATTTCAAATGTTTGTTCTTTCATTTTTATCAACTGGTTATAGATTTGCCATTGCTATTATTCCGCCAAAACCTATGTATGAATTTAACAAAAATGATCTTCCCTGTTTTGAAATTTATCTCGATCTACCTCTAATAATTATATAACTATATAATAAATATTTATTACAATGCAGGCATTAAATTTGAAAACCTCAGATTTCAGCTGCTTGGTTAAGTGCATTTTTAGTATATGTATTAAGCAAATACTGTCTTAAGCAAATGGATTATAAAGTGACAGAATTAATATTTTTCAAAAATATGTTATTAATATTAATCTAAATACTAATGGAAAACTTGAAGATTACGAAAAGTGATCGATCACAAAAAATCTATAAACAATACAAATTTGTGAAAAGGGCATAAAACACAGACCCCTGGAAATTCCTGGAGCATAGGAGGAGTAAGCATCCCCGGTCACACCCGCCGTAAGCCCTAAGTATAGGTCAGGTAGACGGAACATTCCGTAGTCAATTTCAGTATTAAAAAAGGCATAACAATTTGTATGAAACACGTAAGCCACATACGACCGAATGACAGGTTACATTTGCTTACAAGGTCATTATAACGACCATACAATTTACGAAATGATGACTTTAAACGAGGTTTTTGGAATCCCTGTAACATAAACTCATCTGAAAGTAGCCTGCCTCTACTAAAAATTGATCGTACTCGCAGCATGTCGATATCCCAGCTGGTAGGGATTTTGTTAGAAGGCTATATGATGCTACTTGTGGGGTGTCAAAAACACATCACAAACGCAGGGTCAGTTTAGAAATGAGGGCAGATATTAAAACATGGTTACTGTTTTAAGAATGTTTCAATGGAGTCACTTCTTACAGAATTGTAGATTGGACAAATGGTTTTGACATGGAGTTATTTACTGATAGTGCAGAAAATGTTGAGTTAGGTTGTGGTGCTATTTTAGGTAAGCAATGGGCACTCGTGCAATGGCCAGCACAATGGAAAGGACCACCCAACATTAATTCCCCAGTCATTTCTGCAGGCGATCTACGACATAGCTGTTAAGCTATTCTATCTCTGACAGCACTAAGAAGTTGTATAACACTGCATTAAATGTTTTCAATGATTTTCGCAAGCTTTATTTTGGCACAGAAGACTGGCCTCCTCATTACAATCAATGAATGGATTTCGTTTTCTACCTATCATATTAGCAGTATTCCCCAAACACAGTTAAGTCTTATATTTCTGGGATATCTTATTACTGTAAGCTTCACAATCTTCCTGATTCAACACAATCATTCTTACTCAGAACAATCCTCGTAGGTTTGGGCCGAAAAAATGTGCATGTCGATGGACGTAAACCGATAACTCCCACAATTTTGCCCAGTATACTTAAGCTGCTGCCTACAATTTGCAAATCCCCAAATGAAGCTGTGCTGTTCTCAGCCATATTCTTTGTTATTTTAGAATAGGCGGAGCTGGTTCAAAATTTGGCCTTCTTTGGTTATTTTAGAATAGGCGGAGCTGGTTCAAAATTTGGCACATGACCCTGGTCATGCTATTCGTATTAAAAAGTTTGGCGATTAAAACATCATATACACGGGGTATATTACTACATAAATAGAGAAAGTTGACAATGGAAAAGTTGGGGTCACCTCGTTTTTCATACAATTTAGTTGTTAGTTTGCCTTTATCGTCTTAAGTCAGTAAAACATCCAATATGAATGAGATGTGGCCTATTTTTGTATTCATATGAAGCAGAATTTATTCAACATCTCATATATGAAAAAAAGAAAACTCTTGCTGTGTCCTTCAACTCGACATTTAGATATATCGCGGCGTATTGTCAATTAACAATAGTTATTTCCATTTATATGTAGACACTATATATCCCAGTGAGCCTGAAATAAAAGATACCTCACAGTCTGACACATCTGTTTCGTATTTAGATATTTTACTAGAAAAGGACGTTAATGGTAATCTAACAACAAAGCTTTATGAGAAACATGATGACTTTAAATTTGCAATCGTCAACTTCCCTTACCTATGCAGCAATGCATCCTTATCAACTGCTTACGGGATTTATATTTCTTCGTTGATTCGAGCATGCTTTAAGTATTAGTAATTCCTAAAACGAAGTAAGTTATTGACAAACAAGTTGATGAAACAAGAATATAAACATTCTCGTTTAAAGTCATCATTTCTTAAGTTCTATGGTCGATACAGTGACCTTGTCAGCAAATACAATCTATCATTAAGTCAAATGCTGACAGACGTTTTTCATGCTAATTGTTAGGCCATTATTTACACACTGATTTGTCTATCGATTTTTCCGTTATTTCCCGATCATGTCAAGGAGCGCACGGCGGATGTGACAGGTCGGCGGGGGATGCTCACTCCTCCATGACATCTGATCCCACCTTTGATATTTGCTCTGCTCCTGATTTGAACTGTTTGAATGGTCTTTTGAGCTTGAATATTGGTCCTTATCTCCATGTTTCATGTGGTAGACTCTGTAGTGTCTTTTATTTCAAGTTCGCTGGGATATATCGAGTCAACATATGAATGGAAAGAACTATTGTTAATTGATAATACGTTGTCGAAATGTCTAAATGTCTTGTTGAAGACTACAACAAGTGTTTTCTTCTTATGTAGAAGTTATTGAATAAATCCTGCTTCATAAGAACATAAAAACAGGTTGGCTAATCAAAATAAGGAACATAAATAGTTCCCATTGCAATTCCAACAGTTTGTTGGAAGAATATTAATTAAGTGACTTTGTGACCGGTCGACAGGGAATGCTTACTCCTTGATGGCACCTATCCGACATCTAATGTTTTAAGAGGACCGTGTTTGCTCTACTCCAATTTTTTATTGTTTCAGTGGACGTTTGAGACTAATTAATGATCGTTATCTTCGTATTTCATTCATAAAATTACGATATATACTACCTAATATAGTGCTATTTTAACACAGAGAGTCAAAATTTTTATAAAGGGAATTTTTTCTGGAAAATATGTTTTTCGTGCGGAAGAATTTAAGACAAGAAATGCATGCAAGTATGCTTATTTTATTTTAATAGTGGTTTTTGATATCTGAAAAAAATTAAGTTATCGTCATGCATCACTAATCTTTCATACATCAGACAATCAGTAGAGACTTACACGTCATTTGTCAAATCAAAAAATAAACCATTTGATGTTTAATACAAAATACACAATGCTTAAATTCTCAAGAACTCTTGAAAAATAAATTCCATATTTACATTAAAATCTATAAGTAATCTCCATAACTAGAAAGAAGTTCATTTTTTCCGAAAAATGTAATGCAAGATACAAATTATATATGTGGAAAAGAATTATACATTTATTTAGAAAATTTATTTTGTTTTTGTTTTTGTTTTGTTTTTCTTCCCCTTTTCTTCTCAAAATACTCTAAATATTGATCTTGTTGAGCACTATAATATAAAAAGACCCGTATTGGAGGGTGACCTGGCCCTCGATACTAGTTACAGTGGGAGTGATGGACTCATTTTCTTACTTTTTTATACAAATTCCCTGGATGCAACAGGAATCATGTTTTTATATGTGTAAGTTATATAACTATTGTTAAAAAAAATTATACAATCAATTATATAGGTATAATATTTCCCTTTTTCCTAATTTTGTTTGCAGTTTTATGTTCTTTAAAAAAATTGCATATCATAGTATCTATTACTGCTGAATTGTGACATATGCATAAGGTTTATACAGATGTAGGTGGCATTCTTAATATTTTATTCTGTTTTAAATATAGTAGTATAAAGAGATGAATTGATGGAAGAGTAATATGTCCTGTGTAAACAATGTTTATTAACGTATCTTTTAAGGTGGATATTATCAGACTGATTAAGTGTATATTTATATACATATTCATATTAATATATAACTTCTTTACAGAAGATTAAAAAACACTTTGTTCATGTTAATATTCTTATTTTAAGTGAAAAAAAAGTCTCCATTTATATTCTAGGTTTCAATGGTATTTTTTACTTACCAAAACTATTAATACATGTACTATCCTAGAGTATTTATATTCACACAAAGCTTATTGTTCATATTTTTAAAAAAAGTAGTTAAAATCGATATTTCATACAATTTTTGAACATTTTGGAAAAAAGTCAATCTCAAATGGCTTTCACAAAGAAAAGCATGGGTCACCCTCATTTCTCCTTAATATTTTTTATTCTTTATCATGGTGGGTAGGAAGATTATATTTCAATAGAAGCATACCTCTTTAGAATAGTCAATTTTTTAACAAAATGAAGCTTGTTTAACAAATATCGCATTTAAAGAAAGTATATATATGATAAAATTCCATCTATGCTAATATCAATAATCTTTGATATTTCCATAGCCTGATTTTTGGTTTTGTCAAACACAAAAAGTATGCTGCTACATTAGAATACAGTTCAATAACGAAATGTTCCAAACTAGGTAAACTATTAATCAAAGAAAAATTTTACTCGGTATATCAATAAGGCTTCATATCAAAACATATTTTAAAAATGTTTACTTTCAAAATATATTGCACATTTCTATAAGTACTTGCAAAGTAAAAGGTAAAGATAACGAACAGTGATCGATCTAAAAAAAAAATCCAAGAACAATACAAATATGCGAAGAGGCCTTAAAATACAGACCCCTGGAAATTCCAGAGGTGGGATCAGTTGCCTAAGAGAATTACGCATCCACTGTTGACCGGTCACACCCGCCGTGAGCCCTATGTATTAATCAGGTAGACGGAACTATCCGTAGTCAATTCAGTACAAAAATAAAGGCCTTTCAATTGGTATGAAACAAGTCAGCCAAAATACGACCCAATGATAGTTTATATTTGCTAACAATGTCATTATAACGACCATAAAATTTACGAAATGCTGACTTTAAACGAGGTTGTTTAAATTCCTCTAACAACAACTTATCAGTGAGTTGCCTGCCTCGCTTTAAATTTTGATCGTACTCAGATCAAGCTCCTGAGTAGCGAGTAGGTTGGGAGACATTAACACCAGAAGCAGGTGATAGTGGAACATTACTACATAAAAAATGAAAGTTCACGATGGAAAAGCTAAAGTCATCTCGTTTGTTATACAATTTAGTTGTTTATTATTTCAAATTCACTGGGATATATCGAGTCGACAAAAGAATGAAAATAAATATTGTTAATTGATAAAAATCGTCGATATATCTGAATGTTGAATGAAGGCCACAGCTAGTGTTTTCCTCTTCACGTGTAGAAGTTTTTGAGTAAATTCTGCTTCATAAGAATATGAAAACAGGTCAGCTAATAAAGGAGCACAATTAGTGCCCATCGAAATTCCAACAGTTTATTGGAAAACTTTGTCTCCAAAGACTACATAAATGTTGTCAATGAAGAACTCCAGCATCCTTTAAATATCAACTTTAGAGCACTTGTCTGTACAATCAGAGTCGTTTTTAACGAAGTAACTTTGGTGATGACCAATCACAAAGATGTGAAAATTTCCGAGTTCCGTTTTTTATTTAAGGAGCAGTTGTCAATGATATCAAAAAGTCTAGATTTTAATTTATCGTTAGGAATTATTGCATAAAGTATAGAAAGTTGTAAGTCAATGAAACATCAAGAGACTGGGAAGTAAATTAATTTTTTTTTAAGTAATCTGATTGCAGTCTCCATTCCAAACACCAAAAATTAATGCAGAAATCATTATAGACAATCGAAATATATGTGTTTTGTAAATTAATTAGTGCATTGTATATATTTTTTTATCAACTTGTTGTTATGTTCACTCCAAGAATAGTAGCAATTTCATCTTTGTAAAAGGAATCGTAAATCACGAATTCAAAAAACCTACAAATTGTAACACTGAAAGCTTAGTTTTTTGCTTTACTGCACTCTGTACTGAATGTATAATTTTAGCCACCTTGCCCTCTGCGATTTGCAGTTTACTGTAGAAGTAATCATACGATGATTACATGTACAATGAAATAATTTATCTTTTGACAATTTGGACACACTATCAAAGTTATGATAAATACGATCTTCCTTAGACATTGACTAAATCTTAAATGCCTCAAACCAAACGGATAATAATGTACGATATCATTGGTGGTACCTCTAAAAATATACCATAGTTAACTTTACTTTACAAGAGTTAGCTATAGCATTGAAGTCTTCACTATAGTAAATCAAACTATTTTTATTATGGCTTCAGACTTTTTTTTTTGTTCTATAATTCATACATGCGTATTTTGTATATTAAAAGGGCATATTACTTGTATATTAACATATTATTCACAAATGTTAAATAATTGCTATTGCATTAAGAGATTTTAAACTTCAGAATCTCAAAAAAAGTTTCAGTCTAGTTTAAATAGTATCAAAGTACGTATTAACTGTAGTAAACTATAGTTAGCTTTATTCTATAGTTAACTTTAGTAAATTTTTATTAAGGATTGCTTCCGTAAAGAATTTCACAGTAATAACACTTTATGAAAGACAAAAAAGCAGTCATACGAAGAGATTGGTGAGAGAGAGAGAGAGAGAGAGAGAGAGAGAGAGAGAGAGAGAGAGACCAAAAAAAACCCCAAACACATTTGCTTTGTGAAAATCGGAATACTTATCTACTTAAGATTAGCTACACTTCTTTCTTACCTATTGGTTACTTCCAAAATGGACAGCTCTGTTCACAGTTAACCTTCATTTAAAAAGATTTGGCGCCATCCTTTATAAACATAGCCAACGACGAGGAAGTTTATTTTGGTCATCCAATATGGTATCGACTCTTTATCTCATCTTTTAAAACAATGTATCTTACAAAATTTTGGCTCATAGCATTTTAGATGCAGCCAGATTTCTTAAAGATAAACGGTCTTTTGGTGTGCAAGCACTTATTTTTACAAGGTCATATGTATCTTAAATGATCAATAATTTTCAATGTGGTCAAACATTTGAGCAAAAACCTTTCTTAATTTCTTATCATAAAAACTTATTTGTCATCATTTTGCATCGCAAAACGGTTTTGTTTTTAGCTAGATATGCTATATGTATAGTTTTTCTATGAAAAATGTTTTGCATTTTCAATCAGCGAAAATCAAATTATATATATTTTTGTTCCAAGTCAAAGTTGTTGTCGACGTCATTGCAACTAAAATGTCAAATCACTATGTTCTTACTTTTTATATACATGTAATAAGTTTAGATTTGTTGATCAGGTATCAAAAAAAATCTATCTGTTTAATGATACAGGCAGCGCAGTTCGCTTTTTTATTCGTAAGAACATATCTGTTTAGCTTATTAGATTGCAATTTTTATTTAATATACTTGTATCCACAACAAGAAGGCAAGAAGGTAACGTTCAGAAAGATCTATACACATTCATTTTGCCTTTGAAGTGAAGTCAACTTTCCCTTTTTTTCTTGAAGGAATACAGAAATATACTCTCAATAGATTTTAATTCGCTCGAACTTACTACATGTATTCGTAAATAAATTTGAGTTACATGTAAGCGAATAAAGAATAAATGTTCAGCATTTAGGGTATTTTCAAAAAAAAAAAAAAAAAAAAAATAGAAGAAGAGTAAAATGTAAGATAAGACCTAGATAAATTTGTCTGATGAACATAAGAATAAAAGCACATAAAAGCAGCCAAAAATAAGAGGTTGAAATATATTCCCAAAGTACTTTTATTATGTCATTGATAGGATGGATCTCAAATGGCACTGATCAGTTTGAAGTTATCTTTTAAATAGAAATAAATACTTTTCCCTATTCTTGTCTTTAACAATTTATATTTCTCTTATGCAAGATAATGTTCTATTATTAGTCAAATCAAAGTCTTCTTTTAAAAATGTATATATCAAAAGATTCTATATACTTTCAGTTACTTTCTATGTCTGAAACATCTATAACATTTCAAAACTATATACATTTAGCTATGAAGAAAGTTCTTTCATTTTAAAGCATTTAAAGGTCTGTGTAAATCATACTTGAAAAAGTGATAGGATTATTTATCCAGTTTAATATTACAGATAATAATCTCTTTTTTAACATAAAATATGCTACATCATATATTTGATTTTTAAATCAATTATTTGAATAATGGCAATACATCTATTTACGCAATTCATTAGTATTCAATAGTATTCTTGCAAAGATTTTTTTTCTAACTAGCCCAAGGGCAATTACTAAAGTTGTTGAATGTTAAAGACGCCAAAAAATATTTGTTGTACAAATCAATGCAAACATATCAATTACATTTAAAACGACAAACTCTGGTATCAGTATCATTTAAAGTCAAACACATGTTACCTATTATATAGATACATCCCAATAAGGGTATGGGAATTGCGTCTATCTAATACGCTAAACTATCACAATGAAATAAGAGATTAGGTTACCATAATGTAGACTAACTTTGCAAAAATGATTCAAAAAGAAAGATCTTGCAAAGAACAAAAGCAAGGGCTTCCATTGTAAATAATATTAAGTTTAGATTAAAATTCAGTTCATCACTCAGAATGAGGCAAATAAAAGACAAAACGATCAAGAAAATCAACTGGTATTTATTCAAATAAATCGTATCAAATCGTATTAAAAGTATCATTTTCAACAAAGAAGTGTAGCATAACAGCATTTTCATGTGGAATATCTGCCCTGAAACATTTTTTAAATCATTTCAATTTACAAAAAATATGTATAAGATTGTATTATTCATGCTTTAAGAACATCGTTTAAGCGACTACAAACCATTTCGTTTCATACTACATAAAATATTCAATTAACAAGTCTCTCAAGATTAATACAAGAGGTCATTTTTTTCCGTTTTCGATTTGTGTTTTCAGCTGAGGTCATCAGTTGTTAGTAAACCCATGCAGCTGCAACGGATAAAGAAAAAGGGGTATTTCAATGATTGGTTTTTATTTTTTACAAGAATAAAAATTCATTATGATGATAAAATGATGAAATAACAATGAAACTTATACATGTAAACAAAAATTAAAAAATAAATAATAATGAAAAAGAAGACATGTAAAAGGCAATTTGTTCTTATACTTAGGAAGGCTCTCCCCTCATATTTAATTTACAATCTCAAAAGATAAACAATGTAAGAAAAATGTTCAGCTATTTATGTGAAAAAGCAGAAGGCTATATCATTTAAACTTTGATTTTCTATCATTATGAAATGAACAAAAAATGGTTACCGTATTGCATTTTTGAAACAATAAAAAAAAGATAAAATTTATAAGATGTATATATAAGAAATGTGTTTGAATTTACGAATATGACAAAACCTTTATTTTCGATGTTGATGCAGTTCATCAAATTCCTCCAGGAGGGTTACATGTAACACTTGAAAAGAAGATATTCTACATAAAATTGGAAGTTTTAACAGATAAATCACTTACGTCTGACGAATTCTTTTTGAACCCCTTTCTTTTCTTCGGACGGAAAAGAAAGCTCTTTGTATTCCTTCATTTTCATGTTTGTCTCCATAATATCAATTCTGCAAAGAATATTGAGAAATATACTCTCTCTATAGATATTTGATAATGGTTTTTTTTCTTATTTTTTAACTGTTATAATTTAAAAAAAAAGAAAGTGGTATTTGTAGTCCAATCATATACGCTACATGTGTAAAGCTCTTTGTTAAAAAAATTATAAGAAATTATAATACGTATAGGGAAATACAAGTCTTCCCCAATATACATGTAATATATATTAATTAGGGATGGCAATTGAATACAAAACTGCTAATCGGTTAACCAAAAAATGTTCCGACCGATTAATCGTATCAAATACACATTTTTCTGACCTCTTTTTTTCAGTAAACTCTATTCATATACGCAACAAAACTTTTGAAAAAAAAAGCTAAGTAATATTTTGTATATGCTTGATCACTTCACTTTATATGCTGTATTTCAATTTTGATAGACAAAAATACAAAAACCTTAAAATATCCCTCTGATATTTAAGACTGATGATTTTTCAGACCAGATGTTACGCAGGATCATTTTGCATTAACACCATTAACAGAAAATGAAACCGAACTAACACTTAATTGCATGGCAATGTTTGTTTCTTTAAAAAATATAATTTGGCAGACAACTCCAGAAGATAGACGGTTAAGATAAACATTGTAGTCAGTTCAAATTACTCAAAAGTAATTGTAATTAATTTCTATCATTAAAGAGATACAGGACATGTAGTTTAACGGCATGGTGTTCAAACAACATTTACCACTTCACAAACTGACCAATTACCCCCAACGACCTCACTTTGGAGAGCCTAAATTAGTTTATTATCTCCAGGGCGGCTGAAATAAATGTTGGAAACTTATCAACATTCAGAGATTTTTTACGTTGAAAATTGATTTCTAAGGAAGTTTACACATATATAATTTTTTTTCCGACTAACCGATTACCATCGTTCCGACCGAGTAATCGGTTAACTGGTTACGAATTGCCATCCCTAATATCAATACAACAAAAATGGGCTATATATTTTTCTTAAAGTCATACCAATATACTTTAACTGCATTCATTGAGTTTATATTTCAACTTTATTTATAGGATTTGTTGTCTTTAAATTTCCAATGTTTTTTCTCTTTAATTGTGCTATTTCCTATTATTTATCTCTGAAAATTTGGATAAAGACTCTGAATACTTACACTCTAGTAAGATTAGAATTTTTGTTATGGTATATGTACATGACCACCAAGGCGACTATAAGGATACACAGTGGTACGCTTATTCCAACAACAATTAAAAGAGTTGGCATATCTAAAATATATTTGAAATTTTCAAAATTGGTTATAATTAAAACTGATGTACATTTACATTTAAAACTCATTTACTTGCTGTAGCAAGACCATTTTGGAAAATATAATTCTCATGACAGATGACTGCTTTTTTTGATTAGAACATTTAATTTTCAAGATATCTTAATTTACAATTCTCAATATTTCATGTGACTAAAATACTTGAAATTTAATTCATAAAACCTGGGTTTCAATTACCTTTATCTGATACATTCCTGTAAGAAAAATTGAAAAAATTGAGACGTACAAAATCTATCCGTTGTATTAGGTACAAGATACAAGATTCTATTAATCTAATTTGGGGCCTGGTGGAGCAACACAGATTTAAGGGTTCGTATATAAGGGTTTGGATTTAAATCTGTTTAATACAAGTGCATTACGATACTTACACACAGGCTGCCACACCTGAAGAGTCGTCACATTGTTTTCCTGCTGGACAGGTAGCGCCAAAACTCCCGAACACAAAACAGGGGCTCGAAGATGCAGAAACGTCTTCAATCAAAACAATAGGCCATGCAATATTCTTAAATACGATTATCAAACAATACTTTTCGAAATTCTGGTTCCCTTTATACTTTATAACTTACATTCAATCGTCAGATCATTTTCGTTTTTTATTCTGATGTGCAATATGGCTGGTGTTTGTTGTAAGACAAGGAGTTTTCTTTGGCCTTTGAGTAGCCTTGTCATACTTGTGGCCAGATCGCTTTTGAGGCTCATGGAATCATTCTTGTCTCCAATTATTTCATAGTCAACAATCAAGCTTCCAAACCTTGAAGAAAAGTCAGTTTGAAAATCGAATTGTGTAAGCTAAATATGCTTTCTTCAGTATAGCAGCAACAAATATATTAATAACCTTTAAAAAATATTAAAAGTGAATTTATAAAATAATTGTCTTTGTTTACATACCGGATAGACAGGATTTTAACTTGAAAAAATCCACTAACGTTTTCCTTCCTGTAGTAACTTTCTAACTATTAAAAAAAAACATATCTTGAAATTTGTTTCATAACAAACTTTATAATTATTCATAAAATACAAATATATTTTGGGCAAACAATAATTTACCACAGCTTCGAATTCTTCCAGTAATTGTTCAGTGCGTGTTAAAAATTCCTGTCGACTTGTATTAGTTTCAAACTTGACTTCCAGTTTTACTTTTGTTTCCGTCTCATCTATGTTGTAAAAATTATTTCTTTTCATAAAAGAATCACAACATAAAACAATAAAAAAAAAAAATTTAAAAAAGTAAACACCAAAATTGCCACATAAGTTCAATCGCTTTACAATTCTGTGTCTGTAGAATTGGCTATATGGAATTTCCGGTACACATTTTCTTTGTGACGTTTTTGTGACATTTGGGACGTACAGTTTAATAGAAATAACCCTTACATGTACAAAGAAATATACCAATTTCTTTTCTTTCTTGTTATTTATTCCTAGCCTACGGCATAGCATTGTACTTTCCTTATTTGGAAATAAATAAAGTTTTATTAAATATGAACAATTAGCTAAAAGTGTTTTTCATCATCTAAAACGTTATTGATATAATAACATTAACATGTTAAATGTACCAGTCATCAACAAAAAGTGTAAGGAAATGCACTTAAATGATATAAACATAGATTAAATCTTACTTGTGCTATACGCTGGCCTTGGATCTGCATTTAAAGATAAAATATAAACAAGGTAATTTCCAGAAAGAAAGAAATATGAAGGGTCATTGGTGTAATCTAGAAATTTTATTTTATGTCAAATATATTGGTATTATTACATCTTTATTTGCTGATCTTGATATTTCTTTCTTTCTCTCTATCTTTCTTTCTTAATCGAGGCTTAATACATGTATCAGTTAATCAGTTATATATGTACTCACGAATACACCTATCAAGGTTTAATCCTCCATATCGACATTCACAGTGAGCGGAAGCTGGTGTATTAACACAGACTTGCAAATCCTCGTCACAATGTTTAAGGCCTTCATTGCATTCATCTACATCCTGCGAGCAGTCTTTTCCCTCCCATCCAGATTTGCAACGACACATTCCAGATGAAGGATCACATTCTTTCGTTTTGTCAAGAACACATGAACATTTCTGAGAGCATTGTTCCCCAAAAGTAAAGGGTTGGCATGCTGAAATTATGTGAAAAACGGAATCCCTTTTGTAGTCATGATGATATGCTTTTATAAAAAAATAAATATCATCTATTGTTTTGGTTAACAAGTATTAAATTACATATTTGCTTGCAATCTATGATATACAGAAGTCCCAATACACAACCTGTGCAAACACGCCCATTTCCTTTATATCCTTGATGACAACTACACTCGTAACTACCAATAGTATCTGTGCAATTCGCGTTAGAAGAACATTGGTTGTTACCATCAATGCATTCATTTACATCTACAATCAGTTATAGAATATGCAATACAAAGTTAAAATTTATGCTATCTTTATGTCTAATATACACATAGTGTATTGTATTATGAATTCCAGGGCATCAACAATAGCTGGAAATATGGGATAATTTGCATAACGGGCGAAGCACGTTATGTATAAGTAATCCCACTTTTTCAAATGTTATTAATGTCCCTGAAATGCGGAACAAACTAGACAGTGAGTCTTTATATTTACATTCATGTGTGAAATAAAATCACAAATAGATAAAAAAAAATGCTGCCTATTTTAATAGAATTGAAATTCACGAGGCATTCCATGTTAATTTTGATTGCCCCGCCCGCTGACGTCAAATTTAACTAGAAAAAATAGTCCGATAAAAGATTGAAACAAATTTAATGATTTTTTTGTTATTTTATTAAATGGACAACAAAAGGATTTTTTTTAATACTATGATCAAAGTCATTTGATTGGCTTTGATGAAAGATGTAACCTAGATCTAGGAAGCGCACGCACACGTGTCACGTACTGAATGTGTCAGCCCTATTGAATGTCGGGCTGCAATATCGAGAAATGGAGAGAAAACTTGTTTGTGTAGATGACAAAATAGCAGATGAACTGGAATATTCGTTGTTTACAAAAGCAGATCACAAGGGCTGCGTCTGTAGGACGATGTCTGCGTTAGATGAAAAGTCAGAGACTCAGTGTATGTAACGATTTCTCGGCCGACAATTGACGGAGATGGACCACAGTGTCTAATGTCGCGCTTTCCAGCAGACGTTCATCGGAGTTATGAAAATGTATTTTTATAAAGCCAATATTCCAATTAAAGTTCATAAAAATTATTGTTTTAATCTTCTTCTTTTTTTATTAGTAATGAGAAAAAACTCACCTGCTTCTTTTGTAAACAAGTTATTTTTTCTTGAGTTTATTCATACGCCATTCATTTACACACTGATTGACATTTAAAGGACCTATCGCATGATCTTTCAAAAATCGTAATTTTATGAAAAAAAAATTATCTACAACCTTGTTTATTAAAATACTGAATACAATAAACGTTGTTGAAAGCATATTATAAGAGATTTTAAGAATGGAAATTAAAATACAGCAATATGCATATTTCAGTCGGATTTCGGCAAAATACTGCTCTGACATTATAGGCGACAATTCAGTGATAGGGAAGTAAGAATATGCACACTATCAAGGGAGTTATTAACATCAAATGCAGCTTAATTACAAAAATGCTGAAAAAATTAATTCCTAACGTGCTTTTCAATTACTATGGAAACATTAACTAGTTTTAAGGTATAAGGTTTTTGATAATTTTCGGTTTTTATTCCAAACATTTAGAATCTGTAGCTCTGATTACTGCAATGTTTCGTGATCGGGAAATTATTAGGCCGCCATTCTTTACAAAACATCTGAAGGCATACTTGCATAAATTAATATTAAGTTAAAAATGAAAACGAAGACTAACAAAGTTATATAATGTTAACTTAGGGAATCAAATAAGTTAATACATGTGATAAAATGACAAATCAAATTGTACTGCGATGGCGGGTTTCTTCGTCTTCGCTGCATCTTCCTCGCTATTGTCCCTGCTATTTGTACAATGTTAGCAGATTTTCAGATTTTTTCCTGCTGACAATTCAACATATAAGGTTGGATATTCAATTTCATATCGATAATTCAGTGATTGGTCGTACACAACGCAGAAAATTTAGGATGTATCGCGTATATTTTAGTAACATTAACGTAAAGAGCTGATCAGCTTTTGTCGCCTTTGACGTCACAGGGTCACGTGATCGCTATCTAATTAACTTAGATTTTTAATTCCGGGGTTTTCATTTGAGTCAATAATTGGTTAATTAAAAAAAATCGCGGTTTATCCACAGTAAAAACACAGAATTTATTAACTGTGGTCATAAGGAACGTAATACGCTTTTAATTTCAAATAATTTAGAAACATGCGATGAGTCCTTTAAGAAGCATTTCAATTGAGAAATGTTCATTCCACCCGAATGATCAAGAAATCAACAAACCTGACTTTCAAAGTCTTTATCACGGTGACAACAGTTGGGAATGTAAATATTATTGTAAGAATTAGGAATTTAACATGGAATATCTTCAGATAACTTTTTTGGAAAGGTTTGAGTTATGTATATTTTCCCTAAAAATGTGAATTTAAGATACTGACTATTGCATTCAAGGGTAGCTGAGTTGAGCTCATATCCTTCATTGCAGGAACACTGGAAGCCTCCAGGCCAATTAGAGCAATCATGACATCTGACATTATTGCATTCATCAATGTCCCTGCAATCATCTGTATCTGCTAATCTGTAACCAGCTTTACAGCCACATGTGTAACTTCCTTCTGTATTTATACACTTCTGTGTACAAGCTGTTGGATTCTCACATTCGTCAATGTCTACAGGAATTAATATTAACATAATACTTAAGAAACATACTTTACTTTTTACAATATATTTTTTGTAAATTTTCATACATATTTTTATATATTTCAAATACTGTAAGGTTGCAGTTACCTAGACAATTTCCGTTGACATTTATAAAACCTGCAACGCAGTCGCATCGGAATGAACCTGGAGTGTTTACACATATCTGATGTTCTTCCATACATGGATTATTCTTACATTCATCGATATCCATTTCACAAGTCTCTCCAGTCCAACCTGGCTCGCAGACACAACCAGTTACAGGATGACACGACTTTGCACCTCGTCCACATTTACATGGTGTTGCACAGTTCACGCCATAAAAATACCCATTACAAACTGTCAAGAGAACGAAAGATGAGAGAGAGAGAAAGATTTACCTTCGTAATTTTTGAATTTCAAATCAAACTTTAAATGAATTTTATTACCTTTGCAGGATTTACCGTCATTTTGTAGCTCGTAACCAATAGCACAATCACATTCAACGGACCCTATCGTGTTTGTACAATTCTGATCACACACCGAGTTCCTTTTACATTCATTAATATCTAGAATGGAAGCAAAAAAACCCTGCTTGTTCCATTCTGATCTTCTAAAGAGAATGATATAAATTTTATTCACATTGAGTGTGCCTGAAACATTTCAATATTTACCAATACAGGTTTTCTGGTCATTGCCAAGCTCGTATCCATGTTCACAGAAACAAACCCCGTTGCCTGGATCGCGTACAGACGGCTTGCAAGCATAACTACAGCTAAGCCCAGGATATAGGGAACAAGAGTCTTTTACTGAGAAAATCAATTCATTATTAAAATACGTATAAAGCATGACTATTGAAGTATTTTTTTCGTGATTAAAGAGCAGTTAAAAAACGACCAGCGTCAGTTAATTCTAATTTTATATGATAGAAATGCTTTGATAATTATAATTGCAATTGATATTAATTTGTAGGACTCCAAAGTCCGATGGTTACGCCAAAGTCCGATGGTTTCCGTTAATCCCCGATGGTTTGGTGTCCGCTTGCTCGTTTCCTATGAGACAAGGTCCGATGGCGTGGAGAAACAATCAATGTCTATGACACCATAATATTCCGACTTCAACCCTTGACGCCGTTGTCTGACATTCAAAGGCCAACAATTTAGGATTAGTCTTCGCATACAATTTGACTGATTTTGCTTATTCTGAGATATTACGCGTAGGGTTAGTACTCGCACCCTACTCGAGTGATAAGGGTTAGTCCTTGCACACTATTGTACTGATTATGGTAGAGCTTCGCACCCACCCGTGAGATAATTTAGGGTACACGTCGTCGTAGTACCCTCATGCACTATTCGACTGAATATGCTTAAACTTATACTCACCAAAGATATTCAGGGTACGTCCTTGCACACTATTCGACTGATTAGGGTAAGCCTCTACCCAACCAAGGATGTTACACACTTTTCGACCGATTAGGGTTATTCTCGCACCGATCCCCGAGATTAAGTTTAGCCTTCTACCCACTTGAGAAGGAGCAATTATATTTTTGCTTATTCTACTGAAACATTTCACTTCGGCGATCAAATTTTTTAACATTCGTTTGTATTTATATAAAACTGGAGTGGCGCAGCTTCACAATTTGGTGCAATAATACTATGACGTTATTGACATATTTTTTTCTCTTTACCGTCGGATTTTGGCGCGTCAAACCATCCCAGTTTGGTGCAGACCATCGGACTTAGGCGTGACCATCGCACTTTATAGCTCCACATATTTACATACTTGACAACAGATTAAAGTTAAATATTTGTGTCATACGTTTACATGTGTAAACCTAAAAAATGTCATCCTGGTAAATCTTATACAGGGCAGTTTCATATTGAAATTTGTAATGATATCTACATGTATATATAAATCTATATTTTAAATCCCATTGCCAGCTACATTTATCTGCGTCAAATTTATCGCAACGAACTAGGGATGGCAACGAATATTCGAACATTCGAATATTCATTCGACGATTTGATATTCGAATATAAATTTAAGATTCGAATATTCGGTGTTTTTCAGATTTCATAAAAAGAAGTACTGTGATTAATAAATTTTGATTAGTACAGTGCTGGAATTATCCCTGTATAATTTACTAGCGATCAATTTCGATCGCCTGATTTCTTTCACTACTTTCTTATCTTATAGATTTACTAAGTTACATGTATTTTGTTTTGAGTAAGGTGCTAAAGAATTGTACAATAATGCTTTATGTATAATGCAAAACGTACTTTCGTAGTTTTTATTAGTTAAATGCGATCGGATCTAGAATCGAGGACAACAAAATGAAAACCTTCTTAGAATGTCGAAAAGACGTGAAGATTATGCTGATCAAAACAAATTTAATAATTATTGATCATTTAAATAAATGTCCAATAGAATTAGGCTGTAATTAATATTGTAAAGGGCTCAATTTCAGAATAAATGATTATATGTTGTACATAATCCTGAATTTTATACTCATTATCGGGAAATGATTACTAGTAATTACCTAGGAAAAATGTCTATGGAAATATTTTTTTTTTATATTTCAAAAACATTGTATCAAAGATTTTAATCATATCTCTTATTAGGCAGATAATCGTAATTTTTTTTTACACGTATTGAAATCTGAACAGTATACCATTACAACTATCTTGCCTTTGATAAGACGACTGGTTCCTCAGTTGGAGCTACTATAGATACACATGCTTCATTTGTTAAAATTATACCTTTCTACATTTAAATTTATTTATTTCAAACATTGACAAATATCAAATGAAAATACTTAGTGTACAACTACAAAAGTCTTTATACAATTTTACATCCAATATAAATATACCTGCGCTATACCTTTCATGAGAGTGGGATGATGCATATTTAAAATAAAACATATTTTATTTATTTTATCGAATATTCAAATATATTCGAATACTTTCATTGAATATTCGAAAATGAATTATTGAAAAAATAGACATCCCTACAATGAACCTTTAAAAACTTTTGATCACTGATTTCATGCTTTTGTCGATTTTTGAAATCGATGTAATGTTTCAACAGATTTGTTTCTTTTGATAAAAGACATACATAAATTTATAAATCAGGCACTGATAGTTCAAAAACATTTCAATAAAAAACGTAAGGAAAAAACTTAAAGGAAAAAAATGTTAATTATTTCATATTCCTTTAAAGCTATAAGGCTGACCTTCTTCGCACGTCTTTCGGTCATTTCGTAGAGTAAATCCATAGTAACAGGCACAGTTATAGCCACCATCTACATTGATACACATTTGAGAACAGCCATGAATTCCCGTATCACACTCATTTATATCTAAAAAATTAGGACAATTCAAGCATATTTAGTTTACTTTATCAAGCATATTTAGTTTACTTTATGTTAATACTATAGAAGTCTTCCTTGAATAAATACAGGAGGCAGGAACAGGTATTTGTTTTTATTGAAAAGTTTCAGAATAGAATTGCATACACAATTACAGTTCGTGTCTAAAGTTCATAGACTATATTCACCTTCACATCTGTCATTCTGTTTTTGGAATCCTTTTTGACACTCACATAAATAACTACCATGCGTGTTTTGGCAAAATGTTGTTGATTCAGGACAATCATTAAGGCTTGTGTCAGCACACTCGTCAATATCTAAAATAATAATTTTGCATTGAAATAATTCACACGCAGTCATTTTGATTCTCATTTTCCATGTTTTATATTATAAAAAAATAATTTACCTTCGCATTTCTCATTGCCCTTTTTGAAACCTTTCTCACAAATGCACGAGTATGAACCTTCAAGATTCTGGCATACTCGATTAGAACCACATATAAATGGGTCTATTGAGCATTCATCAATATCTTCATCACATTTGACACCTGTCCATCCTGACAGACAGACACACCCACTGACTGGGTCACATCTATCCACACCTGGTCCACATTCACAGACCTGGCTGCAGTTTTCTCCGTACATGGGCAGAACACATTCTACAAAGAAAGGCATGCAATGGCTTTTGTACCAATTTTGTAGCCACCTTTTCCCCCGAAACATGTTCATTAGAGTAGAATTTTCCCTCGGGGAAATCTTACAGAGGAGAGAATTTCCTCCATCCCTCATTTCCAGAATAGGATTTCTCCTACCTTTTAAAATTAAATCGTTATATTTGAGGCCCTTAAAAACCTCAGTAACAATGTATTTGCTGAAATTTTATACAATAATTATTATTTCTTTAAATGAAAAAATAAGAGTTTCAACGTCAAAAGCTCTTCAATTATAGTACAGTGTAAATAACTTTAACTCTTAAAATAACTCAAAAAGGTATTTAAAATCATGGAGTTTCTTTCCAAAATTTTAAGGAAGCATACAAAAACAATATTTTAAATACTGGCTGGATAAAATATCTAGCTCTTTCAATATATGATTTCATCTTTACAAGCCAGAAAAGCATTTTTTAATTTCATATTTTTGGTATTTGAAAAATAGTTTTGTTTTCACATAATCACTTTTCAACGTAAATAATATCCACAAAATATGAAAAAAAATATGTTAGGAAGAGTCAGATAGACATTTCGTTTTTTTCAAATAAAGAATTAATGGCGTTCAATATTTGAATATTTTTAAGAAACATGTCACTTATGGAAAGAAAATATCATATTTGACAAGGGAATTGATATAAAACTTAGACACTTAAGAGAAAATGCTATATTTCAAATTTAGACTCAGAAAGATTTAAATTAAGCCGTTTTCTATCAAAATTTGTTAACTTTACTTCTACCCCACGATAGGAATTCCGTCTGTTAATTGATAAGAACACCTCACACCCCACTCTCTAAAATGTTAAACTCACTCCAGAAGACCATTAATGTTTATTACAAAATCACTAGTAATTGGTAAGCTTCGGTTTGGAAAAAAAAATGAGTGCATAGTGTAACCAGCATCAATAACTGTAAGTAATCTAGCATAGAAATTAACAAGTTAGAGCTGATTCTTATAAGTTTGTTCAAGTCATAGCACAGTGAACTGTATGATCTAAATTAAAAGAAAAGTTTCATTATATTACCTGAACATGATGTTTTATCCTCGTTCAGGAAGTACCCAGATCGACACGTGCAATTGAATGACCCTTTACTATTGATACAACCTTGTTCACACTTGGAAGTAGGTAGTTCGCATTCATTGATATCTAGAGTTAAAAAAAAATTCCTCATTTAAAATTGTAAAACGTGTGTGCAAATTGCAAACAGTTACTAGTATCTATAAAGAAATAATGCATAAATCACAAAAATACAATATGCATATACAATTTTCAATCAATGAAATGCATTTGCATGAAGCTGACATATATATGTAGAACCAATGTGCCTGCATTTATATTCCCCTCCGTCTTGACAGTTCACTTTGTTAGTGCAATTTTATAAATCATTCATACATAAATGCTTGGAATTATTTTGGAAAACTTTTTCTAGCATTTAGCAAATTTTGAGCTTCTCATTGGTCTTTTTATCAAGTCATAAATCATATCATGTATCTAATTTTTGGGATTGAGAAAGAACCCTCTGAAATTAAGATGATATGTACGCAAAAAGAGAAAAAGGAATACATACCTTTACAGTTAATGTTGTTCTTGGCCAACTCAAATCCTAGTGGACAAATACATTTTATGGTTCCGCTAATATTGCCACACGAATATTCACATTCCTTTTCAAAGTTTTCACAGGGATTTATGGCTGAAAATTATATTTTAAAATGATTTAAATGAAGTGTTGAAAAAAATTGTTGAATCTTAGCAAAAGTTTTTGTTGCTTTTTATGTAATTCAGAAATAAGGACAATAGGTTTGATTATTAGTATTAACACAAACGGAACTTATTAAACGATATTTATTTGAACTCTGGAAACCAAAGAACAATTATAGACTTTATGTTTACCTCCTTTGTCACAGGAAGCCCTGTTTGAATTCAAGAGAAAACCCAGGTGACAATTACAATTAAATGAGCCTTGTGTATTTTGACAGATTTGTTCACATCCCGATGAAAGCTCCAAACACTCGTCAATATCTGACAAATTAATTAATAGAAATGAAATCGAAACTGTTCCTCAAAACTTTGATTAATTGCAAAAAATGTGTTTTTAACTCAAAAAGATATTTGATAGTGTAAAATCAATATACATGTATTTTCTTTTTCATATTAACAACACAAACTCCCCATACCTAAATATGAAATAATTCATAAAAATCCATTCCAACAGAAGAAAAACATACTTGCCTATATTAACATAATTGTGTTTTTTTTGTATCTGTATATTTTTTTTATTCCACTTCGTGAAAAAAGTTGGTCTGCATAATTATTGTTGGGGGCAAAAAAAAAACAATATAAGTAGAATATACTTTTAGTGCACAAGCACTCACCTTGACAAATGCCATCAACTTTTCTAAAACCACTGATACAATTACATATATAACTCCCCTCTGTGTTTTCACAAGTCTCGGTAGTAACGTTACAGGAACTGGTCGATGCAGAAGAACATTCATCAATATCTTATTGAAGGAAAAACGATGGTACATGTTTACAAGATATTTAAATTTATGAAATTTCTACAAAAAAATAAATTTATAAGAAGCAAAACCTGCAAATAACCTGCACATTTATTTTCAATTTCCTTAAAGCCACTCGGACATTCTGAGCAATTATATCCACGGCCTAATTTGACTTCTTCTTCGGGAGTAAGGTCAATGCAGTCCCTTCCATGGGAACATGGACTTTGAAGACATGCATCTGTTTCTTTTTCACACATCTCACCTGAAAATAGAAAGTACATCTATTTTATTTTGAAATTCAAATCTTTTTAAAACTTCTAAGAAAGCAAAGGAAACATTTAGAAAAAGATTATTCATTTTGATTCTTGAGCTGCGGTAATCATTGTAATATGCTTATCAATTTCTGATATAAACTGTAGTAAAAGAAATGTATACAAATAAGGGAATGCGAATTTAAAAAGATATCTGACAGGATTTTGTCATTTAAAAAAGGGATCTGGTTCCACATTCTTGAATACAACCGTAAATGTTGAGAAATTAAAAACATTCTCAGCAATTCTGACTAAGAATACCAATTCTGCGAAAAAAAAAATATAACCATAAGCAGCAAAATCAAAGGATTACTTTGTTAAATGGCTGCTAAAATACCAAAAACGTAATTCAAATATTTGCAAAATATTTATTGCATTACGAGTAATATTATAGTGATATACATCACATTCGAAGAAAAAAGTAAAGTGAAACTTACCAGAATACCCAATTTCACAGTTGCAAGTGACTCTGTGTATCTGATCGTTTGCTGTTGGAAAAGCAGATTCATAATTACATGCACCATGATTTCCACATCCGGGGCATACGTTGATTATAACATCTAATACAGGAGATAGAGCGCCAACTGCATCTTCTGCGATGATACTGTCAGCAAACAAATTTATTATACTTTTTAGGTTCTCCAATTCAGCAGATGGGCAGTATACGATAGAAAATTATTGAATTATGGTATTCTTAAGTCACATTAAACATTACATAAAATAATTTAAAGTAAAATTAACCTGATTCCTGCCATGTTATCAGTTGTTGGAGTCCATTTAGCAATTCCAGTTTTATTATCGAAGAAAAAATTCCTAGGTTGATGCAGAATTTTGTACACTGGTCTTTGATTTCCATCATCAGAGACGTTGAACATCAAATCCACCTCCTTGTTAATTTCAACATTTATTGTGGTATTACCAGATATTTGCGGCGTTTCATTTTCTGAAAAAAGAGAATTTAAAACTATAAAACAGAGCCTAAAAGCTAACCAAAAGTAATATACAGTCGAGATCGAGGTCAACCAGATTTTCGTGGGTAAAATAAGCCGACCTATGACAGCGATATCTGCTTTCGAGCTTTTCTCTTTCTTTCCAGATGACAATGCAAGATTCAGGTCCCCCGTTGCAAGATAGTCAGAAATACAGGCTGACGAAGGACGTGGACCACATTTTGTCTTTGCATCATCTAGCCGATCTGCATCCATTTCGTCGGTAAATATTGGCACAAAATCGGGATGTGAAAAATTTCTGTAGGTCATGCTTTCATCATATTGAAAAAGCGAACTTTCATTTACCAACCCTTTAACAAAATAAGGAAAAACTGGTTAGAACACAAGGTTGTTCTTGACATAAGAAAATATATGCTTTGGTAATATAAAATATATAGGCAAAAGTTTATATATATATATATATATATATATATATATATATATATATATATATATATATATATATATATATATATATATATATATATATATTAGAAAATATGCATTCTCAAAAAAAAAGAATTATTAGACAATAAACAGAAATCATTGATTATCTAATCATATATAATTATGTATCTTTTCTAGGCATTATAAAGACCAAAGAGGCATCATTTGAACCCGTGCTTCCTAACTTTGCACAATTAACAACTTATCTTGCAAAAGCAATGCAAGTTGACTTCAAGTACTATAATTATTGATATAGAAGAACATAAAAGCACTAATGTTTTGTTATAAGCACAATGATTTATCACTAATGCCTGTCAGACGACGGCTATATATATATATATATATATATATATATATATATATATATATATATATATATATATATATATATATATATATATATATATATATATATATATATATTAGGGATGTCAAATCGGTCAATTTTTGATAATCGGTTACTCGGACGTTTTTCCGATCGAGTACCCGAGTACTCGGTAAAAATGAAAAAACAAGTGTGTTAATTTTCTTGAGCCTGGTTAAGCTCTGTTAAATCCGAAAGCTGTTTTTATCACGTTTAATAAATGTATGTAAACAACTGAGTCAAAGGGAAATGAATTTTTGGTACCAAATTTATTTATCAAATAAACACAAAAGACACAATTCATACATCAAAAATTACAAATGGTTTACAGTTCTTGTTTATAGGACCTATTTCATCAACGCAAAAAAAGAGAAGACAATCTGTTACGCAGGTTTTGATGTTAGACTAGCGAAAGAGAAGGAAAGGACGTTGTTGGGATCGCTAGTCTAATATTATTTTATATATTGATTGTTTCCCACTAAACTTACTATGCAAACTGACTTTCAACATTTTTTAAAATCTTTAATTATTTCTAAACATTTCTTCGGTAGCGGCATTTCTATGCATGTCTGACTTCGCCGCCGTACATGTGTATATTAAATAATTTAAGAAGATAATAGACCATGCTTAAACGATGTTTACTGAAAACAATCATTGAAGCCATCCAAAAATTAAGTACTTCAATAGGTGAGAACTGCTGTGTACCACATGATTGGTCATTAATTACCGTATATATACAGCCACAGGCGATAACAGGTGTTTTACAGGTGTAGATGACGACACGCTAGTTTCCGTATGAACATTTAAGTAATTTTTTTGATAAGTTTTTGATAAAAATATGTACTTTGAAATAAGAACAAATACACTTCCGAGTACCATTTTTAGTATTCGATACTCGGACGTTCGATCGAGTACCCGGTTAACCGGGTACTCGTTGACATCCCTAATATATATATATATATATATATATATATATATATATATATATATATATATATATATATATATATATATATATATATATATATATATAGTGTTAGAATACTACAAGGAAGAAAAAAGGCTAAAATATATATAGAAATGTTGAAAAATAGGAAAAACATACATTGCTGTCCAAAGTTATAAAATATTCGCCTCTCTGTGCTTGTCAAATTTTCATGTAACTGTGTTCCATTTGGCAGAATGAAATCGTTTTCTTTAATTCCATCAAAGTTTCCCATTAAGCCCAGTATCTTTCCTTTATGGTTCTTGCTGACAAGCGTTTCGCAGACCAAAAAGTCTTTTCCTAGACTTACTTTAACAGCAATTGCTGGAATGAGTAAACTCAAATTTTCATTGCCTTCTTCATTAATTTTGTTTGAGTAATGAAGTAATACGTGTACATAGTAATGATCGTAAAATTATTTTGTTCCTTACTCGATTTCAAAAATGAAGCAGAAATTTTGTCATTTTCCCACTGCAGAAATATATCAGATGTCAAGAATGTGTAGCTTGTATTTTTGAATTTATTTGTCAGATCTCTTCCATTGACCAATATAACCATCACTGAAAAAAATCGTAATGTATTGTACAATTGTAGATACAAACATACCTTGTTACAAAGAAAAGATACGCATAACATGGATAATTCTTACATTTTTTGTCTTTGGACATTTCGACCTGTACTTTGGCTCCTGTTTGGTCTTTAGCCACAAAAGCACTAAATATTGAGGCATTGATAATCTTTCCACTTTCCGTTGTTACAAGATCTGTTCGAGCCTGCAGTTCGAAGTTCGTTGTGCTGGAGTTTATTTTCATCATGGTGTATTCTCCATACCCATTAAAGGTGTAGTCCTTGCCATCAAGTGTAGTTATATGGGGATCCCCATAGTTAATTCCTTCAAGAAAAGTCAACAGTTTGTAGATAAACTGGTCTCCTTCAAGAAAAGTCAGCAGTTTGTAGACAAACTGGTTTGTTTATAGAAATTTTAGAATTCTGCGAGTAATTTTTAACCAACAAATTAAAATTTATTACATCGTGGCTAAGAAAGCCTAACTTTCCTTAGGTCTGATTGTAGTTTGAAAGTATTATGATCCCGAACGAGCTCGGGAGATGGAATATATGCAGTAGTTTCAATGACGGAACTATTAATCTTAATCAAACTGCACAATAACGACAATCATAAACTTTGAATATGCCTGCAACATAATTTTTTAAATTACTACAGCTGACTTGGAAACGGAAGAAAAAGGAAATGTTTTAATTTTATTTCAAAGTGTGAAAACTTTCTTGCAAAATAGAAATAAGTACCGATAATTGCTAATTTTCTATTTGCTTAATTTTCAGACTGACTAATGACTGAGCCAGCAAAAATATATTGCGTTTTCAAAAGTACTAATAAACAATTTAGAGTATCTGACGTGTACATAAATAACAAAAATCTACCGGAAAGTCGATGTCTTCATCGAACTTTATTTTATCGATAATGTATATATATATATATATATATATATATATATATATATATATATATATATATATATATATATATATATATGTTAAGAAATTGATAATAAAAGATGCTTCTGATATACCAGTTTGAAAAGGAGACCTCCTATAACAACTTGGAATATGACGAAGTTTGTAGTACAAGTCACATTGTCCTGTACTACAGCACTGATGTTTTGGTGTCCGATCATTCTTGGTGTAGTTGGGGCGTTGAAAGAACGGATTATACTTTAAAATGGTTCCTGCTTTTGGCTTTGATCGTTGTAATGGCCCTAAATTATTTGTGTCGGCGTACATATCATAGCAACATTCCTGAGATTAAGAACGAGATTTTGATAAAGTTACCGAGGTTCAGTTTTCTTTATTGAACAGTTTGTAATTATTTGAAATAAATCAGATGTTTGTTAATTAGGATTTTTAATCTTTGTATACTTACAATGTTGGAGTCTACTATCACGGAAGCATAGCACAGTAACCTGTTTTCTTTGTCAAATCTGTTTATGGTGAATCGCGGGTCAAACTTGAGAAGCCTGTTATGACAAGGACATTGAATGTGTGGCCTGCTGTTACCAAAATTATTATTATTTTCCAAATGCCACTTTGTGCACGCTGCTTTATCTTTTAATTCCCGTACCCCTTCCGTCATTTTGTAGATCCAGACACCAGGTTCACCTGTTAGAAAATTCAATAAAGAGTATAAATATTCTAAGTACAGTGAATGTCAAAAAGATTAAACTTCTCATATGATCTATAATAGTGTTCAGTTTGCTACATTCACTCACGTTATCGTGGTGGAAAAATAACATTTTTTAAAAATAAATCATAATGAAACAATTATAGGACATACATTGAATTGTGCATCTACAAAGTTTTAAATTTAAAAGTACACATATAATAACCTCGATTTCCAGGGTTTTTGCTCATCGTAAAAGCTCCCTCTTGAAGGGAAAAGGGATTTGTTTTCGAAATGCTACGGTATCGGTATCCTATAACAATTTTCCGCTCTTTAATAGACTGCAAATTCACATCCAAATAATTCATTACTGTAAATGTGTTGTCGCCATCTGATATCAGGAGACACTGGAAAGTTACTTTCTAAAATTAAAAAAAAACTATTGTAGTATCTGCGTAAATTCTTTTATTCTAATCTTTCAACTTAAATTACTCCTTAAAAATAGATCAACCAAACGCTTAAGAATATTTTATTACATGTTTTATAATCTTAAGAGTAAATATAACGCAGAATATTTTTAAAGTTTATCGTGCTTTATGAGACTTGAAAAATGAAAGTCTCTTATACTGCATGATCAGCGTGTGTCACTCTTAAAAACAGCTTATTAAGAAATAATTATTGAATCAGCTGTTATTGGCCAGAGTTTACTTACATTCCTATAAATAATGCCAAACTGCTTGCATCTATTCAACCTCACCATTCAGAGTATTTGATATACATTGAATCTCTGGATATGTTTCTATTCATCAATACTTAATGAATAATTAAACAATTGAAATCAACTGTTGGTTTTCTCAGTTTTACCCAAATTTCAAGTTTTCCATAGGAATACCTTGCTGGATGGATTAAAATACTTTCTCAGACAAGTGAGTCGATATTCTTACAGGAATATGAAGTTTGATTTTTAAGTTTTACCAAGCTATGTAAAAAAAATAAGATAAGGGTGTAGTTCTGAGTATATAAGTGTTCATCGACACTTTACACATAAGAGTATGAAGGCAGATTAAATATTATATGTGTCATGAAATTATACATTCAGTGTCATGTACATCGTATCAAAATCAATACCTGTGATTTATGATCAAAAAGTGTCATATTTTCCCACGTCACTTTCACGAGCCAGGTAGCTTCAAAATCTTTAAAATCCTTGAAGTATTTCTTTACAATTTTATCTGCTTTTTCTATTAACGCAATGTCTTTTGCATTCTCTTTTCTACAATATATGTAAGCTGTAGATTACGGGAAGATTGATTTATCCATTTTTCTTACAATCAGAAATGTAAAGGAAAGTGAATGTCTTCTAGAAATTTTTTATCATGTAAAAAAGTTTCTTGAAAAGTATAGGAAATATAAATACCTCTCATAAGATTGGAAATATACTTTTCCTGAAGCGTCTGATGATAAATCCGTACAAAAGGGACAAATAATTTGTTTGTCTTTCTTTTTTAGCGAGTGTTTATCAGGATTGTCAGCCCTATTAAAGTTATCGCTCCTCGGATTCAGTCCAATTATACCATTTGTTCCAATCTAAAATTTAACATATCTTACTATAAAACACTGCTATATCATCATAGACGCAAAGGGCAAAGTTTTCAGATTAACATTGATACTTCCTAATCGGTTTGGACTATGAAGTATATTTGTTTGTATATTCAATGCTTAAATTTCTTTCTACTATATTTTTTTTTTTAAAAATGAGAATGCTCTTGGGAGCTTGTTAAATGCTGATCTAAATAAAGTACTACAAGAATTGAAAAATCTAAGCATTTGAGAAATGGAAAAGCGTATGTAAAGATTTTCGTAAACTCAAACATTTTATATGAAATAGATACTTTATAGTTTGTAATATAATATGAAAAGCAACTTCTACAAAGGAAATATATACAAAAAAGGATTGCAATACATGTTTACTTAATTGTGTTACATTTCACACATATTTTTTTTACTAATAAATTGTTCCGAAAAGCATAGATCCAACTCCAGACTTCTTTGTACTCGCTCGATTATTTATTATTTAAGAGAAACATCAATAAAAATCATATACGGTACCAATTTTGATGCACCAGATGCACATTTCGACAAATGATGTTCAAGTTCCCATGCCGAAACGATGGAAATCCAAAATATTCATATAATTAGAAAAAAAAACTTTGAAGAGCAGAAAAAGAGCGTATCAAAGACTGGAGCCAAATACGTCGAAGGATCAGAGCTATGCATGAGGGAAATAATCCTTAATTTTGAAATAAATTTCTTAATTTTACCACAACAATTAAATATATATTCGTATTTTCAAGCTAGAACTGAAGTACTTAGCTACTGGACTGTAGTCCCTCGGGCACTAACAGTCCACCTGTTGAGGCCTTGACCCAGGGGTCATAATGTAAATCATATATGGTACCAATTTTGATGCACCAGATGCGCATTTCGATAAATTATCTCTTCAGTGATGCTCATGCCGAAACGTTGGAAATCCAAAATATTTAAATAAGAAAAAATTTTGAAGAGCTGAAAAAAACAACCTAATTAAAGCTTACTATGACATTGTTGAACCCTTCCATCGACCCGTTACCAATATAAGCTGTAGTTATGGCTTTTAATCTTTGACTCGTATTATCATTTCCAGTGAGAACGAAGTCGCCGTCTCCATATGGCATGGATACATTTACATCATACTGGCCTGAGAAAGATCACATAATATTATTTATATTTCTTTATTTAGATCAATTCATGTATATTGTATAGCATATTTGATATGATTAATTCTGGATATGAATATTTGTAATGGTATTAAAAATCAAGAAAACGTTTCGGGAAATAGAAATTCAGAAGATTGAAAACCTTTTTTGCTTTAAGGTACGTTTTTGACAAAAAAAAAAAACCCAAGTAAAATTTGAATCTGAAAGATGGAACTTCACAAATAATATGATAAAAGATTTTGAATGGAAATTTTTCGTCAAATGATGAATGCATGCATATTAATTCTTGCATTGGTATTTACAATTAATATTTTACAAATATAAAGGTATACAGTAACTACACAGGCACTTGTTTCGGTAATGAATTGTTTAATCCATAGCATATTAATGTACCATTTCATAGTGTGATTCGACTTTTCCACTCTGCGAGAAGAGTTTTGACGCTGTTTACGGAGACAAAGGAAATTAAAGATGAACATGCCTTAAATGGTTGTGTAGAAAAATTTACGTAGAAGACAATGATAATAAACAGTTTGTCAGTGCATTTCCTCTGAAAGTGTAAATGAGTGCGATTCTAAGGAGGGGGTACACATGAACTCCACGTAATTCGGAGCTGGATACCTTGTGTTATTATTAAACTATATGGGTTAAAACATTTATTACAGAAACAAGTGCCTGTGAGTAACTAGGAATATGCAACTTAAGTAACATCTACATGATAAATAACCTTAGAATGCTTCAATAGATAGTTTATGATTTAAGAACAAATTCTTACTTTCTAATGTTTTTATGGTATAAACAGATGGTTTACTTTCACGTTCCCCATATGAAGGATAATTAGTTGTATATCCATAACTTAATGCTGTAATAGTAACGTTATAATAGTTGTGTGACATCAGAAGTTTCTCCCAAAATATCTCCGGCACGTCCCCCTCTGTCATTTGTTCATAGCCATCGATGTTCACTTTATAACGGTTAACAAAGCTATTGTTCTCTGAATCAGTCCACCTCAAAAATAAATTGTCCGCGGAGAAATTGCAGGAAGTTGATAATGGTCCAGGTGACAGTGGCTCTATTACAGAAAAAAATATAATTTATATTGAACACAAAACAAAGAGAACTTAGCTAAATGAATTATAACCATTTTTTTTAAATTTGCGATCTTCGTTATATATATTGATTTTTGAATGATATAAAGATGAAATAGTTTCCAGTATGTCACATGTTTACAATTGTTACATTTTATACTCATTGTTATATACATGTATATGTAATTTGGCCTTGAAAAGAGAGCTTATACATGGTAATCGAGTAAAAAATTAAAAACTTTCTGTTGTTATTATGAATACATTACTAAAGAATCTTAATTGCCTACCAGATAGATATGGAATTGTTTCATTGGACATTGATATGAAGTAAACAGTTAACTCTTCACAAAATACCTAAAATCACTTCAGTCCTCGGGTTATCTATGTAAATGGTCTGATCAGGGTTGCTCAATTGAACTTCGGTCCTGATATGGATTTCATAAAGGCGGCCTGGTCTAAGGTTACATAGAGATGTATACGCTGTTTGATTTCCAACTGGAAAGTTTTCTTTTGACCTCCAGTTTTCTTCAAGGATTATCTCATACCCTGATATCAGCTCCTCATCCTGAGAGGGCGGGTTCCATTCAATCGAAAAACTACATGTTGTACTTTTTATTTGAATTGATCCAGCCAACAAACGGTTTCCTTTTGTTTGAAACAAACATACAGTATAAGTTGTAATATATGTTGCAAGAATCGGTTACCGCTATTTTATATGTGCATGAACGTTACCTTGAATGAGAAAAACTGCATTATACTTTTAATGAATGAGCAATATCTTGTAAGTAACAAATTTATCACATTTATTTCAGATAAATAGACACTTACTATTATAACAAGTCGAATTTTTGTGATAAAAAGAAGAATTACAGAGACATTGCTCAGTGCGACACTCTAAAGCAATATTTGGTAAGCATTCCCTAGATTTGTTGCATGGCTCAGAAAAGTGCAAGCCTGAAAAATAGTGATTCATACATGAATTCAGATTAAAAAGTATTGATTATTAACAATTGTAAATACAGTTTAAAATTCCAAAAATACATACAGGTCTTTATCAGTACAGAAGTTTGACATGACTTACGGGTCAATGAAGAATTGCAATTATTTAGATACTCGAAAATATAAAACATTAGCTACAAAAGCTTACATTTGAGAACACATACTTCCTGAAACCCTTACGTTGACGGAATTCAAACTTGACCCCCATCCGTCTGAGTTCAGTGCAAGACATTGGTAGAAAAAACCACCATCAAGATCGAAGTCCACTCTGTTGATGACCAGAAGAGGATCTTCGAGGTCCAGCAAACTTCCTCTATATCTTTCTTCTGTCGTGTCTAAATCGGTCATCATCCCATTTTTGATCTTTCGCCATTTGGTTTCGGTGACAGGTGGGAAGTCAGGATTATTTAGAACAGAAGCATTTATCCTCAATGTAGAACGATATGGTACTATCGGGTTTTCGTCATAAGAAATGTTTAATGTAGGTGTACCTTTGTGTGATGAATATGAAGGTTAGATAATGACTTGCATTTAAAAACAATATTGTTTTTGGTAGACTGTACGGTTCATCTGATGCTAGATCTTTATTTTTGGACATTTACATCAGCAAAAGTTCAACAAATTATCATTACATCAAATAATGCCCTTTTTAAATGAAGGCGTGAAAGGATAATTCATTGGTAGCATCTGATCAAAGCAAGAGATGTTTTATGTAGGTTTATCTATTGTACTTTGAACATCTATTATTGTGTATTTAGAATTCAAGTTGTTTTGTTCATATCAAAATCTAGAATTAAATACATAAAATGTGTATAAGAAAATGAAACAACCTTTGCCTTAACTCAATGAATTTGAAATAAATTCACACTCACGTAGAGTTTCTATCTGTTCCTTGTATAGAACGCTTTCTTTTGTTTCATACGGGTAGTAGCCATAATAGTCATCTCGACTGATTGCGATAAGACTGACTGAATAATTTCTCCCGGGATCCAATCTATTCGACCAGACTATTGCATTGGAGTATGAGTAATAATAATCGTTATCAATAGTAATCCTATATTTATAAACACGAGTGTTGTTTCGTGGAAGAGACCATGTGAGGTTTAATTTCTCTGGGTGGAAGCTACTAACATTTCTAAAGATAGGGCCAGGAGGAAGTGGCTCTGCAAAAATATAACAAAGCAGAATGAAAAATATGTGAAGAGAACGAGGAAATATTACTGTTTAGCTGCATATATCTTGTCAGTTCCAAATTGAACATTTATTTGGTTTTCCATTCCCAACTTTCAATAATATATACTTCTAAACAATGTGCAGTACCAATGAAATATGTGGAGATAACGAACAGTATTTGAGCTCAAACGTCCATTAAACATTACAAAATAGGAGCAGAGCAAACACGGGCCTCTAAGACATCAGAGGTGGGATCAGGTGCCATGGAGGAATGAGCATCCCTGCCGACCTGTCACACCCGCCGTGTGCTCCCTGTCATGATCAGGAAATAACGGAAAAATCCGGCGACAATTCAGTGTGTAAATAATGGCCTTACAGTTAGTATGATAAAAGTCTGTCAGACTTTATGAAAGATTGTATTTGCTGACAAGGTAATTGTATCGACCATAGAACTTACGAAATGATGACTTTAAACGAGACTGTTGCTATTCTTGTTTCAACAACTTTGTCAATAACTTACCTCGTTTTAGAAATTGTTCATACGTAGAGCATGCTCTGGCGTATCGAATCAACTGAGAGATATAAACCTCGTATGCAGGTGATAAGGGTATATTGCTGCATAAGTAAGGGAAGTTGACGATTGAAAAGTGAAAGTCATCTTGTTTATCATAAAGCTTTGTTATTAGATTACCATTAACGTCTTTTTCTAATAAAATATCCACACAATTAATGAATGGAAAAAACGGAACCGATGGATCAGACGTACCTACGATATATCTGTTTTCTGAGCGAACATGGATGGTTTCCTGCGGATCGCTGAGTAATACCGTGGAAATAATAGTAAACACGTACACAGCACCAGGTACAAAATCTGACTTCAGTTTGTAATCTGTTTGCCTTCCGACAAATTCATTTTTCATTATAATAGAATTTTCAGCACTCTTCAGCTCAACACTGTAAGACTGTACCAGGTCAGAATCTCTGGACGGATGTCTCCACTTCAACTCTATGCCATGTGTAGTTATGTTATATTCTGTGATCTTTGCTCCTAAATTAGGTCCTAAAATACAAAATACTTTTTTGTTAATCCGATTTACGGAATTGAAATTTGCGTAAAAATTAAAAGCTTGAAATAAACATAGGTAATCAGAGATTACAGAGCTCACCTCAACGAATGTTGTCTTTAAGTAAGGCAAAGTCCCACACTAAATTAATAATCTAGGAGTGTGCATCCCTAGATGCAACATTTATGCAATTTTGGTCTGATAGGGCTTGCAGTTACTTGGGAATAGACTTATCTGAAAACTTAAAACTAGTCACTCATCCAGAAAATTTAAGTCAAATCCAGCATCCGAAGCAAGTTTTGAGATTGTTCGTCCCTTGATGCATCATCCATGCAACTTTGGTTCAGATAGGCCTTAAAGTTACTTGGAAATGAGATCTGCTCCAAAAACTTTAATCTGGTTACTCATCCGGAAAATGTAGGTCAGATCCAGCATCCGAAGCAAGACCAGTAGTGTGAATCCTTAGATGTATCATCCATGCAAGTTTGGTCAATATAGGGTTTATAGTTACTTGGAAATGACATCTGCTCCAAAAACTTTAACCTGGTCACTCATCCGGAAAATATAGGTCAGATCCAGCATCCGAAGCAAGTCCAGTAGTGTGAATCCTTAAATGTAACATCCATGCAAGTTTGGTCAATATAGGGCTTTCAGTTACTTGGAAATGAGATCTGCTTCAAAAACTTTAACCTGGTCACTCATCCGGAAAATGGAGGTGAGATCCAGCATCCGAAGCAAGTTCAGTAGTGTGCATCCTTAGATGTATCATTCATGCAAGTTTGGTCAATATAGGGCTTATAGTTACTTGGAAATGAGACCTGCTCCAAAAACCTTAACCTGCTCCAAAAACATTAATCTGGTCATTCTTTAGCTGAAATTGCAGCATCTGAAACCTTGACTGGTACAATGAAACACACTAGAAGCAACCTCCATGCATCTCTGACTAATATAGGCCATAGAAGTACTTGAAAAGAAAACTGCTCCAAAAACCTTAACCTGGGACGCCGACGTCGACGCCGAGTGTATTACATGTACATAAGCTCCCCCAACTTCGTTGAGGTGAGCTTAAAATGCAGAATTAGCATTCGTACTTGCTTCTAAAAATAAAACTAATTATGATTTTAGATTGCTACACTTCATAAATTAAAAAAAATGTTTTATATATATATATATATATATATATATATATATATATATATATATATATATATATATATATATATATATATATATATATATATATATATATATATATAACATTCCTATATTGAATGCAGGATAAATAAACTTACTCCAAAAACACGTCTGATTACGTTGATAATAAGAACTGTCGCAGAGGCATTCCTTGAACACTGAAGAACATCTAAGATATTTTCCTGGATCACATTCTTTCGTGTCATTACACTTGTCATGGTATTTTAGAACTGCATAAATAAAGAGTATTTTAACTTACAAATAATTGTATGCAGGTAAATGATGCAGAAACACTTCTTTTATTGGAATCTTTAAAATCATTCACATGCCTTGAAAAAGCAAATATTAATCCTGATTGTTATTAAAAATTATCTGAATAATTATGAATCCCGGTCATATAATTAATTCCGCCAAAAGAATATTTTGGCTTGCACACATGCGTTCTTTCACAATGAAGAAAGTATGAGATATAATTAAGAAATAATCTACTGATTTCGAACAGACTGTGGAGTCCTTATACTCACTGGGACAGTTTTCTTAAATTTTACGACAAAGACTAAGGCAGAGATCGCCATTTTATTTGTTTATATGTACTGATGTCCTTATCGAACCCAGTCAGAGACGCGGGAATTTTTTTAAAGAATTGTAAACATAACCAAATTATATTCATCCGGGAGGAGAGATTTTGGTGAATGTAACTTTTTATGCAAAATGTTGGATTTTCGCTAGTCAGGTAGCTAAGAATCATACAATTTTACATATAAGGAACGGTTTTCTGGTTGATAAAACATTTTCTTGTTTGCAGTCATTATGTATAGTTTTTTTTCATCACAATATCTAACAAAATCTAAAATCATATCAAAAGTCAACATATGCACCATATAAATGTTAGCCTAAAACAGTAAACACAGTTGATTCCATCTGTGATTGTTTTAAAAAAAAATAATCTTGCTCTTTGAATTTTTGTAATATATCTTTGATAGTTTTTTGGATAATAAAAGGAGCACTAGTGTTTTGATGGAAAGTAAATAAACAAAGCCTTTTTTTCAAAGACAGACCTTTCTAATCTTTATATATATTCATAAATACTTACTTCCTTTGATTGCCAACTGTACCCAATCGCTTGTGCACCATCCTTCTGAGATTCTCACTTGAAGCCGATAGTACCCTTCTTCTTCAAAGCTGGCGTTATTGACGACAAATGAAGGGGAGTGTAATATTTCAGTTTTCTGGTACTTTCTTTTAGATATATTGATATTTTCAATAAAATAATTTTGCCTTTTTTGCCATCTTGCTTCGAAGGCAGGGTGCACTTTAGCTTCTTCGTTCACTTCAAATCTTGCTGTTTCCCCGACATAGATAGACATAAATTTTGGTGTAATAAGGATGAAAGGACATTCTGAAAATATATCCATATTTTCAATATAGGTGAAATGATAAAATGTAAATATGAAAGCTGAAGGCCAAGGTTAAAGTTTTTTCACATGTGGGTAGAACTGTAAGAAATCAGAGTTAAAAGTTTGGTACGCAATATGGGGGGGGGGGGGGGGGGTATAACAGGGAATATTCATATGAATTATGAAAGCCCTAGCGTCAACCATTCAGAAATTATTGCTCTATGTTAACTTAATTCAAAAGTAAGTTTTACTCCAAGGTCAAAGTCATTATATATGAGCCATGTAATATAAAAGAACAGGCATCAACCACTCAAAAGTATTGTGCAAGTTTAAAGTTTTTGCAGACAAAGAGACAGAAAGCTAGACAGATGGACGGACATACAAACCAAAAACTACTTGCCCCGAATCTTCAAATCAACCCTTTCAAAAAATCCAAACAATTAAACAAACCATAGATGGTTGCTCATATTTATTTACGCATTCTTTCCACTACAGTACATTTTGTGTCCATATGAAAAGATTTAAAACATGAAATTTGATTGAATTTTTTTATTTAATACATTTGTAATGCTAGATTGTAATACTACCTATTACTGGGCAGTATGCAACAATATGATATTTTTTTTTCTTTTCTAATGCTAAGATCAAAATTGTAAAAAAAAAAAAGTACAACTGTATGTTTTCTTTTTTCCGAGGAAGAAGAAAATATACATTAAATCACCTTCTTGTCTTTGAAAGTAAAGAAACTTTTGTTTTACTTAATATACTAAAAATTGAAAGGGAAGCAATGAAAAGAGAAATCAATTGTAATGTTAATTTTGATTAGAGATAAATAAATGTAGCATTTGAATTATAACTTTGATTTCCTGAATTTAGTTTTTTCATTTGAAAAAAAAAAATCTTTTAAATCTTCTAGCAGCATTAAACTTTTACACACTCTCTGACATTCTCAATTCAAACATGCACTATATGCCGTATTTATTTTTTACCACGTGCTACTCATAAATCTTCGAATTGCGATAGATAAACTTCAACATGTAAACTTTATTTACATCTCATTAGGAGTACCTTAAAAGAATTAAATTTTTGTTTTGGTATATCACGTGGAAATTGCTTTCACTAAAATGATTTACTTTTGGTGTTTGCTGTAACCATCATTGTAGTGATTGTTCCTGTAGAGGTTTTGGTCCCTAGTGGCGTTGTTATATTTTGAGTACAGATTTTATGTACTCCCAAGCTAAGAAAGCATAGCAAGGTGATGAGAAAAGCCACAATCATGTCGTTGGATATGGAGATGAGCTTCATTCCATGCTGTTTGCTGATGTATTTATAAACAATAAAAATTCTGAAATGGAGAAATCTTTGAAAACATCTTTCAGTGTAAATTAAAAATGCAAAGAAGAAAAGTCATTAGTATCACGATTTCAATATTGTTTACGGGGATAGTCCGGTAAAATAGTGAACAAAGCGTTTTTATCGAAAAAAATGGGTGCACTAAGCTGAAATTTTCAGCAAATGTATATTTATCAAGTGCCTCTTAATTTTTTTAAATGAAATATAAACAAAAATAAAGATTTTATTATGCTAAAATGTGCACCGGATATGATCCTACAGCGCAAGATAAAATCATTAGAGAATATACGAGTAATATTTCGAAATAAAGCGCTCGGCACTTTGAAGTGAAGGTTGCTGGTCTTTTGGACGAGACCATAAAAACCGAGGCCCTGTGTCAAGGTAGGCGTTGGCACGATAAAGAAACCTCACTGCTCAATGACCCTGAGTGCCGAGTAAAGATTTAAATTTGAAGCCCTTCACCGGTTTATGGTGATGTCTCTATATGAGGGAAAAATTCTCGAACGGGACGTAAAACAATATACAATTAATCAAACAATCAATCGAAATGAAAGTATTAAAAAGAGCAAATTGGGGTAAAATTATTCTTTTTTAAACCACTATCTATTATGTCGCCTTTCGGGAAATTTCAAGGCCTTTGCTTAATTTTTGGCAGTTTCCCAAACATTTGAAATGGGAATTTGGTAAACACAACCCACGAAAAATGGCGACGTTTGATGACGTTATCTGGCGCACCGGAGAGTAGTTTAGTTTGATTTAGATGTAGTAATGAAGCCATAAGAAACTCTAGATGACAACAGAAGAAAAAAAATAAAATATATCACTAGATCTTTAGTATACAACTGAAATGGGAGCTTTCTAAGCGAAAGCTTTTTGAAATAGTCTCCGTATAGAACAAAACATACGGACAAACAGTTACTAGCAATAGAGAAAGACGCTGTCACTGTAGACTGTCGATATAAGATAGCCTATTTAGTTGAATGATTGTAAGAGTAATGTCCATAACTTACTAGTAAATCTTCAGAAGGTCCCATGTGTGTGCGAAATAGGTTCCTCGACTATTTATGGAGAAATAAAGGGAAACTCAAGTATGTACATGTATATCAATGAAATTCCCGGATTTAGGTGGGGTGTATCTAACATTTTTTTAGCAAAGAGGAAACGTGACACTGCTTTAGACACTTTGACGCAATCATCCGTGCGACGTTAGGCGATACCACACATAACATAAATCACATAGTTTGTTAATTTGAGCAAACATCTATTTGAAATTGATGAAAAATGCGCAAAAGAGTAATGAAAATTTCGGAACCCAATGATGGATTATTTGTCACTCTAGACAATTGTCCACGATTTTACCAGACGTCCCTCGTACATATATTTTCAGTGATATTCTTATGTGCATACGGTATCTATTCAGGTTTCAGACAGGCTTCAAACATTATAAAATTATATTATAAGTATTAAGTTATCGAAAAAAGGATTCATGTATCTGGATATCATTTGTTACTTGTATACTCTGATATTGGAATTCTGAAACCCATAAAAATTTCATACCAAGTCCTTAAAGATTCAAAATAGATTAAAAGTCTGAGAGATCACTAATTAAGATTAAAACCACATTTTTGGATATTGATATGTTTTACAAATCTGATTTTTTATTTGAAATCAGTAAAAGTCATTCTGTTTCTAATATATATTTTTTAGAGATTGCGAAGTATTTATTTCTCTAATTTCTTCTTTTATAGCAGCTGATGAATGTTAGGGAAATATCAAATAAATATCGCCACTGAAATATGTTGTTTTATATATATTTCAGTTAAACGCATTAAAAGACCACGATTACTGATTAGAATTTAGAATGTTCCATTGATTTACTTCTTTCTTTATCCATAAGAAATTTAAATAAACTAAAGTTGGAAAAAGTTGATTTCGTAAAAATATCATATTTAGAACCCCATCGGCAAAAGGTGTCAATGCAAATTACATAATTCAAACCTAGATAAAAATAAGAACTTACCTTCTTCCATATTCTGTCAAAAGTGATTTAACTAGAGACCGTTTTCTTTTATTATCTTCTGCGACGGCCAATCAAATTATGCAAAGATAAGTCTAGAATTTCAAAGAAAAACTTACGTATATATCAGATATTGAATTTAAACTGAATTGTTTATTTCACCTGAATTTTTTTTTTAATACAAGCAATTTTTTTTAATAATAATAACAATTTACAACATTATGATGAAAAATTGAATTTTATTTATCATAAAATCTTATTATTGCAAGTTGTAAGTAATTGATATTTGCAAGCTGTCACATAAAAAATATATTAATTTAAGGTTGCTGTTTATTACATTAGTACATGTACAGTACACCAAAATTATAAAAGTTATTGAAAATCAAGAATGTACTGAAGAATTTTGAAACAATACTTGAAGTTTAAAAAATTGAGAGTGTAACATCTAAATTTGATTAAGGTCTGTATTTGCTCTGCTAAAATTTGGGTTGTTCCATTGGACTTTTGAACATGATAAATGTAACTGCTGGTTACCTTCGTATTTCATTCATTGTGATTGACCTTCAAATATGTAAAATATAATTTTGTCCCCCCCCCCTTTATATATATCCTCCTCGGTTAACTAGTTAGGCTCTCGCAATCAAAAATATATTATCTAAATTTTAAAATTTCTTAATTACAAGTATTACTGATACATGGAATCCTTCATATACGCAAAACTTACACTATTTTTGATTTAAAGAGGTGTAAATCTAAAACAATTGTAAGATGAAATAACTGTAATGTCAGTTTTCATGAAAAATATTTTTAATATCTACTAAGACAAAGAATAAAAAAACTAAAGAAAAATGAGAATCACATATGCCTGTTTTTTGTTGTTGTTGTTTTTTTTTTTAGCGAAAACCAGTTAATCTTGACCATTTTACACTTACATGTAGAGACTAGTTTGAAATACTGATTAAAATTACTCCCATTAAAAGATTATTTACATGACAATATGTTTTATGTAGAAACAAGGGTTTTCCAAGAAAAAAGCCAACATAAGAGATAATCTTGTTTTACTTTATTGTAAAAATGAAACTGATTTTACTGAATATTGCAACAATAACGACGTCAAAACATAGTTCCGAAATATTGTTTTTGTAAACAAACCAAGCACTGTTGCTGTGTTTCCCGGACGTAACCATTCTCATGCACAAAATGAATAAGCAGATAAACAGCTATCTTATCAAAGGGAGTTCATTTAAATAAATTAAATCTTATTAAATTGACAGAAAATCGATGGACAATTGAAAGATCATGTATGAAATTAGGCGACTTTTTAAAAGAAAAAATCGAAAGTATATTTTTTTTTCCAGAAAATCCTATAATTTTGGCCAAACATTTGTATTGAGAAAAATTAAGTAATGTGTAGCAGTGTTCTGTAATTCTTCAATCAAGTCCTATCCTTACTTCTTACCAAAATAATAATTATTGAGACAAAGACAATCAACAGTGATAGATCTCACAAAAACGTACAAACACTGCATATCCGCGTTAAGGGCACAGAACACGGACAGCCGGTGTAAAGACGAATAATGACCCCCATCGAATAATGACCAGGGGTCATTTTTCGACGTCGAAAAATGACTCACGGTCATTATTCGACATCGAAAAATGACCCCCGGTCATTAATCGACGTCGAAAAATGATTCTTTAGCCTGTAGAAAAGGTCGCATCACCCTTAAAATCTGCATACCCAACGTGAAGAAAAATGACCCCCGTAGATCTAATGAGCCCTTGTAGATTTTATTAGGGATATATTTTCTTTTTGGTATAAAAGATTTAGAATTTTTAATCAAGAGGCCCATGGATGAAAATGCTCAACTGAGATAAATTGAGGATATAGCGATGATCTGTTGTTCTCATCGCTGTTGTTAAATCTTTGAAATGCCTTTATTGAGCTTTGTTGTTTAAATCCCTTTCGAGAATTTTTCACTTGTCTGTGGACGGCTGCAAATTTAAACCTATACTGGCCATTCACGGCTTTTGAGCAATGAGGGATCTTTTTTAGCCAGCACATACTGCGACATGCGACCTCGGTTTATACGGTCTAATCAGACGGACCGGTCTTTACATCGCACATGGGATTTGAATCCAAGACATTAGGATCAACTCTTTACGTTGCGACTCTACTGAGAACAAACGCTCTAACAACTGCACCACGCGGGCGACTAGAGAAAAAAAAGTTTATAAAATTCTATCTTTAGGTACCGCTGAATCAAGTTGCGTCCAAGTGTCCAAGTGGGTTTTTTTTAAGTCAGTGATTTAAAAGTGCACATACATATACATGTAATTTTGGGACATTTAGCAAAAGTGTCTTACCATTTTTATGAGAAGTATTACATAATGTTTTAGAGACAATTGTACATTTCATCAATACAAAAGAAGAAACATTAATAAATGACCATCAAAAACATATTGCTCTTTGTTGAAGCTATCAAGATTCTAAAATTACAAATTTATTTACTAAGAAGATCGTAACGATGAACCAGGAATTTTAGAAATGCTTACTTTGATTGAGGCGTTGAAAATCCTGTAACATCAACTTATTTGTCTTTATCTTGTCTCTGATTTAAAGTTGATTGTACTCAGATCATGCTCTAGCGGACCGAATAAGTTTTAGAGGCATAAACCATATTCTGGCGATAGTGGAAAATTACTTTATTAAATACATGTAAGAAGTTGGAAAAACCGATTCTGAAATCATGTCGTTTGTTAGTTTCACAAACGTCTATTATAAGTAAAAGTCGAAATATGAAACATATTATAAAACAGATTAAGACTAGAATGTTTGCTATTGCAAGAAATAGACATAAAAATGACCCATACATAATAATAACGTGATGGCAGATCTTCTACCTCAGGTAAGTAAAATGAAGAACTTTTTCATAAGGAAAATAGCCCCAAAAATTAGTCATTTTGAGGCTTTTCTGTTAAAAAGTTAGAAATGTAGCAAAATAATGGCGTCATATTTCCAGAATGGTTCTCCGTCATGCCGTATTCTTTCATGATTTATCACATTCATATACTCAACTCATATTTTAGTCAATTCCATAACTTTTTAAAAACGTTGAATATTTAGGGCACTATAAAGCCCAAACCGCACCTTCTTCTTTAGCAAGTACATGTATAATTATCAACTGATTTTTTAATTGATAGATTGAATGTTCTTTTACGTCCCATTCGAGAATTTTTCACTCATAGCGAAACGTCATAATATACCGGTGAAGGGCATCATATTTATTAAGACCCAGCAGTGCGGAATCTTTATAGTGCCAACGCCTGCAGTGACATGGAACCTCGGTTTTTAAGGTCTCATCCGAAGGACCAGCAACTTTCTCTCCAAAGTGCCGAGCGGTTGGCGAAGGAACAGTTTTTTTCCTAACTTTTTATCGACTTGGGTCGGTTGAGGCTGGGGTTTGAACCCACAGCCTTCCGATCACGTAGCGAGCGCTCTATCGACTAAACTACATGTACCGTGACAGTGATTTTTTTTTGGAGAAGAATCAGCTACTTATAGTTAAACCGTTTTGAAATAAATAAAATATATTTGAGCCATCTTTTTGGATCTTTTAGCTAGCTAATAATCATTTTCTTTATATGATTAATTTTAACTTTTTATTCTTGAACACATATCCCGTTGGTGTGCAAGTTACGTTTTGATAAAATTTATTTACAATATTACAAACTCTTCTTTTGCATGAACAGAAAAAAAATCCAAATTAAAACATGTGTTTCTTTACAAACATAAAAATCTCAGTATGTTTCTTAAAGTTGGGATTAAGAAGATTTAGTGTAATCTTATATATACTTTTATATGCAGGTGTTGAAGTTACATAATTATTGGAAGGATTTAATCTATTAGCTGATGTCATTAAAAGGATAAGGCAAATCAGGAAGTTAAGATAAGAGACACGTTCCCTTGTTTACAAATGCGCTTTACGTCTACCTTTTTCAACTAGTATTGACAGCATTTAAAAATATGTCTACGTTGTTCCTCTACTTAAAAGGGGTTCACAAAATTGTTCACCTTAGTAAGATTACAAAAGAAGATCAATGGGAGCATATTTTATTTTTCTAATTCTCACATGGTGAACAAAGGTGGAGATTAAAATGAACATGTATCGAATGAAATTTTGTGAGTAATGATGTTAATCTTTCAAGTAAGCACAACACTGGTATCTTAAAAAATCCTTATCATTTTTATTTGTCAGATTGAATTTTAACGTGCCCCTAAAACATCGGTATTGTTAATATCAAAGAACATTATCACCCTCCTCGAAGAATACTTTCTCATTTACCCTATCCTTACTTCATTTTACATCCGGGTTAGCCAGGTATACAAAAATACCATTTGCATGAAATAAGAGAGTTTGGTAAGAATATTCTTGTCCTTATATAAGCCAAAATAAAATTTCCAGAATATGTAGTTTTCTAAGTTAATTTTGATTTTAAAAATGTCAAGAAAACTTTGTTCTTCTGAGTATTATTTCCAAAATACTGTAATCTTGAAATTGCTAAAGGCAACTGGTTGTTTAAAATCTTTGACATGTGTGCTTTATCACAAAATCTACAGTTGTATAAATGACACAATGATATTTTTTTTCTGCATTTCACATTCATATAATGTGTTACTATTGGCGGTGGTTGTTCTCCCATTGCTCGAACAACCATGTGGCGATATTTCGCGACGCTTTTGGCTTTTATAGATTTGATAGCATTATTATACTGAGTATCTGTTCCCAGTACCAGTATAATTTTGTCTATCTTTCTCAATCATGAAGCCAATAATGTATAATGATAATGTCATAATGTTTAATGTCATAGTGTATAATGATGAAATGCATAATGTATATATGCATAATGGATAATGTATAATGATGGTTGCCACAATGTATAATGATAATGTCATAATGTTTAATGTCATAATGTATAATGATGAAATGCATAATGTTTGAATAATGAATAATGTATAATGATATCTTTGAGGGCTCCACATTGGACTGTGGTTGAAACTAGTAGCCCTCAAATGATAATGTGGCATAATGTATAATGTAATGTTTAATGTAATGCATAATTGATTTTAGGGCTAGCCAATTTATCATCCGGCAGTCCTAAGGCCGTGGCCTCGTTCGCCAAAAACAAAAAATAAATCTTACTTAACTTAACATTTGCCTCCATTGTCTATAATGATGTGTTACATATCCATCACAACATTTGATTATGATACGTTCCTATTATGTATCTCCGATTTTCATATCCATGAATTTATTCAGTTTGACTAATATTTAACATTTGATCACTGAATGTTAAAACCTTAAAAAATGCACCGAAAAGTAAGTCAGGTGCACAATTTTTAATCAAACTGTTTCATATACTTTTTCTACTTCGAATTTTGTTCTTTAAACTCTTTCTTGTGAAAATTCTTCAAAATGCTAAATATATTTTTCTTCGATTTGATGATTTTGATCAATTCTTGAGATTATGAGGTCTTTAATTTGAAAATTTGTCCATGAGAATAGGAAGTTTGTGCCTCAAGATTACCTCTGTCGAAGAACATACCTTTATTCTTAAAATCCGATTTAGATGATTTTTATGAATATAGTAGAATTGTATAATAAACAATAATAGATATGATAATACCTTTAATATTCAACTTAATTCAATTACAATTAGTTTCTAAATAAAATAAAAGCTTTAGATACAAATATATTCCTATACAAAGTTACATACTGAAGATTGTTTTGCTTTGATAAATATAATTGTTGTTAATTTGATATAGGACCCTCTCTAGACTGCACACTAAAGATTTCAGAATCTATGATGTTTTTCTGCGGTTAGTGTGATATGCTCTTTGATCTAAAATCAAATAAATAAAAATATATATTGTACATATATTACTAATTTTGTAATCAATTCAAGCATTCTAAACATTTTAAAAGGGCAAGATAAATTAATTGAACTTTTTTAAATATATTTTTTCCACTGAAGTAAACAGTAGTGGTTTCTGTTCGATGATACTTTGTTGTCTTTAAAAAAAATTCCTTGGGGTAAATACCTCGTACAATACATTGAATACTCATTAGATAAGCTCAATATTTAACGTCTATACAATAAAATTTTCTAAATGTCAAAAAACATTTTATACTTTGTATAGAGGCTAGGGTCCTTAAAGTTTCAAAATGGTTTTTGTAAACGTTATTGCCTTTGAACCTACAGTGTCTTCTTATTTTTAAAAAAAATCAAATTCATTCACAAAGGAATGAAGGGTATTTTTTTTTCCAACATTTCAACATGCATTTAGAACATTGTTCATATTCATTTTTGATCTAAAATATGTATTACACTGCTTACCCTTTCTAATGACGTTTTAATAAAAAAGGGGGTTATTAAATTATTTCCATGGGTATAATTTATAAATGTTGAAATAAAAAAGAAGTAGATAAAGTGTTATGAAATACTGTATATAAATACATGAATTTGAAAGATATGCAAATATGAGCGTATCAAAGTTAATATTTATTGTTGAAAACTTAAATGTATATACATTTCTGGGATAACTGTGTAGTCATATACATTGTATTTTTTGCATCTTACTTTGACAGTGATTTAACAGAAAAGCATACAAATTAATTCTAAATAAATGGGAATATATATGTACATTTTAGTTCAAAATTGATAAATACATTTCTTATTACTTGGAATTATTTTAATTCAAAATGTCTTTGTATTACTGATGTAAGGCTTCGTTTCTCTTCAACCAAATCCTGAAGCTGTGAATCAATCTCTCTGTAAAAAAAATGTGTATTGGAATATCTAATATTAATAAAAATGAATCCATTCTACAAGGATATGGTTGGAAAGTAAAATTATACTGATATAATATACATACATACATACATACATACATACATACATACCATACATACATACATACATACATACATACATATATATATATATATATATATATATATATATATATATATATATATATATATATATATATATATATATATATATATATATATATATATATATATATATATATATATATATATATATATGCCCTTTTAAAGATTTTACCATGTAACGTGACCCCAAATTTTCCAGAGCAGTATGTTGTGAACAAACCTAAATATACATTACATGGCAATGCTTGCATATCAACTTGACTGATGGCTTGTTGTTTCTTAAGAAAAATATTATTCCCCTTTATATTTCTATATGAAATTCATACCCCTATTGTGGTCCCACCGTATCCCAAAGGGAGGGTAATAATTTGAACAAAACTTAATTTAAGCAGTAGGGAGATTTTTGAGAGATAAACAGTACAATTGTGGTCCTGCTATTCTTGAGATTTTTTCACATAATATATTGTTCATAAATGATAGGACAGAACACCTTTCACCCTCTCTGTGGCCCTTTATCGGAAGGTCGTGCGTTCGAATCACGGCCGCGACTGACCTAAGTCGATAAAAAATAGGTAGCAACTTTTCCTTCGCCAAGCGCTCGGCACTTTGAAGTGAAAGTTGCGGGTCCTTTAACCTGTCATTGAGTCAAATGCTGACTGATGTTTTCATACTGATTGTTAGGCCATTATTTATAGACTGAACTGTTTACGGATTTTTCCGGCTTTTGTTTCCCGATACAGTGTAATGACAAGAAGCATAAGGCGGTTGTGACCGGTCGGCAGGGGATGCTTACTCCTCCATGGCACCTGATCCCACCTCTAAATTTTGAGGTCCGTGTTTGCTCTGCTCCAAATTTGTATCGTTTCATTGGACTTTCGAGATTGAATACTGTTCGTTATCTTCATATTTCATTGGATGCCCTGTGTCACGGTAGGCGTTGGCACGATAAAGAACCCTCACTGCTCGATGGTCCTGAGTGCCGAATACAGGTCTAAATTTGCCATTCACCGGTATATGGTGACGTCTCTATATGAGTGAAACATTCTCGAACAGGATAAGCAACCTGCAATTAATCAATCAATCTTTTATGACCCAAATTTAGTCACAGGGGGTCATAATTAAGGGCTCACTGGGGATCACAAAGATTGCTTTTTATATAAAACTGACATATTATGGACCTGCAGTTCTAGAAAGTGATTATTATGAAGCTTCATAACATGAGAAATACCTTATGACATGTATTATGTCAATAAATTTAATTGCATTGTAGGCCTGCTTTCTTAAGCAGATGATTTTAAATGATTTTTCTTATATGTTCCTCAGTGAGATATTGACTCTCTTCTGTGGCCCGGACCTTGTCAGAGGGGTCATGATGTGAGAAAAAAAAATATTGTATTTTCTTTACACTTGACTTATTATATGCTCAAGCTTTTGTTTAAAAGATACTTTTTTATAGATTGTTTACCAATATACTTCAATGTAAAAACAACGAATTTCAAAAAGTAATTTTTCATTATCCCAAATTCGTACATGCGAATTTTTATATTAAAATGAAATTTTACACGTATATTTACATATTATACCCAAGATTTACATCATTGATATGGAATTTGATAGAAACTAAAGCTCTAAATCTTAAGAAAATTTTAGAGTAAAGATTAATATTAAATCAAATAATTAATGTGTTTTATAGCAAAGTTTACTATAATAAACTATAGTTATTTCGAAATTCCTAACACTAATAAGAACACTTTATTAAAGGTTGATAACCTCAGCTTTTGAATTTTTCTTATGCAAGACACTTCATAAATGTACCTTGTAGAATTTGGAAGAATAATACAACTCATATTGGCGGAACTGTCATGGCTTTTTATTACAAATTACATTCACAGTTAACATGCCACTCGCATGTTCATGCCCTATGCGCCGATCTTACCACTTGTAAGCTTTTGGCAGCATAGCATTCACAAATATTAAACAAACCATATCAGAGCTGGGGGACCTGGAGACAACAGTATCCCTCAGCAAATGGTTACTTGTCAAAATTGCGCTAACACAAAACAGTCAGGATTATCACATTCACAGCGAAGTCCACAGTATTCTTCATCAGTATATAAGCCATGACGATTTCTGAAATTGAAAGAAAGCACACAGCAGAAAAGGAACCAAAAACATTTATTTAATAAATTTAAAAACTCAAACCAACCATAATATTTAAGGGAGGGAAGGGAGGGGATTTCGTCTGCTCTGAACAAGATGGGGAGTTGAAAAGACCTAGCGCATGCTCATTAATGCTGATGTATTATTAACCATAGAATCGTCATGATAGGACCATATAATTCCGGAAAACGGGTTGCTCTTTGTAAGCAATACGTAATTTCAAAATAGAAAGCAATAAGCGTCATTCTCAATAACTGTATTTATCTTTTAGGGATAAATCTGATTATTTCGAAATTCCTAACACTAATAAGAACACTTTATTAAAGGTTGATAACCTCAGCTTTTGAATTTTTCTTATGCAAGACACTTCATAAATGTACCTTGTAGAATTTGGAAGAATAATACAACTCATATTGGCGGAACTGTCATGGCTTTTTATTACAAATTACATTCACAGTTAACATGCCACTCGCATGTTCATGCCCTATGCGCCGATCTTACCACTTGTAAGCTTTTGGCAGCATAGCATTCACAAATATTAAACAAACCATATCAGAGCTGGGGGACCTGGAGACAACAGTATCCCTCAGCAAATGGTTACTTGTCAAAATTGCGCCAATTGGATTTCAAGCATAATGAAATCCAACCGCCATCAAAGCGGCTGAATTTTGACCACAGGTAAAATATACCATTCACAAATTACACACAAATTATTTCATAACATCTTCATAAAGCCACAACAGTTCCAATTCCAAAATTATGCACTGTTCACTTTGATGGATAAACAAAACCATTACCAGAGCAAAATTGCCTAAGAGCAGCCTGCATTGTTGACAAAAAGACATAATTACCTAAGGGAGATAAGTGAACTCCATCATTAAGAAAGAGTTTACTTTGAACAATACTGATGTCAGGGTACTTAATTGAAGCACCACCTGACTTTAAAACAAAGCTAGCAATAGAACTATTAATCCTAGATCTTGATTTCTCTGCAGCAACATTTGAAATTGAATGACGCCAATATACCCTGGGCAAAATATGTGACCAGACAATGCATGTCAAAGGCATAACCAAACTCAACTTGTTGATAACAGTTTTCATAAATTTTTGTTGTCTTCGTAATGGGTTATTAAGTTTGGCAATGTCATTACCACCTACATGGATAACAAGAAACCTCGGATGTGGCTTTGTAGAGGACAGGTCAGAAATGACCTCAGAGAATTTGGCAAAACTCAACCCTGGTATTCCCTTCCATAACACTTTTACCCCTGGTAAAGAAAGGTCTGTGCCAAATTCCGGAGAACTCAAAGAAAATTGTTCTGCTCTTTTAATAAGGGATGATCCCACAATCCAGATTGAATCTACAAGATTTATGAACAATACATAAGCAATGATTACAATCTACATAATTATGCACTTGAAAACAGCAATCAAATGAATCCAACTCCAATTATAATTTTGATATCAGGTTAACAACAATATGACAATGATGTAACCATCATAATAGCATTATTTGCATCTAAAATGTAATCAACTTAGGTCTGAGATAATGCTTATATGCATCTGACACCCATCTCCCCTTTCTTTGAATTTCTTGTTCAGATATGCCCGACAAATACATGTGAGTAGCAGCTCCTACTCTAAAAGAGTGCGTTTTGAAAGTTTTTGTTTCAATACCTAAAAATCTCAATGCTTTGTGTAATACACTTGAAAACTGGTATGCCGATAATGGTGTACCATTGATATGACAAAATAGAGGGCCATCCACCAGAGATCTGAATTGCAAGAAAGTTTCTAACAAATTAAAACACACTGTTGACTCTACTGATTTGCTGATAGTAATGACTAAACCTTTTCCACTCTGATCTGTTTTAGAAAAACGCAACTTTAATTTGATATTTTCATTACTTAACTGTAAATCTGAAAGGTGAAGTACATTTCTTCTACTCTTATTTGATGCTACTGCCATTTCACTTATTCTAAGAAGACCAAAAAATGCAGTTGCAAATGTAGACCCAAATAAGAAGTGCTCATATTTTGAATGTGTAACCATAGGTAAAACATCCAAAATTTTTAGTAAAAGCTGATATGTTACAGGACTTCTGATGTCCTTTGTAGGCTTAGATCTTCTTAAACCTGTTAACATTTTTTGCACAATGAAAGATTTGACTGGATTGTCCAATCCGTGCACTTGCAAACTGTGACTCAGGGCTGATAAATATACATTAGCTGTAGAATGAGAAAGATTTTTTGATGCTAGAAAAGCCACAAAATTGATTACATGATCTACTGGAGGTGGCCAAGATAGAGGCAAATTAAATTGTAATCTGAAGTCATTAAATACAACCATGGCTTTGTCATATGCAATTTTTGTGTTGTTGGAGAGGCTAGCTTCTATTAAATGATTGACATGCCCTTCAAAAGGTTCCAAAATTGAATAGGTACTTGATAAGGATGGCAATCTGCCCATGGTGCTAACTGCCTGAATCTGTTCCACTGCAATCGAGAAATTGAATCTGCTATCTCATTTATACAACCTCTTACATGAACTGCTTTAAACTGAATATTAAACTTCAAAGAAAGCAATACTAATTCTCTCATCAAAATCATTACCCGTTTATTCTTAGATGTTTTCCGATTCAAGATTTCAACCAAAGCTATATTGTCAACATGCAAAATTAATTTCTTATTTTGTAATTTGTCTGACCACAAGTAAAATCCTAAAACTATAGGAACAAACTCTAAAAAAGTGATGTCTTTTCTTATATCAACATTCCACTCCTGTGGCCAACAGAGATAAGACCAGGAAGTACCAAAAACCACACCACAACCCACTGAACCTGAGCTATCTGAATAAAATTGTACATTTTTGTCAGATTCCCATTCCAATTCTGGAAATTTTGTTGTTCCATTAAATTCATCAAGAAATGTTAACCACATTTGGAGGTCACTATGTATTTCTTTGGAAAGTCGTACAAAGTGATGTGGCTTAGAAACACCAGACATTAAACCATATAAGCGGCATGTAAATGCTCTACCTGCTGGCAAGGCCTTTGTAATAAAAGCTAATGAGCCAGCTAAAGACTGAAGCTGCCTTAATGTAATCTTAGATTTCCCTTGAATTTCAAGTATTTCTTTTTGTAAAGATTCTACTTTATCCTTTGGAATGAAAATTGACTGATTAACTGAGTCTATACCTAAACCTAAGAACACTATATATGTTGTTGGACCTTCAGTTTTTTCCTCTGAAAGAGGAACACCTAATCTTTTACAGATATTTTGAAAAGAATCCATCATATATTTACAATTGTTTGTTCCATGAGCTCCAGCAAATAAAAAATCATCTAAGTAATGAACAATATTTTTCAAGTTGGTGTTATACTCTACCACCCATTGTAAAAAACTGGAAAATTTTTCAAACAAAGCACACGATATGGCACAACCCATAGGTAAACATTTGTCTACATAATATTTATCAAGAAACTTAAAACCAAGCAGACTAAAATCTTCGGGTCTAATTGGTAACAACCTAAATGCATTTGAAATATCCATTTTCCCTAATTGTGCATTTGTCCCCAGTTTTTGTACCATGCTAACAGCTTGATCAAAAGATGAATAATTAACTGAACAAATTTCAGGATTAATGAATTCGTTAATACTCTTTCCATGTGGAGCAGATAAATTGGTGATTAACCTCCAACCACCCTGTTTTTTAGGTAAAACTCCTATTGGGCTGCAATAAAAATTTTGAAATGGGGGGGGCATCAAATGGACCCATTATGCGACCTAGGTCAATTTCTTTGTTCAGTTTAGCTAACAATTCATCTTTATGCTCTAATGCTGAAACCATATTTTTACAAGATACTGGATCCCGCGGACCCTCATAGTTCAATGAGAAACCAAATGTAAACCCATGTAAAAGTTGATTTGCCTCAGTTTTTTCTGGATAATCTTGTAACAAAATGTTTAAAGTGGTTACATTGATCGGTGTAAAACCTAGATCCCAAAGGCATGGATCTTTATTGCCGAAATGGCCTTGAAAATCTTGATTGGGTCACATTGGGATTGATGTTTTGACGACCGACATTGTGAGTAGCCCCTTTTGGTGTACTATGGCTGGTTTGATTACTGTAACAGTTGATGGAGGGATGGTTTTTGCCGCACTTAAGACAAGAGTGTGAAAATCTACAATCTTTTTTAAGACATGAACCCTTCAAGTTGAAATCATAACAACGCTTGTGCTGGTGCAAATTAGAAGTAGGCTTGCGTTCAGCGACTGCTGCCTGACCCATGTAAATCAACCATAATTCTGCATCAATGTTTTCCCAACTGATCATACTATTTTTTGAGCGCCTAAGTCTAAACTGAATGTCATAATCCCTCCACCCTAGTGTAGTAGACCGAGAAGCCCCTAGCCTTATTGAACTGATATACTTTATTATGCCCTGAATGTGCTGTGGAAACTTTTTTAAGTAGATGGCAGCATAAATCAAAAAGGAATCAGTCCATTCCGAAATGTTTGCAATTTTTCTATCCTTAGATTTATTTTTTATTTTAATTTCTCCATCTTCAAACACAAGCAGTTGCTGAATTTCAGCAGCTGGATCTAAATGCAATAACCTAGCAAGATCTATATACTCATTATTCCAAATTTTTTCCTGTGTTGTCAATGGTATATTAGCCCCAAGATCTGATGTAATACTGACTAGGGGATTAACATGCATACCTGGCTGATACACAACATTTTTTGTTGCTGTAGTCATAGAGGTGTCTTGAAGCAGAGGCTGCACATCTGGAATATTTTGAGATGCGGCAACACTAAAGGTCTGTTGCAGCTGAGGCTGGTCACCTGTGATGTTCACTGGCAGTGTGGCATTCACGGGACTGACCTCGGATGTGTCTTGTAGGCCACAGGTAGGAGCATAAATCACTTGGCTACCACTTCCCGCATGCTGTATTTGTGAGGACTCTTGTGTTGGTTGCACCGGGCGCGCCGAGGGGCCGGAAGCACGTGCAGGGCGTCTGGCATAAGGCGATTTTGTCTTGGATCTCCTTGTAGATCCCACTCTCAACAATCCAGTGCTCATTTTCTTGCAAATAATGAATAAAACCGTCAAAGATTTTCTTACTCCCAATTATTAATATTCCAACATGTGTTCTATTTAATCAAGCAATGAAAATAAAATTCTGTTGTTTTACATTACTATTTTCTAACAAATAAGTCAATAAATTTTAAACAAATTCCTTAAATATGAATTAATATGTTCGTCTTATGCGATTTTCATACTTAAATTTCTTCGATTGATACAATACTTAACCGATGATACTTGATTTATTTTTGAACACCGATGATTTCGTCTGCTCTGAACAAGATGGGGAGTTGAAAAGACCTAGCGCATGCTCATTAATGCTGATGTATTATTAACCATAGAATCGTCATGATAGGACCATATAATTCCGGAAAACGGGTTGCTCTTTGTAAGCAATACGTAATTTCAAAATAGAAAGCAATAAGCGTCATTCTCAATAACTGTATTTATCTTTTAGGGATAAATCTGATTAACTATAGTAAACTTTCGTTAACCCCTTCTCTACCGCATCGGTCAATATGACCGATAGCGCGTTAAAACAAGACTTCGCGAAGATCTCCGTATCTTTTTTATGATAGCATTAAGGTATATAATCTATATATCATCTTTTAGGAAATTTTCTCTACTTTTAAACCCTGTAAAAATTTTACAGATTATACGTCGGTAATGAATAGATTTTACGTTTTGAAGACATTCATGACTTTGAAAATGGCGCAAATTTCCAAAGCAAAGACGATTTTCCCGACGATGGCATATTTTTCCTGATTAATTGCATAAAGAAAGTTTGTTATATTTAAAAAGCATATTTTCTCTGCTTTTAAAATATGTAAAAATTGTTGTTTTTACTTTAAAAATTTTTTTAAAAACAAGCATTTTCTTCCACATTTGTGTTTTTTCTCGTTTTATTTCATAATATTTAAACAAAGCTCACTTTTACTTGTATTTCTATATTGAAATAGGGAAAACAAAATACAGATGGTAAAAGTGAAGAAAATTTCCATTCCAACAAGCCTTTACTGGTCTTCTAACTCTCAGTATTTTCTGAATTACGATAGTTTGAATTTTGGACCTCCGCGTATTTTATTTTTTGTTGAAAAATCGGGGCTGATCAATATTTAACGTCAAGGTCGATTTCGTTGCGCCTCACTCGGAACAACATATTGTTTAGTACTATTTTATTATATATTTTTATTGAAATAAATGCTTTTTACAAAATAATTGGTTAAAAAAACAAATAATATCTTTAAACCTTTAGTGAAGTGTGGTATTTTTTTCACATAATGAATTTACTTATCTATTTTTAGACATAGAATAATGTTGAGAAAAAAAAAATGTACATGTATATTCCCTAAGAGTCTTTACGTCGAAAAAGTCAGAATTTATATTGCTGTATATGTCATATATTCTTTATATAAAATATAATTAGACCTATACTAACATGACATTTAGATTTAAACCATTTTGAAACAAGCACTCGCATAAATTTTACACGACTCATCACTGTACGAGTTGATACCAATCGAGATTACCACGTGTTTCCGCAATCGTAACTACTCGGCCATTTCCGTAACCACAAATAACCTTTTTATCGGTTACGGAAAAGGGCGAGCGTGATCCGAATGGTGTTTCCGCTGTAGGTGGCAGAGGATAGTTTCGGATTAAGTACCGGTCAAAAATTAGAAAAAATAGAGGAACCTAAGGTTTGAATGTATATTATAGGTAATTTTATTGCTAGAATATTTTATGTGTGCATTTGGAGGGAATTGGTGGCCTTGTATATTTTATTGATATATGACACTTTAGTGTCACTACTACTGTTTATGGGATATGGACTAGAAATACGAAACTAAGATCAAAAATCACTCTTCCGGTATTTCACCAGAAAAGCAGGGTGGGTTCATAGGATGAATTGAAGCTTGAAAACGAGGTGGTTGAGCCATTATCTCTTGCTGTTCAATGGTATGTACAAGTGTTGGTCTGCAATTTGTGTGGTAGCTTAGGGCATTAGCACGGGCCTGGAAGCAGTTGCGGATCTGGCGAAATAGTGAAAATAAGCTTATTTTACATGAAATTTTGAGATTGTCCCTGTGCCATCATTAGGGCTCATTGTGCAAGTTGTACATGTTTTATTCCTAAAAGATTCAAATTCCTCAAGGGACTAGATCATATTATTATTACATGTAGAGAGAATTTAAAATTTTCCAATGCACATTTTAAAAGCAGCTCAATATTAAGGAAACCGTCAGTCAAACGTTTTGATTGCCAAAAAAACTATTCTCTGCCACCGTAGCAGTAAACAACAACACGATAATGTGAACATCAATTTTCATGATTATTTTATGATGGATCACATCAATTCATCAGATAAGAAGGTCATTCCTTTGGTATAAGAGGTGAATAAGTATTGGTTGAAGAGTTTAAAACTGTTTTGAAAGTGCATTTATTCACGTTCAAATGAAAACAAGTGGTACACTACAGCACTATGCACTGATACTGATTCACGTACATGCATAGGCGTTAGCCGGTATGAACTCGCATTATTAGATTGATACTTGTTCAGCTAATTTTGTGTTGTTTTTGAAGTGTATAAATTTTGATGACCACCCTAAGTACCATTCAAAATAAAATCAAATTTGGCATAATTCTTGAGAGTTGTCGTCTAACACAAACACATCGAATTTTTTAGCATGTTCAGGGTGCTGGTTTCGGAACGTTCAGCTGTGAAGATCCACTTGCTAATCCAACCATACACTGGAAAGACCATGATGTGGAGGACACAGGTGCTTATTATAACCAATGAACAGGTAAATCATTTTTTTCTATCTTTTTGTTATGAAAATTCCTGTATCTCTAAACATTAATTCTAAATAAAGTGAACTTTTAATTGTATTTATTTGATATTGCATTCACACATTGACTTACATTTTGAAAAAAATATGTGATACTCATGATATTTATAATGCATGATTATGCATGTAAACTTGCCATTTTACCACCCATTATGCTCAATATGGAGCCAGCTTTCTTTTATAGACTGCTGTGTTATTTTCAATCTGCATGATGTATGTGAATAGAATTTCTCTTTCTCAATTTTTCAGTTTCTGTTGAATTATCACATATACATGGGTGGTCAAACTTCATTCAATGGATGGCTATTCCTCAACACTCCCCTTGTTCGGAGAATTTTGCCCTGGAGAAACAGTTTTCAGTCCATTGTGTCCTTTCTCTAAAAAACCCTGACAGCCGAAACTGAAAAAGGTATTTTTTTTTAATTTTGATAGAATTAATGGGTATGTTATTTCTTTTAGCTCAATAATTGACTGAAATGATGGTTTATTACTAGGCCGGTAATTTTTTAGTCATAATACATTGACGTCCCCATACCATATACATGTAACTACATGTATCACATAATAAATAAACTTTATAAATAAATACTTTTAATTTGAAAATGAAAGTTATTTCAACATAATCAGTGTGTTAATTCTAGCTTTCTTACTTTTATACATGTAAATTTACATATTAAATTTTTATAATACCTATTTAATTATAAAAACTTAATCTTTTATAGGATAGAAACTAATTGTGCGAATACAACCAGAACTGATTATGTCTTGAACAAGTCAAAGGAGTTCCTCCAGTCTTTCAGAGAGATGGCAGTTAATGAAAGAATGGTGGCCACAAAGAGAAAGTGCTCTGGTATTCAGCATTTTGTGAATGATGTCTGATTTGGAATTCAGTTAGCAATATTTCTGGATTTGTATATTTGGGTAAAAAAAAAAATTTAACTGATTGACTAAACGTTTTGCATTAAGTATTGCGATAAATTAATTTTTTTTTTCAAGATGACAGTTCAAGTCTTTAATGTACCCCTAAAGCACTTGGCAAAGAATTTAAAAATGAAGTCAGTTAGTTTATATTGTCTTGCTGAAATAAACATTGGGGGAAAATTCATGATAATAAAGATGATTTTTTTTTGGTATCAAGAAATGGATTTATTTTTGTTTAACAGAAAGATTGTATAGTAGTTACTGTTATGTAATTTTTACATCACTGTTCAGCCAAATTATATGCAAAAATAGATATTCTTACGAGAAAAAGATTAACGTAAACAAAGGAACTATTTTCGTCTTATTTTGTACTTGAGCCGCATTGTCAATTATTGCATTAAAAGACCAAGTCAAATGTTTCTCATCAAACATGGCTATTGAATATCGGTATTCTTCTCACAAATCCTTAGCTTATCTTGCTATCAGTAGTCAGGATTTTTTTTTTCTCGAGTCATGATTAAAGTTTATAGACATCATTTGACCAGGCAGCAAGTGCTAAATGACATTATCTTCATTCAGGATATTTCTGGACACTCGATAATGAAAAACTCATGTAAACAATGATTCATAAGATGCTAGAATTCCATTCTTTAAGGACATACGCAACGTACCTTACCTACTGATAATTTTTCAAGATATTCTTAATTTAAGATTATAGTGCCATCAGATGCTCGTCGACAAAAAATCAGCATGTATTACCAGGAGAAATCAATTGATGAAAATTCTTGTATAATTCAAAGAAAAATACACAAAAATTACTAAACACATATTTTAGATGTTTTGTTTATCCAAACTTGTTTTAGAAGAAGTGTTTTACAGCATATATAAACATACAAATGTAGCACACAATTCCTTTAAGTATTGGAACTCTTCAACTCCAGGGGAAAAGACAATAAAGTTCAAACTACGTTGCGTATGTCCTTAAATAGCTATGGCATCATCCAACTTGAAGATGATGTGTACATCATGTAATCTGGAATCTATATAGCAGAAATAGACTTGCAAATATACTAACAAATAAACCTATCTGCTTGTTTATTATTCTTCAGATACTTCATTTTTAAAAATGCTCTTTATTTCTATCAATAATGCAAGCGGTGATTCGAGATCATGTGACCTAAACAATACTGACTTTTGGTAGCATAATAGGCCAAGGGTTTGTGAGAAGAGTAGCGGATCAGATATCCTTGGCTTCCAAAGATGAGCAAATGCATGCCACATAAATTAGATGAATGAAAGGATTGTAATGAAAAAGCCACTTATTTGAAAAAGAGATTTAAAGTTCCATGCATTGTCCATCTTGTGAGGTTTCTTCACACTCATCAAATGACAAAAATTGTTTTAACAAGTGACACAATAAAGACACGAAATCTGTTCAAAACTAGAAAATGTAAGATAATTCTTGTAAGAAAAGAAAATTGTAAGTATTTTCTTATATTCCAATAGACAAAGAAAATAGTGGTAGTTTTTGAAAATGATGAAATAAGTACTTAACTGTATAATTTATGAAAATTTGTTGATAACTAGTTGCATTACTTTTTTACCATATTATTTTAACAGTATGTGTCACTAAGGTTGATATAACATGTAATCACATCTTACAAATTTTATGTCAGTTCACTTAAGTTATAGATATATTTTTTGAATGGCAACCAAGATATGCAAAGTAAAAAAAAAAAAAGAACAATTCATTCGTGTAATATCTCTGTAGATTTTGTCGTTCACAATTTTATATGTCAATTATTAGACAATATGTCCATAATAATTGCAGCATTTCAAAATGGATATTTTCTTGCAATTTAAGGCAGAATTCTGTATTGATATGACCTTGACCCCCTAAGAAAAGAAATCTCAAGGTCAATACTTAAGAATTGAAATTTTTGTTGATGCTTAGCAACCACTTAGAGGTCATTGAACACATATTTGAACATAAGTGGTATATGGATGTTGTAGTTCAGCATGATGCCTTCTAAAGAGTTTATTCAGAACTGTCTATTTCAGCATTCATTGTTGTAAAATTTTAGCTAGAATATTGAAAAGTGTTGAAAAAACTGATAAAATTCTGCACTTATTTGACTTTTGACCTCCTAAAAATAAGCCTACTGAGGTCAAACTTTAACACAAATATATTACTGTACATCCCTCTTAATATTATGACCCCATATCTGACTTTAAAAGGTAATGGAATGCATAAATGTAATTTGGATGAACAAAAAACAAGAAATACTGCCCGAAAAATACAAAATACCCGTTGCTTAGCAACCTCTTTAAAATCTTTATTTTGCAGAATTGAAATAAAAGTTTATGTGATTAATGTAGTTCAGTATAATGCCCTTTTATGAGTATATTCTAAATTTCCTATTTCAACATACATCATTGTAAATTTTTAGCTTAAAGATTAAAAAGTGTCCAAAAATTCAATAAAATTCTGCACTTATTTGACCTTTGACCTCTATTTCCAGTAGTAAGGTCAGTCGTGAGGTATCTGAATATCTATGGAATATCATCTCTGGAAAATTCCCTACAAAATGGTATGCATTATGCCTAGCTTTCCCTTTGGATAAAAAAGTTAAAAATTAATTTATAATGATATGTCAAAAGGTCTCCAAAGTCGCTTAAAATGCACCGGTAGAGAAAGGGTTAAGGTATGGCTAGCCCAGGGATCATGATCCATAAAGACTAAATGGTTAGATTTCTCTCCCATATAAGAACAATACAAATATAAAACCCCAATTGTAATTCAGCCATTTATGAATAAACTTAAGACAATTAAGAAATGAGGTACAAACTCGGGAAGCTTTCACGTAAATTTTGTCTTTCCTGAACAAATAGTCCTCGAGGGAGAAAGCCCTTTTCAGTATTTCTTTACTATTATTTTTTCCTTGTAAAATTGAGTGATCCTTCTTTTGAAGAAATCTTAATCTACCCCACCAACGACACTTTGTGCGTTTATGTCTTGAAATTTGTCTGGTTGTACATGACAACAAGTTAGTATTGTAAAAACAAATACATATGATATATGACAGATAAATAAACACTGAACAGTTTTAAATCTTAAAATCTCAATTTAACTTTTTTTGTTCGGGTGAGCTAATAAGGGGCAAGCGAACAAAAATCGACAAACACACTTGACATGTAAGAAAGATCAATAAACAAATATAAATTTATTTTCCCATCTCAAAAATATGCTTAAAAAATCTAAAATAGGAAACGTAATAACAAACTACAAAACACGTACTTATGCGAAGCAAAACTTACGAATACGGAGTTAGGAATCGTATCTGCAACAGGTCGTCTTATCTTAAACTGCCAAAAGGTAAAGCATTGATTAAACTATCATTAACAATTTTAGGCAACTGAGGATTGATATATTTAATCCGAAGAAAATAATATTAAAGGAGAACCAAACGACACATCAGGTGGTATGAACGAAGGCATGATATCCCTTAAATGTTCCGACAAATTTGGATCTGTTAAAAAATAATGTTACAAATGAATTTCAGACAGTACAGCATACATGTTTACTTTCATGGATGTTTAGGATATATATATATATATATATGTATATATATATAATTACTTATTCAAGCTGTTATTCTTTAATTTCGGTAGCTTTGATTAATCTGATCTTAAAATATCCCCATCCCTCGTTATTTTGTAAGTGAAAAAATACTAACCTCCTGAACCAATAGTCGCACTGTACCAGTTACCTTTCCCAAACTGACTTGACCTAGTGGTTGAGGTCTCTTTTCTTTCTCCAGATTCCTGTCCCCAGGGGGAGAAAATGCTTTTTGGACCCCAGCTTCCATAACGTACACGTATCGTTGATCTAAATTAATTTATTTTCTTAAATGATTTAATTTGTAAACATTAGATAAACTTATCTAGTTTATTATTTTATCGTAATGCTATCACCTTTATTTTGATTTTGATTTTGAAAAAAAGAATGATAATAGGAGCAAGATCAAAAGTGTAAAGTTTGTAGATATATGCAGTTTTATAGAAATCCTACCTATCCAAGTTACTCTGTTTAGTTAACTCCCTCCTTTGTGATCGTCGTTGACAATAAACACAAACAATAAATATTATCGCTATAGCTACCAGATGGAATGGTAAAGCAATCCCTAATCCTAAGATTAAGCTATATATAGTTTTCTGGAATTCATAAAAAGAAACGGATTACGAATGCAACATATCTTAAAAGGTACAACTTCAGGAATGATAATAGTATTAATTTTTGAGAACAGTAATCGAAACAAAGATACAATCAGATAATATAAAAAAAAAAATATTAAAATACACTTATCGATGTAATAATTATCCAGAAAAAGTTTCATTAAGTAAATCTATTTTCTATTTTTTAAAAAGTCTTATAATTACGCTATTAATTCAATCATTTCTTACTATGTATATTTTGTATGTAGATAGCAAGTAATGGAGACTTTAATAAAAAGCAACAGAGCATACCTTTTGCTTTCTTCCCTCTGAAAATAAGGGAAACATTATTATAAGTAATGGCAGATATTTTGCCTTCCTTTTTTAATTTTTTGTTGCTTTACATTTTATAAAAGTAATCAAAAGAACAGTTATTGCATTTTTATCTTTCCTTGTAATTATAATTAAGGTAAACAAGAGGCCCAAGGGCCTTGAATCGCTCTTCTGATAAACGGTACATGTACAATCTATCACTTCTATACTATTTGAAACCTCTAAGTATCCTGTATATTTAGATAAAGCCTTGAAATTCCAAAGAAAGGCCATCATGACCTACATTTTAGATGAAACACTATGAGAACCAAAGATGATTCTAAGCCAATTAGTACCTGAGAGTAGATCATGGTGACCTACTTATCACTTGTCATTCTCTGAGGACCCAAGATGCATCAACTAAGTTTGATGATTTTAAACCAATTGATACCTATATATTTTTGAAATTATAACCATAAAATTTCAAAAGTAGGTCACAATGACCTACTTTTCAGATGACATACTTTGAGGACCCAAGATGCATCAACTGACAAAGTTTGATGATTCTAAGTCAATAAGTACCTGATATATTTAAATAAAGCCATAAAATTTCAAAAATAGGTCACAGTGAATTCATTTTCAGTCGACTAACTCTGCGGACCCAAGATACATCAACTGACAAAGTTTGATGATTCTAAGCCAATTAGTACCTGAAATATTTAACTAAAGCAATTTATTTTCAAAAGTAGGTCATGGTGACCTACTTTTCAGTCGACAATGTCCCCATTCTTCTTTGAAATGAAATATTGACTTTAATTTCTTTATGACTTGGTAACATACCCGTTTACAAAAAATCCAGAATTCGCATTTGTTGTTTTTTCTGAAAATGATTATCTCTCAGAAATATATAAATCTTACTTTTTTAATGAGATGTTTCAACTCTTAAAAATAAGTTTTTTTTTCTCTAAAAAGCAGAGTACGGTCATGTACCTTTGAATATGTTAACGTTTGTCAATCATTTGCTTCGTAATAGTGCAGTAACATATTGATATAAACAGGTCTGAAAAATTCAATAATTCAGTATACACATATATACATAAAGTAAACATTTGTGTCTTTGTCATATCAGAGAATTATGAAATTTGTTAAGGTAAAATACTTGTATACAAATATCAATCATACAAATCTGATTTAATTTCAACACATTTTTATTATTGAATCTTTTCGGAAAAGAATGGGGACAGTAGCAAACAAATATTCTAAACATTATAGGTTTGGCATTATATATCTTTTATATCCCACCAAAGGCTTTCTCTTTCATGTTAAAATTTTATTGCCTCCTTTTCCATACTTTATGTCCCTACTGCTGTTTCCAGATGAAGGGATTTATTTTTGTTTTTGAAAATTTTAATTGCAGATAAGAGTAAACCGTCAATTAATAACACATGTATACAACTCACATTTTCCGAGCAATGAGAATGCCGTGACAGCGTTGAAATCTTCATGTACACATAGTACAATTTACTCAAGCAATGAGTAACCTGACAAAGCAAACTGTACATAGCACTGACACTTCACACTTAATTTAACTGTAGAATGACATGGCTGATATCGACCATCGTATGAATGGGCATAGAAATAATGGTACTATAAGTTGTGAATATATTTTTATATCGAAAGATTATTGGTAGGATGTACTAATAGATTTATCAGAAAAATGTGCATTTTCACCACTGAGAGCAACGAACCCCAAGTACAGTTTGTATTTCGTAATAAACTAAATTACATGTAAAGAGAAAATGTTAGTTAATGAAAATGGTATTGTTCAAATGCCATTAAAGCTGTTAAATTTTTTTGCACAAATCATTACATTTCAGTGGGCTTTTTTTCTTTCTTAAAAAGGTTTGTATCAAATACATAAACTAGGCCTAGGGTGCTAAAAGCTTTTTTTTTTTTTTTTTTTTTTTTTTTTTTTTTTTTTTTACAAAAAGTCTTTATCAGTAAAATGTGCATATTCGCTTCTTTTCCGTGTTGGAAATGGAATAAGAGCACCCGAAAGTATAATATCTATAACATAATATTATCTGGTTTCAAAATAAGCAACAATTAATGAAATTGCTATTTTTCAAGTTTTTTTTTTTTACAAAAGGAAGGAGGGGGCGTACATGTATATCTACTTCTACTCCGAAACTAAGTACGTGGTTTTGAACAAAGTATTTCTTCCTTCTATAAGTCTGTAATTACTTTTATATTAATGCAATAAGTATTTTGATAGCCCAGTTACCCATTAAATTGCATATTTCTTTCCATAATCCTCTCATCACTAGAACACCATATCTTATCCTCCTTCAATGAACAAAAAGTATGTAAAACAGTTTGTCTTGTGTTGCCACCTTTGTGACGTTTAATAATTTGTTTGAAATTCTCAAAAGTATTATTAACAATGGCATATAATTTTAGCAGACACAAAATATAAATATGAGAAATAAACCAATTTGTAAAGGGAGATAATCCAAATTTCCAGTAATTACAACTTTGACTTAACAGAAAAATCATGAAAATGGGTCTGAAAACGCCACTGACTTTACCGCACTGGGGGAAGTTCAGACCCATGAAGAAAAATGGCAACACACATCAAACAATAAACATACCAGAAGTGAGAAAATTTACCTAATCTGCACATTGCAATATGTGAATAAACATATGTCCAATAATGCAACAAAACACCATCTGTTCATGAGACATATAGGACAAGATAATGTATCAATCTATTACAGTTCAATTATAATAAAAATTCAATTTTTCCCGTGTTCTATGAGGGCTAAACATATGCTCCATAATAACAAAGTCAGAAGATTACTGTTGTAAGTGGATGCATTTCATATGCTCAGTCTTCTGAGTATTAACAAATGACTCAGGGACTGATGTGCCTGATAAGGGATAAACATATGCCCCAATATTCACAAAGCATCACATTCCTCACTGTCTTTTACCAAGTCCACACGTGTGTAGACTTTTTATCTTTCAGCTTGAAGTATTAATAATAGACTTAAGCAAAAATGTGCCATGTGAGGGATAGACATATGCCCCCATATTAACAATACATCACACTGTAAATTTCATCGCTGTCTTTTTTCAAAGTTTATATGTGTGCAGTCTTGTCACCTACTAGCCTAAGTATTAACAATTGACTTGAGCACTATTGTTCTGGATGAGGGATAGTCGTATGCTCCCATAAGTTAATATTCATGAAAATCACTTTGAAATCAAGATCCTCAATCAGTAACAAAAGATCTGCCCCAAGGCTCCATTTCCACTCAAGCATATACCTGTATCAACATGGTGTCACATGTCTAATGCATCCGATTTCCATCTACCCAGGAATCTAATCTATCACTCATCCCCCTTGATGCACAGTAAGAGGCTATCCCAATTCGAAAGGAATGTCCTTTGAATCTATTGACATCTAAATTTCAAAACATGAGACTTTGCTTTAATACATTTGAAAATTCTTGCCTTGTGACTGCAAAAGGATAAATCCGGAACGCATTAATTAAAATACATTCCTAGATAAATCAAATAAAATCGATGGAAAAATCGCCAGGGTAAAAGCTGAAACTAAAACGAAAAAACTCAAGCGGGTACAAAATGGCAGGTACAATGACTGCCTGAAACTTGTACTTAGGCCTTGCCTAGAGTACCGTAAAATTAAACAATTTTAGTAATCAACTAATACCGTAACAAACAAATTGGCAGACATTTCTCCAACGATTTTCCTTCTTAGAAAAAAGGATAAACCCGGAACGCATTAATTAAAATACATTCCTAGATAAATCAAATAAAATCGATGGAAAAATCGCAAGGGTAAAAGCTGAAACTAAAACGAAAAAACCCAAGCGCGTACAAAATGGCAAGTACAAAAGACTGCCTGAAACTTGTACTTAGGCCTTGCCTAGAGTACCGTAAAATTAAACAATTTTAGTAATCAACTAATACCGTAACAAACAAATTGGCAGACATTTCTCCAACGATTTTCCTTCTTAGAAAAAAGGATAAACCCGGAACGCATTAATTAAAATACATTCCTAGATAAATCAAATAAAATCGATGGAAAAATCGCAAGGGTAAAAGCTGAAACTAAAACGAAAAAACCCAAGCGCGTACAAAATGGCAAGTACAAAAGACTGCCTGAAACTTGTACTTAGGCCTTGCCTAGAGTACAGTAAAATTAAACAATTTGGCCGGAATTTTAATTGTTTGATTTTGATTGGTCAATCTCTGCCTCTCCTAAGACATGAAACAAAATGACCATTATAATACATCACTATACAATATTTCAGACTTGAACATTCAAGAAGGACACTTACTGATTACAATAAAAAATTTTAAGTAAACTTAAATTTATTAAGAGCGAGCCAGTCTGCGAGAAAACTATGCAAAATTCAAAAACTCGTCCAAATGGAAGGTTGCAACATAGGATTTTTTAGTGTCTTAAAATTTTCTTCATAAAAGTAGAAGTCAGAATATCTACAAAAAATTCTCGAACCTCGCATCTATTTTTAGTAACAGCTCATTTGCATATTTGTCGAAAATCACACTAAATTATACGGAAAAACTATGCAAACTGATTAATTCAAAAAGTGACCTTCTGCCATCAGTTTATTTTCAAATTTTGTTGTCTTTTCAAAATCATGGTCTTGTTTATACAATTAATGAAGATAAACATAATTCAAATGAATGTTTTATTTTTTAATGGTCTGTTTATAGATCCCAAATCAATGAGTATGATTTTTTTAGCCATTTTTAGGTGCTATTTTTAAATTAAAATAAGTGTAATCTTTAGAATGTTCTTAGGTTTACTGAGTATTAAAATGTTGAGCTTGGGAAATAATATGTACATGTTGAAAATTAACTTTGAAATACCATACTTCGCTACAATTTCACATATTTTAAATTTTAAATTACAGTCTATTTTATTTATAGACTATTTCTTAAATATCTAAATGAAAAAAGAAGATTCTAAATCTAATATATATATATATATATATATATATATATATATATATATATATATATATATATATATATATATATATATATATATATATATATATATATATATATATATAAAAGGAATAACTTATTTAGATACTTCATATAAATTTCTATTGCTTATTTTAGCCCCCTGCAACCAATTTCCTGAAGTTAAATTGTTATCTCACCTTGTTGGAACTCTTTAGTATTATTGGGTAAGGAAGGTCATGTATGATTTTTTTTATATGAACCTAGGGAGTTGTGGAGCATCATTGCACTATGAAAGTGGAAAAACTCATTTTTAAGATATTTGAATGTAAGAAAAACACAACAATCCAGCTTGAACAAGCAAATACATGTAGCCCTTGCGCTAAGGCTTTTTATGTTGTATCTGTGTGTAGAAATGGAAAGTGTGATAAACTCTACGTGTTAAAACCTTTATTACATGTATATGGTTTAAAAAATGATGATGACGTTTTGTTTACTGGAGAGACAAGCAAACATTAATTGTGCATGTATGTGGATAAAAGGATCATCCAAAACAAGCAAGGACAAAGCAAGTATTATGATACATGTCTACAATATTCCGCTTGTGCAAAGAACACATGACTGCAACCAAAACATGCCATTTTGTAGTACAAACTGGTAAGAATTAAAATCGGGCATGAATGTACTTGATCTATAAACATGATAAAGGAGTGATAATTTCATTCAAATGGGAGGTGGGTGCTGTTGAATTTTGTCATGGCATTTATTTGATTTTAAATTTTTAATGATATTATTAATAAAATTGTATTATGCATGCTTTGTAATTTATTTAATACTTTGTCTGAATAACCATAATAGTATTAATAATAACCTAGCAGACAACGTTTAATTTTGGAGATGATTGGAGAATTTTGTTTTGGCGGGGGGGGGGGGGGACCATTCAAGGTCAGATTAACTTCTTCCCAGTGTATCTACCCCATAGTTTTACCCCACCCACCCACCTCCCCTCAAATAAAATTGAAATGGTTGTTCCGGAAGAAAATGGATGTAATAATAAGTAATAAGTAATTAATGATGGTTTATTGTTATTGTTGATATTGAGAAATTTATTAGCTGTACATATACCCCAATATGTACAAGTACTCACATACGATAGGATCATAAACATAATTTTGGTAAAACTTTTTATTACTTTAAATAAAATATACACATTTTGTATGCCTATTACCAGGTACAATGTAGTGCAGCATGTGTATATGCAGTTATCTAAGGAATTTAAATGAGAATGTTTATTTTATTGAAATAATTGTGCTTACAGGTCTGCATGTACACACATTCCTTTTCACAAGACTAGAATACTGTAACATGTATAATATTCCATGATCTGATATGCCTTTTTAAACAAAGCGCAACAGAAGCAATTGAAGTTACAATTATGGATATTGGGGGATTTCAACAAAGGAGGAGGTGCATGCTGATGACAGTTATACATATGAACCAGAGCAAGAATAAACGTTCAAAGGTTCATAGAAAAAGTTCAATAATAGACTGTTATTTAATATTTATGAATGATCAAGAAAATACCATATTATGGTGTTCAAAGAGCAAACTTCAGCGCGCATCCAGGAATTTTTTCCCGGGGGGGGGGGGGTTCACCCCAGTCAAAAAAAATAATTCAACCAAAATTTTTTGACAAGCCAAAAACAAAAACAAAACAAAACAAAACAACCCCCCCCCCCAAAAAAAAAAAACAAACTCAAAAATAAAATCCATTTCCCAGAAAAGCACCTATTTCGTGGTGTTGATGGTGGAGTCCACGTTTTCTGGGGGGGGGGGGGGGGTTCCAAAGTCATTTTGTATTTTCTTCAGTATATACTTTTAATAACTCTGCAAATTCCGGGGGTATGTAAGTGAATGTTGAAAATATTGGTATGTTGAATTACTGGCTAACACAATATAGTTAAAGATTTGGAGTCTAAAACTGGAAGTGGGGGTTCATTGTTGTTATGGTATGAAGAGTCCCTTAAAATATAAATTTTTGGAATATGCAACAACTAAACACCTCAGAGCCATAAAATCGAATCCCCACGAACCAATTTTTCTTCTTCAAGCTACAAAATATAAATGATTTAACAGTAGATCTATATCATTTTAGTAAGATTATAAAAAAAAATGTGCAATAATAATTTAAAAAAAAACAACAGATTTTACTAAAAACAATTCTTTGATTTTTACTTATGTTCCTCATATCTCAGAATTATACCATAATGAATCTACATGGATGTATGAAAATTAAGTTCTATGATTTGAAAAAAAAAATTGCTAAAGCCCCCTATAGAGTATTTTGTATAGCATTTCATCATTTTCATGTCAGTATTTTGACAATTCAGAAATGTTATTTTGACAAGAGTGCGTCAATTTAAAATTGACAGTATGCAAACAAGTTATCGGAGGCTCAAATGTGTTCAAGTCTCATAATTTATATGTATGGTGAACCGTGATGTAATAGAGTATTCCTGAATATAAATACATGTAAATTCTTGTTGCTTTTTAAATTATAGAGAAACTATCTTACATAAAATGAAAGAAACATGAATATTCAACATGATCGTCGAAAATTTACAAGTAAGCCAGAACAATTTATCATTATTGAATTCATTCCATTTCTAAACAATTGGCAAAATGCCAATCCCCATATTGGGGTCATTTTTGAAATATTTATTTAATTTTCAATTTTATTTTTTTTTTTCAATTATAATTATGGTTATAAAGAAAATGGTAACATTTTTTCTTATCTAACAACAAGTATTTATAATTTAAAGTTCTATATTTGACTTTGTAACCCGTTGGAATTTGAAGAATTTTTTTGAAAATTGGGAATTTGTAAATATCTATATCTCAATAAATTATGAAATCACAAGCTTAATATTTTGGAAAAATAATATTTAGAGTTATATTTTGACAATAAGATCAAATATTTTAATTTTGTAGCTTGGTCTTGGAAGATTTTGGCCATTTAATATGTAATAATTTTGTAAATTCTTCAAACTTGGCATTGTGCCAATTTTTAAGAGTTGTCTACCCTTTGATATGTTGCGTATCTGATTATGATAAATGTCAGTTTTAGAAGAACATAGTCATATGCTACTTTAAAATACCTTGAAGGAAATACAAATTTAATTTTGAGCAAAATAAATCAAATGTAATTTTTACCATTTTGCTTGAATTATTTAAGTGCATATGCACTTAAATGTGCAAAAAGAAGGTGGCGCTTCCTACGGCTGCCATGTTGGATGATGGGGAAAATTTCATCAAGATATGACAACCTTCGATTTGGACAGTTTTGCATGGTTTTTTCGCGAACTGGCTCTTAAGATATATTACTGGAATTGTTTTGTCAGTAGTGGTAAGAATTCAATTCCCCGCGCCTGCACGGGATTTCATCTATTGTTCTTATTAAAATTACATGTATATTTTAGTTCTTTTTGAAAAGAAAAAGTTTTTTGTCCTCAAAATTCTGAGATAAATATTATTTGTAAAATAATTATGCGTAAAAGTACACGCCACAATTCAGAATCTGTAAAGATAATTAATTCAAATTACATGTATTTCAATTGTTATTATAAGTATATGTAGCTATCATTTTTTCAGCTGTCTTTCGGTACTTCTGATCTTCTTTGCATTAGAAACTAATTCATGCAATATCTTTAACACAGCCACAGCTTCCCAGAATAATCAATCAAATTAATTTCAATTCTTCTGATGAGTCTCGAAGAAGTTTTTAAAAATCCAGGATATTTTGTACTGTCTTCAAAATGTATGGCAATGAAATATTTCGAACTCCCCCCCCCCCCCACAAAAAAAGGGGACGGAAATATTTATTACTAAATAGGTTCTATAGATATTGATTGCATTAGTCAGGCAAGCTACTTGTGTATATATTTGTTATGTCACCAAGTAAAAACAATTCTCTGTCTATTCTCATTTAATTAGAGATTTATAATTTTTTATCCGTGCATGCGAAAAATTTGATCTGTTGTTAGGTTTGATGTTAATGCTGACTAACGATTCAATTCTTTCCTCGGTAGAAGATTTTTTTTTAATTTTATGCCATGAGCTTGTTACATTTGTAAATATCGTAATTTGGTATTGAGAAAAGGTCCTTTCTTCGAGGCATAAACCATGTACTAAGTGATTTTGTATGATCAAAGATAATTTATTTTGTACGGTATTAGAGTCGTATTTTTCAAATTAAGAAAATAGTGTATATTGAAATATCCTTGTAAAATAGATGAGTTCAAATGCGTTTTTAAGATGACTTAAACACATCTTTTTCATTTCAAACCTTTTCACAGCTCAGTGGTATTGGGTGTATTAAATTATGTTACGCAAGATACAACGACAAATTTAGCAACTGAAAGATCTTGTAAAAGTATAAGCGTACCCTGCTTTTCATAGACATACAAACTTCATATACGTTGTTTAGTGAGGAAATCGTAACGTTTTCGATTCTGAAAAGATGAAACTTTTTACATGACATTACGACAAGTTTACAAATTTATAAAAAATCACAGATAGATCCAAGGATGAATTTGCTTTCAGTACTCTTATTAATATCATTTATAGTTTTTGGAGCATTGGGATCTAAATATTTAAGTAGTATTGTACATTGGAGACATCTCGAGAAAAGTGAGGTAAGTATACTTTTTCTATCAGTTTTAAAAATACACTTCCTATCTTACTTTCAATACCAATCTTAAAGATTTGGTATGAAATGTAATCACGATTTAAGATTTTTTTTTTATATTATTAAGTTTTATATATTATAAATAAAACTTAAGTGTCGATATGTGCGTTAAATTTATAATTATCTCTTCTAATTGTTAGCATCAAATGAATTTACTCTGAAAAATAATAAAGAATTTCACTTAATAGTAATCGTACGAATAAACTATTATTTCTTGGGGGTAAATCCAGTCTACAATTATAAGGAATCAATCACATGCCTGGGGTTTAAGATGTAAATCTATATGCATGTATGTATAAGGTAGGTGAAATATATATATATATATATATATATATATATATATATATATATATATATATATATATATATATATATATATATATATATATATATATATATATATATATATTCTTGAGGGGACGATAAATATAAATAGCAAACAAACGATTTCAGAAATCTGTGAGTTTTTTTAAGGGCCAAATAATCGTCTGTTTTGTGAATTACGTTACTGTGATTTACGTTACATTTGATTCGCGTTAAATTGTATTATCTTGTAGCGATTAAAATCCAATACTATCTTTCATCAAAATATTTTCCAAACAAAAGTTGACAAATAGAAAAACATTCAGAAAATGTTCTCTTTGTAAGTAGGTATGAAATATAAAGGGCATTTTTAAGATGTTCATATTATTTCTTGTTTTTTTTTAAACTTTAAAAACCCTTCAATTCGTCGTGTAGCTTCAAGTAGAAATGGCCACTTTCGGGGGATTAGTCTGTATTAAACACATCATGGTTTTAGTTTTATCTCGTACATAGACGTATTTGAAAATATAAATATTAGTTAATATTTACATTAACTAAATATTTTCTCCTTTATCTTTTATGAAACAGAATCAATTAACAAAAACTAGTTTAAAGAGAATTATCAAAGCCATCTCTTTGAAATATTTCTTTAATTAACGTATGCTGTTCCATCAATGTAACCTCTCTAACAATAATGCATTTTTAACGTACTTTCGTCCACTTATGCGAATAATTTATTCAGGTATAAATATAAACTATAAATATTTAAATGTGGGGATAAATCGCAAAAAACGTATATATAAACCCGCTAAAGTGGATTATGTTATTGTTGCAACTGTTATCTCCGCAGGAAAAAAGAAAGCACTTCATTGTTTAAATAATGCATTTACCATTGTCAATCAATCAATTGCTTTTACTTGAAACTTTTCTTGATTATGGGGTATACAATTTTCTCCACTGAAATTAAGCTGTATATGTCACCGATAGAAAATACTAATGAAAAATGGATGAGCATACCGGTAGGTACATGTATAATTTGCAGACCTCCACCGACAAGAGGTGCGGTCTCCATATGAGTGAAAAGTTATCGACTGGAGAGGGAAGTTAAAGAACAAATAACAAAAACAATTTTAATCACAGTTTATGATTATAGAAGAATAGGTAATTCGTAGAGATCCCGTCATTTTCAAACTACAGGTAATTAACTATTATTCTTTTTACTCCAGCCCCTTCTGATTTTAACAATGATTCAATGGCTTTTTTACATTATGATTTGATTTAAGATTATTTAATAAAATAAGTTAACAAAGTTCTTTAATTTTTTTTAATTTGGGAATAAAATAGATTAATAGTTAATACCTGTGATAAGAGGAAAAAAGAAATAATTGTACGGGCGAGTTTTTTCGTCCTCGCAATGTCTCCTTCGCTATTTTTACTGTTAACGTTAATTTACCATGTTTACAGATTTTTCAATTTAAAAAAAAAATTATTTCAATATATAAAAGTATCTGATATTTCAAACATTTAAGGTTAAATATTTAATCTGATACAGACAATCAGTGATTTGGTCGTCCATAACGCAGAAAAACCAGTTTTTAGAGCGTACATTTTAGTAAGATTAACGTACATGTAAAAAGCTGGATCCGGTTGCACGAACGTTTATAGTTAAATTTAACTGGCCGTTAACTTTTCGTTAACGCGACGTTAAATTTAACGGCCAGTTAAATGGGTTGCACGAAAGTTAACTGACAGTTAAAGCTTCATTAGTTTTCTAATTTAACTAACAGATTTAACTGAGGTTACCTAGGTACATTAAATATTTAATTAAACATTAAAAATCAAAATGGCGGATTTGTTACTGTTCGGAAATTTGTTTGCGGAGAGGAAGGAGAGAAATTACAGAGAGAGAATGGAAATGTCTGACTTAAGTGACACTCAGACTCGATCACGTTTTCGATTTAAACGAGATTCAATTACATATATTTCGGACATGCTGCGAAATGATCTGCAAAGAGCAACAAAACGAAGTCAGTCCATATCTGTGGAAATGCAGGTACTTTTTTCTCCGAGTACATATACATGAATTGTTATTACGTGGATATTTAAACTTTTTATCTAAAAAGATCAACATTTTACTACAGCATAATCCCAGGATCAATTACTGAAAAATAGATCAAAGACATAATACTAGAAATATAAATATATACATTTTGCATAAGTGTTTTCTGAAACTTCTCTTGGTTTGCCTTGTCAGACTTACCTCTAAAAATACTATATCGATCATAGTGCTTCATGCCTCAACATGACGTAGAAACTACATAATTTGTAAATAATATTGCATTGTTTAACGTAATTATCAGTTTTTACTATACACGTAGTATCAATGTAAAAATCCATGTTTTTAGTAATTAAAAACCTATAGCTACATTGTTTATATTTCAAGTATTGATAATCATTAATAACACATAATATTAATGTAAAAAAATCATAACTTCTAAAGTAACAATATAAGATGTAACATCTCATTTTAAAGTAAATAATCTTAGTAAATTAACGCTTATAAAATGACGTCATTTTGATTGTGACGTCATAAATTTATGCAAGAATGCTGACAGCGACGTAAAAACATGTGCCCTCATTAGACCCTTTTGAATACATTTTTAAACCAACAGAAAAGTTTTAAAAACAGTATGAAATCCTTGCAGGTTATGCTGGCGCTTCGCTTTTATGCGTCTGGGAGTTTTATGGAGGTGATAGGCGATACTATGGGGTTAGACAAGAGTACAGTTTGCAGAGCCATCAACAATGTTAACTATAAGACATCAATTAAATGTGAGTTAGCTAATTTATTTTTAATAGGCTTTCGAACAACAAAATTTTACAGACAGTTACGTAACTCGTCGTTGAAAATTTAACAGCTAGTTACGGCACTAACTGGGAGTTAATTTAACTAACGTTCGTGCAACCGGATCCTGAACTTTTGATATTTGTGCAGCAATTCCAGCAATCTTTAGAATATTCTGCTTCTAAATATACGTTGTTTCAGTTAAATAAAATATAAGAATGCCCTTGCGCCGAAGCATTTTTGTTGATGTCCATCATAATCTTGTGTAGTAGAGAACAATGACGTCATAATATGACGTCATAATGTGTACTTGCTATCTCATGTCGTGGGTTCCAAGTATGTTTAGACAATTTAGGAATGACTCTAATTCTTGGCCAAATTATTCGAGTATAACCTGGTTTGGGTCAGTTTACGCTTTATAATCCGCAATTGTCGCCCATGACGAATCATGGTCATGTGATCGCTATCTAATTAACTTTAATTTTTAACCTAGAGGCATTTATTGTTTAATTATCGCGGTAAATCCGCACTAAAAACACAAAATTTATAAACTGTAATTATGAGGAACATGATAAGTAATAGAAATATACATGCGACAAGTCCTTTAAAAAAGTTAAAATACCAGTGACTAAATTTAAATCATTGGATGAGGGTTCACTCTCGCATGTTCACTTTCAGAGAATAGAAACATTCATGTCAACAAAATCAAAGAAAAGAAACCATCCAATTTTATCACACCTGCAAATTAACATGTATAAAGAAATACTTTTTGTATATTTAAATATGATTCAGGTGGATGCTTAAATGTCCTTTCAAGGACTCAAAGTTTGTAATCTCTGTAATTTTGCTGTGTATCTACAAGTACACGTACATTAGATGATGAAAGCAAATGCTTTAAAACTGTTACGACTTCACAAAGCAAAAATTTTACTTGAAGGAGGTCATGCGAGTTCTTGTACTTTAACTTCTAGAATTAGGCAATTAAATAAATGCTATTGCACTCCTTTACATCCAAATGGATGATGGATTATTTCCATGTAAGTGCACTGTAGTTCAAATGTTTTGGGTGCGCAAATTATATATATATATATATATATATATATATATATATATATATATATATATATATATATATATATATATATATATATATAATCAATCTTTTACATTGCAGACCGTAAATGTGCCCTGAAATTCAGAATTATTATTAAATCTTGTTTATTTCCTCTCCAAAAATCTTCTTTTTTGTATTATTTTGTAAAGTTGTAAACAAAAAGACCATGTATCGTTCCTTTTGCTCTACGGAAGGCGGATAATAAAACCTCGATAATATTCCAATAACTAAGTGTTAATTTTTCCCTTAATAATACTTCCTATATTAAATCTAACTTAATTATAACAATCGTTTCTTTCAATAGAATATTAAATTCAATTTTTTATTTTTGATATTTTAAAAAAGAAGTGATATACGAGAAAAAAAATGTTTTGGTTTTTTGTGGTACACGTAGATCTGAACTTCGTAGTCTATCTAAACAATTAAAGGAATACTTGTTTTCTAAGTGCACACAACTTCTAACCTTTAATTCATGTGTTTTAATTAGTTTTGATCACCAACTAAAACAAATTGTCGTATTATAACGTTTTGTTTGTTTGTTTGTATGTTGTTTAACGTCCCTCTCGAGAATTTTTCACTCATATGGAGACGCCACCACTTGCCGGTGGAGAGCTGCAAATTTTGTCCTATACTCGGCACTCACGGCCATTGAGCAGTGAGGGGTCTTTTTCGTGCCAGCACCTACTGCGACACGGGACCTCTGTTTATACGGTCTCATCCGAAGGACCGGTCTCCATGTCCCACAGTGGAATTCGAACCCGCGACGTAAGGATCAACTCCTTACTTCGCGACTCTAGAGCAGACGCTCTAACCACTGCGCCACGCGGGCGACCGTATCATAACGTCTCACTGTGGATAAAAAGACCGGACAGACATGCTTGTTTTATAGGACACCACCAATGAATACGTGTATACTATAATATTACTTGTTAGGTTTGTTACTGACAGTCTAAAGAAATATTTTGTGTTGATCAGTTTCATAGACGGCGAGGGGGAGCAGAGCCTCTATGAAATTTATCAATATATTTCTGTAGACAGTCAGTAACAAAGTTAACCTAAAAAGTGATTTATTTTCCCGAGGATCGTAATGTGAGAGACATACACACAATAAGATAGGCCCGAAGCTAAACTTATTTTTTTTCCGAGTGCCTTAGACCTCTTCAGTAATGATGGCCTCTATCGTCCACGGAAACTAAGTGTATATGAAATCCTAGACCTAGCTTCCTGAACTAGGTCACCGAACACCAAAGTCACTATACGCTTCAACAAATCATATTAATGTGAAGACCCATCGAAGGGTAATACATGGAATATGTATAGATAACGAACAGTATTCGAACTCAAAAGTCCATTAAAACTTACAAAATAGGAGCAGAGCAAACACGGACCTCTAAGACATCAGAGGTGGGATCAGGTGCCATGTAGGAGTGAGCATTCCGTGCCGACCGGTCATACCCGCCGTGTGCTCTTTGTCATGATCGGGAAATAACGGAAAAATCTGTCGACAATTCAGTATAATGGCCTAACAATTAGTATGAAAAAAGTCATCAGCATTTGACTTAATGATAGATTGTATTTTATGACAAGAGCATTGTATCGACCAAATTTGTATAAACAAATTATCAACATATCGTTTATCTATCTAGCCGCGACAAAAAGACCCTGAGAAGTTCAATATTAAAGTTGTTGCAATGTGTATCATCAAGTATTGCTGATTCATGGTCGCACATGTACCTGTATTTAAATGGATAGCAAAATCCTGAACTCTTTTACCTACATGTAATTGACAATATTATCTTCCCACATTATCAAATAAATGCGATTGACTAGGCGGATTGGGATACCAATCGTACCTCTTACGATAAAGTTCAAGCAGATCACTTAAATGATCATCGTAGTGTTATAATAATATTATTATTGTCCCCTGTTTGCCAGATTAGATTAAAGAATCCGTGAAGTCAGATGAATTCATTGGATTGTGTAAGTAAGCTTATTAATACATTTTAAGCAAAGGAATTGAAGATTGATTTTATTGAATGAATCAAAAGGATTGAAAAAAAATCCTTTAAAGGCTGTCTGGGAAATGTAATTTCGTCTACTTTGCATCAATGACCCAAACTGGAAAAAAAACTGTCAGAAAATCTTGCAATCAACTTATACTTACTTTTAAGAAATTATCCTCCATTCTTGTGCTTAAAAAGATAAATCACTTTAATCATGTTTAATGATCTGCCAAAATTTGGACAAAGCAATTTAAAAGATATATGAACGACAAGTCTTTAGCTGGAGATACATAATTTATGTGTCACTGCAGCAAACGAAATGCATGTTTTAAACAGAAAATCATATCGCTATTTTTTAAAAGCACAAATAAACATGATGAAAAGATTTCATATCATATTGACATTAAAGTGCATTTGACCGCACACATGTCCTAGTATATGTATTAATATGATTATATATATGTTTCTTCGTTCATTACTGACCGGTCATGATAGCATAGTGTTGGGGCGTTCGCTTCGTGATCGAGAGGCCCGGGTTTGATTCTCGTTCGCTGCGCCGCGTCTTACCTAAGATGTAAACATATGTAGTAACTGTTATTTTGCCAAGCGCCCGGCATAAGAATTCAAGTGAAAGTCACGGCTCTGTCGGATGAGGCCTTTAAAACCGATGTCCCTTGCCGTTGGCACGATAAAGAACCCTTACTGCTCAGTGTCGCCGAGTATAGGTCTACATTCGAAGTCCTTCACCGGCATACGGTGACGTCTCTATACGAGTGAAAAATTCTCGAATGGGACGTTAAACATCATATAATCAATCAATCGCTCATTACTGTTTAGATAGATAGATAGATAGATAGAGATTAAATAGATAGATAGATAGATAGATAGATAGATAGATAGATAGATAGATATTAGGGATGTCAACGAGTACCCGGTTGACCGGGTACTCGATCGAACACTAACTCGGAAGTGTATTTTTTCTTATTCCGAAGTACATATTTTTATAAAAAAAAATTATTAAAAAAATAAGATAAAACTGCTAACGGTTATTAGCGTGTCGTCATTTACACCTGTAAAAAACCTGTTATCGCCTGTGGCTGTGTATATACAGTAATTAGTGACCAATCACCTGGTACACAGCTGTTCTCCCCTATTGTGGTCCTTCATTTTTGGATGGCTTCAATGATTCGATTAAGTATGGTCTATTATCTTCAAACCATTTAAAAAATTTTAGTTAATATATGGCAGCGAAATCGGACATGCATAGAAATGCCGCTACCCACTTCAAAAGTGAAGAAATATTTAGAAATAACTAAAGATTCAAAATAATGTTGAAAGGTAGTTTGTGTAGTAAATTTATGGTCAGAGACCAGAAGAGCTTATGCGATAGTAAGGTGTCCGTCGTCTGTCTGTCTGTCCGTCCGTCTGTAAACAATTTTTCAAAACGCTACTCCTCCTACAGTTTTAGTCTGATTTCAATATAACTTAGCACATAAGTAGACTACACTAAGATACATAATTCTTTGTATCGGTTTTGATTTCGATGAGCGGTGTTGCCATGTTTACTAAAAACAGAGTATTCCTTGAAATACATTCAAAACGCTACTTCTCCTACAGTTTTGGTCGAAGGTATCGGTTTTGATTTCGATGAGCGGTGTTGCCATGGTTACTAAAAATAGAGATTTCCTTGAAATACATTCAAAACGCTACTCCTTCTACAGTTTTGGTCTGATTTCAGTATAACTTAGCACACAAGTAGACTACACTAAGATATATAATTCTGTGTATCGGTTTTTGATTTCGATGAACGGTGTTGTCATTATTACTAAAAATAGAAATTTCCTTGAAATCTTTCAAAACGCTACTCCTCCTACAGTTTCGATCTGATTTCAGTATAACTTGGCACACAAGAAGACTACACTATGATACAAAATTGTCTTTATTGCTTTTTAGGTCACCTGAGTCACTCAGGTGACCTATTGCTATCTGTTTTTGTCTGTCGTCGTTCGTCGTACGTCGTTCGTCGCTAATCGGTCGTAAACTTTTGAACATTTTTAGCTTCTTCTCTGGAACCACTGAACCAATTTCAACCAATTTTGGCATATAGCATCTATAGGTGAAGGGGAGTAAAAATTGTGAAATTCATGGCCCCTGCCCCCCTGGGGCCTGAGGGGTGGGGCTAAAACCATCAAAATTAATGCAATCTTTAAAAATCTTCTTCTTTACTCCTGGACATCAAGCAGTCAAACTGTTGGCATGATTGTAATAAGCATTGAGCCGTCTACCAAAATTGTGAAATTCATGGCCCCAGGGTCAGGGGCTCTGGTGTTAGGGCGGGGCTCTAATGAATATATAGTGAAAATGCATTAATTCTTTGAAAATCTTTTCCTCTGCTCCTGGGTATTAAGCCGATGAATTAAGTACATAGTTATGATGAGCAAGAGTGCCTCTTCCAAAATTGTGAATTTCATGGCCCCTGGGTCAGGGGTTCTGGTGTAAGGGCGGGGCTCTAATGAATATATGGTGAAAATGCATTAATTCTTTGAAAATCTTCTCCTCTGCTCCTGGGTATTATATAAACAAACTAAGTGCATAGTTATGACAAGCAATTATGCCTCTTCCAAAATTGTGAAATTCACGGCCCCTGGGTCAGGGGTTCTGGTGTTGGGGGGGGGGGGCTCTATTGATTTTATAGTGAAAATGCATTAATTCTTTAAAAATCTTCTATTTGCTCCTGGATATTATTTAAACAAACTAAGTGCATGGTAGAACAAGTAATGATGCCTTTTTTACAATTGTGAAATTCATGGCCCCTGGGTCAGAGGTTCTGGTGTTTGGGGGGGGGGGGGGCTCTATTGATTTTATAGCGAAAAATGCATTAATTCTTTGAAAATCTTCTTCTCTGCTCCTGGGTATTATTTAAACAAACTAAGTGCATGGTTATGACAAGCATTGATGCTTTCTCCAAAATTGTGAAATCCATGGCCCCTGGGTCAGGGGTTCTGGTGTTTGGGGGGGGGGGGCTCTATTGATTATATAGTGAAAATGCATTAATTCTTTAAAAATCTTCTATTTGCTCCTGGATATTATTTAAACAAACTAAGTGCATGCTAGGACAAGTAATGATGCCTTTTTAAAAAATTGTGAAATTCATGGCTCCTGGGTCAGGGGTTCTGGTGTTAGAGGGGGGGGGGGGGGGCTCTATTGATTATATAGTGAAAATGCATTAATTCTTTGAAAATCTTCTTCTCTGCTCCTGGGTATTATTTAAACAAACTAAGTACATGGTAAAGGTGCACAAGGTTGCTTTTTCCAATATTGTGAAATTCATGGCCCCTGGGTCAGGGGTTCTGGTTTTAGGGGGGGGGGGGGGCTCTAATGATTACATTTTAAAAAATGCAATGTTTCTTTGAAAATCTTCTCCTTTTCTCCTGGGTATTAAGCCAATGAACAAAGAATATAGTTATGATGAGTAAGAGTGCCTCTTCCAAAATTGTGAATTTTATGCCCCCTGGGTCAAGGTTCTGGTGTTAGGGCAGGGCTCAGGGCAAAGTTGATACATGATACTCAGGTGACCTATAAGGCCCGTGGGCCTCTTGTTTGATTTTGTTGAATGATGTTGTCATGGTTACTAAAATTGAAATTTCTGTAAAATTCTTTTAAAAGACTAATCCTCCTATAGATTTAGTCTGATTGCAATAAATCTTAATAATACAAAAATCTCAATAAAACAAAAAGAGACCTCACCAAGGATCATTATTCTATGTATTCCTGTTGCAAAGTTTCAAGTCCAAGTGATACTTTTAAGTACAAACCAGTAGAGCTACAGTCTCATCAGAGACTTCTGGTTTGTGTGTATTTGATAAATAAATCCAGTACCAAAAAATCAATTCCATTTGGACTCGATGTTTATAAAATTTATAACGTGATAAAAACAGTTTTTGGATTTAAAAGAGCTTAACGTGGCTCAAGAAAATTAACACACTTGTATTTACATTTTTACATGTACCGAGTACCCGGGTACTCGATCGGAAAAACGTCCGAGTAACCAATTATCAAAAATTGACGACTTACATCCTAATGAATATATATATATATATATATATATATATATATATATATATATATATATATATATGTCAAAATGTATAATACCTCCTTTAGGGAATAACCTCTTTCGACATTGTTCATTCCCTTATCATAGATCTTATTATTTAAAATAAATATCATTTAACATCAAAGAGTTTGGTTAGATTAATTGATCTGACTCCATAACTTTTTTCTTTATAATAAAAGATAACTTAAATTGTTGCTTAATTAAACTGAGAAGTCCTGCACTTAAGTTAACTTAAGAAGTTAAGTAAGGAAAATAAAATGTGCGTACAACGAAGAGTGTTAATTTCGAAAAGTCCATTTAAACAATGCTAATAATGAGCAGAACCAACGTTAACACACACCTCTGAAAACAGAGGTTGGTTAAGAAGCCATGGAGGAGTGAGCATCCCTTGTCGACCGGACACACCTTCCGTGTGTTCCTTGTCGTGATCGTGTTAACAGAAAAATCCGGACAATTCAGTATAAAAATAGCAGCCTGGCAATTTATGACAGACGTCTGTCAAAATTCGACTTAACGAGGTCATTTCATCGACAATAGATTTTGCAAAATGTTGACTTGAAACAAGATTGTTGATATCCTTATATCATCAAGTCATATGTCAATAGCCTGCCTCGTTTTAGAAAATGTCGCACATAGAAAATGCTCTTGCGTATCGAATCAAGTTCGAGACATAATTCTTAAAGGCAGGTTGTAATGGTATATATTAGGGAAGTTGACGATTGAGAAGTTGAAGTTGAATGTCATGAAATTTAGTTGTCAATTTTCCCTCAGCATACTCAGTGTCTTTTCCAGTGAAACATCAAAATATGAAAGTTGTTTCAGACTTTGTAGTGTTTTTTTTAAATTTGTGATTGAGTTGTTTCAGACTTTGTGGTGTTTTTTTTAAAGCTGTGATCGAGTCCAATCGGATATACCAAATCAGCTTAGGAATGAAACTGAATATTGTTAATTAGTGAAACGTCGTCGCCAAAGTAAGAGACCTCCTTTCATGTAAAAAAAATTGAATATTTTAATTCTGCTTCATACAAATACAAAACAGTTTCTAATAACGGGGCGCCGGTCACGGTATCTTAGTGGTAGGGCGTTCACTTCGTGATCGGGAGGCCCGGGTTCGATTCTAGTTCACCGCGCCTTGTCAAACCTAAGACGAAGAAAAAGGTAGTTACTGTTCCATCGCCAAGCGCCCGGCACTAGAAGTGAAAGCCACGGGTCTTTCGAATAAGACTCCTAAAAACCAAGGTCCCTTGTCACAGTAGGCGTTGGCAGAATAAGGAACACTTACTGCTCAATGACCCTCAGTGCCGAATTTAAGTCTAAACTTAGGTCGATCTCTATACGAGTGAAAAGTTCTCGAATGGGACGTAAAATAATCAATGACTGGGCACAATTAGTTCCCATGCATATTTACCAGTTCCATTTTCATTAAAGGGTCAGACTGACTACTGGTGTTGTCTAGGATATTAAAAAGTCTGGTTTTTAAATCGTTGGGAATTGTTGTGTAATGTGTAGAAAAGTCGTACGTTTTGATGCTATTGTTTTTGGTAAATTTTGTGATTTAAAATTTTCTCAAAGTTCCTTGGAATTTTAAGTCCATTGAATTGGTAAATACCATTTCCCGAACATGCTCAGCACACCTGGAGTTTTTCTTCACTGCTGAGGAGTAAAGAAAGTATTACAAAAACATGATTTCAAATTCACAATGTCATATGAAATTAATTGGAGCCTACATAGCGATATCGGTTGTGTATTCAATAGATAATCAAGCCAAGCTGTGCATATTGCTCGAGGCAGTAACAATGGTTTCTACAAAAATAACCTCAAATTACCTAGCTGTTAAAAAGAGGTGATCAAGGGCTGTATCTTTCCAACCACAAATCAGACTAGAATGAAAATTTGGCATACATAGTCATAAACATGTTCTATAAATAGCGTAATGTAATATTTGCTTCATTAAAATGGAACTCATCAATTTACTTACCTTGTCATTGGTCATTTGCAAAATCATTTTGTTAAAAAACATTCTGATTGTACACACAAATACTCTGAAGTTGACGTTAAAAGATGCTTGAGTTTCTGATTGACAATATCTGTGTGGTTTTTGGAGACGAGGTCTAACAACAATCTACTGGAATTCCCATGGGTACCAATTGCGCCCCATTATTAGCAGACCTATTTTGTATTCATATGAAGCAGAATTTGTCCAAAATCTTTATACGTGAAAAGAAGAAAACACTTGCTGTGGCTTTCAACTCGACATTTAGATATATCGACGACGTATTGTCAGTAAACAATGGTTATTTCCATTCTTATGTCGATACGATATATCCCGGTGAGCTTGAGATAAAAGATACCACCGAGTCTGACACATCAGTTTCATATTTGGATATTTTACTTGAAAAAGACTTGAAAAAGACGTTAATGGTAATCTAACAACCAATCTTTATGATAAACGTGATGACTTTAACTTTTCAATCGTCAACTGCCCTTACTTATGCAGCAATATACCTTCATCACCTGCATACGGGGTTTATATCTCTCAGTTGATTCAATACGCAAGAGCATGCTCTACGTACATTGTATGTACAATTTCTAAAACGAGGTGATGAAACAAGAATATCAGCAGTTTCGTTTAAAGTCATCGTTTCGTACGTTTTATGGTCGATACAATTCACGCTTTCACGTCGTCACGGGTGACGCAGTTGCCATCTCCACACAGCCAATCGGAATCGCGGAAACTTTGTCCGCCATTACCTTAATGCAACATACAAATATTGTCAATTTTATTGTAAACTTTGAAGATTAATAACGTTCCCTGATCCACTATGCAGTACGTATCAGAACAGTAAATATTTCGGAGACAGCTGAACTGACCTTCAAGTCGGATGCAGTACCGATCTAGATCGGTAAAGGTTAAAATTATACTTCTACTTACTAACATTTTGTGATTGAAATCTCTCTGAAACATATCTTAAATTTTGACAAACGTTTCTGTATAAATTCTTGAGCAAACAAGCCGATTGAAAGTTTGAAGTTTTTCCGTGCGATTTCTGTAACTCCATGTTGTTTACGTTAGTTTGTCGGAGTCTGCAACCACGTTACTTTTGTTGCCATCAGTGGGCGGAGCGTGGATACGTGAATTACCTTGTCAGCAAATACAATTTATCATTGAGTCAAATGCTGACTGACGTTTTTCATACGAATTGTTAGGCCATTATTTACACACTGAATTGTCGACGGATTTTTCCGTTATTTCCCGATCATGCCAAGGAGCACACGGCGGGTGTGACCGGTCTGCAAGGGATGCTCACTCCTCGATGGCACCTGATCCCACCTCTGATGTTTTGGAGGTCCGTGTGTGCTCTTCTCCTATTTTGTAATGTTTAATGGACTTTTGAGCTTGAATACTGTTCGTTATCATATTTCATTTTATGACGTCACAATGTGAAAATGACGTCAGTATGTAGATGATTTATTACAAAAAATTGTTGACTCAGTTTTACTCGAGCAACGAACAGCTGTAACGTTTTGCATAAATTAAAAAAAAATCTTTGGCAGTAATGTATAACGATTTGTACAAGGTTTATGAAGGACTTCTCAAAAGTCTAAGTAGTTAATGGATGATTTTTTTAGTGAAGGTAGGGAGATGGTTATAAATGGATGTTCGTTCTGGTTGTCTTGCGAAAGTGGTTGTGTCCTTAGTCGAGCAATTTGCAAAGAAAATCACCGTCACAGTTGGTAAAATAGTTGAACATCTGAACAATAAAGTAATTCTTGATCCCCTAAAATTTCAGTTCTTAGATATGATATGATAAAGAGAAAACACCTATACTTAATCCACACTTGATACACGAGGCACCCAAGACAGAGGGGTCGGGTTGTGATGGACACCATGTTCATAATAGGAAATGAAATCCGAAGCCACCCATCCTTTTGACGAGATGGGGATTTTTGACGAATTGGTTATTCTTATTATAAAATTTTACATGTGTAGTAAGAAATATAGGGCCCAGTAGAATCAACACTACACTACGGAGCATGTCACGTGACTGTCTGGACCACGTGTTTCGTGTGTGGGCATAACATTGGCACATCTATACTTATAAATTAATAAATTTTGCCAATAAACTCCGAAGAGGGTGCACCAGAGTTCTCAATTACTCCTATAACAATACACTATATACAAGATGATGTCCGTAAACTATATTTCGATTTCACTCGCATAGTAACTATCGTACATTAAATTGAAAGCCTACTTTCATTTTCTATAAACAACCATGAAATAGCAAAATCATGAGTAAGGTGGCGTTTCCGGTTGGCGGATCTAAGTTACTGGCAATTTTTAATGAAACTGACAACAAGCAATTGTTTATTTATTTCATAAAACGTCATCACTGAATTATTCAATCAAAACTTGATTTGATTGATATAAAAAAAATAAGTTGTGATGACCGATTAAAAAGAGAAATTTGCAAATTATTTTCGCCATTCATCGATCTTAATATTGACGGAAGAAGCTTCTATATCTATATAGCATCGAGCCCAATGTTAAAATGAAAAAATTGTAGCTGCATGAACATAAAAAACAGCTTTTGTGTAAATGGTCACTGAAATAATGGTAAATCATTGATAACACTAAAAGTTGCGAACATATTTATATATCGAAAAACTATTACATATGCGTAGTAGGTTTTCCTAATAAATTTATCGGTAAAATTTGTGTATATTCCTTACTGAGAGCATCGTAGTACAATTTGTACTTCGTAATAATCTTGCTTACATGAAAAGAGATTATTAATGAATAAGGTATTGTTCAAATACTTTTAAAGTTGTAAAATTTTGTGCTTTAATCAATACATTTCAGTTTTTTTTTTTCTGAAAACACTCTTTTGTATCAAATACTCGGCCTATTCATATGGCATTAAAAGCTAATTTTTACACAGGTACTTCGGTCTTGGTTTATGAATATGTATGTACCTTATTGATATGTAAAAAAAGTAAAGTACATCTTTTACATATCAATAAGGTACACACATATTTATAAACCAAGGCCCAAGTACCTGTGAAATTTTACCCCCCCCCCCCCAAAAAAAATCAATTTATGAGAAAAATGTGCATATTGGCTGCTATAATCCTTGACGGAAATGAAAAAGGAACATCTGAAGTACAATATCCAAAACATAGTATAACAGGTTTCACAATAAACGTCAATTATTGAAATTGTTATTTTTTTCATTTTTTTTTTTTTTTTTTTTTTTTTTTTTATACAAAAAGGGGGCTCTGGTGGGGGTGGAGACGTACATCTACTTCATGCGGGATTTAGACCAAAGTATTTCTTCCTGATATAAACCTGTAGGCTGTCAGTAGAAACTACAATGTATTTTCTGTCGGTAGTGGTATAAATTCAATTCCCCGCGCTTGCGCGGGATTTTATATAGTATGAATTAAAACAAGAGAGGCCTACTTTACAATAAGATTAAAGCTGAACACGACTCGTAAATAGGCATATGCCATTTTCGATATTACCATCTACGATATCAGCACCAGGGTATATTCTTCGCATTCGTTACACCTGATTGCTTTATTGTCACGGGTATTGGCGTAGAACCCGTGTTCGTGCTGGTTATCTTGCATTACCTTTATTTACATTTTATTTCAGTTATGTGTATTTGTGTTTGTATACTGCACTGACCTGTGCAACTGTTGTAAGTCCCTTTGGTATCTTACTATCCTGCATTAGAAGTAAACAGTTATTTTTTGTCGCTACCGAGTGCTATATAGCATACGTCCGTCGTCACCGGTGACGACTGATTACACTGACCAGTGACTAAGTGAGCGGCTCTATATATAGGGGCCCTCAGATATAGCAAACGTCCAATCGAATATGGCGGACAAATTTCTTTTACGAATCGTGTTCAGCTTTAACTCTAAAATAAAAAGAACTGCAAACAATAGTATTGTTCTGCCGTCTACCTCCAAGTCAATTTTCAAAAGTTGATATATTTGAATGATTTTTCATATTTATATAGAAATTTATATGGATTATCACAAAGCATAACCTATTCGGGAAAACAAAGAGAGATAACTGTATAATTTTGGTAAAAAAAAAATTCACTATAGAAATCAATGGAAAACGACAAATATTTTAAAAACATCTTTCCCCCTCCCCTGAAACAAAAATTCCTTTTTACAGGTATTGAAAATTATTATTTTACATATTCTTGCCAAAGCTTTTGTTGTTTCACGGGGGAACATATGTTTACAGACAAAAAAGCTGATTTTTGCACCAAAGGGTTTACACCTAAAACATTGTATTTATCAATCATATATGTTTAATTTTACATGAATTGAACATTTGAAAAGATTAAAGGGACATTTATCAATATCCAAGAATATTTTTAAAATCTGGTTCCTGATTTCAATGGGAAATATTGTCTACCCCCTTCTAAAAGAGTTGGAATTAAGAGTAATTAACAATTTGACACTGGTATTAAAATTATTATTAAATTACCTTTGAACTCTTCTATGCATTCAGAAAAGATTTAATGGCCAAATTGTCATTAGTATTGAATTAAACAGGTGTAAAATGTAGGCGTGAATCGAGAGTTAGCGTGCGTAGTTCTTGAATTCTTTTAAGGAAGAACCAATCCATGTAGAAAAGACGCTCTATTTGGGTGTTTGGTGAAAGATGCAGAGAACAAGTGTCCTAAGGAACAAATTGGTACCTTTTTAAAAGATATTCCACGAATATAAATTTGCTAACTCAGTTTCAATTATTGTCAATATATATGAACACACAGGGTTGATAGAATTTAATTAAAGTATTAAATATGTATGCCACCACTTTTGATTTAAATGATTTGTTTGTTTGTATGTTATTTAATGTCCCTCTCGAGAATTTTTCACTCATATAGAGACGCCACCACTTGCCGTTGGAATGGATGTTATTGTTATAGTCAGCACACGAGCTTATCATTACTTATGTTAGCCTGCAATTTTGAAAACTTTTATTAGAATGAATCTGGACTCCGGCAAAAATGTTGGAATCTTTTTTTTTTTTAAATTTCTCAATTAAAACTTTCTTTTTCTTTCTCTCTTTCTACCACCCTTAGGAGAGATCTCAACATTGATATTGGCAATGATTCACAAAATATACTTTATATTTAATAAGCGATTAATAGACCGTTGTCTGATTATTTACACACTATTCTATTTTTTCTTCCTACAATGCACATAGAATACATTATTTGTTTATGAAAGACATTTTATTGTTCCAGGTTAATGTAACACACATTGTTACATATGATTCCTCTACGACGAATTCCTTCAAATGTGATACTCAGATGAAAAGTAAAAAAAGATACCAGCTCCAGTCTATTACCCTGTCATGTGAATCGGGTTGTTTGGATGACTTGATGAGGAGAAAGTCTGTAAGAAGATGCAATATTGTGAGCAATTATCTAAAGTGGTTCTCGTTGGAGGAAACAATTGTACTACAATTACTTGATTCTAGCAGTGCATATTATGAACTAAGGTAATTAAGGTTATTTACTCTTAAATACATAATCGAAAAACTTCTCTTTTCCTGCCCTTTGCGTAAATGTATATACTAAAAGCACGACACTTACTTGAACGCAACAAATAACATGATTTTATAAGCACATGACCAATGGAAGTGTACTTAGCCGCTATGTTCAGTGGGTGTTTGTTAACTTAAACAGACACGCTTCTTGATCTCAGTCTCACTTATTACAAAAGGAATTGTCGTGGGAAAGAGAGTCCAAGATCAAAATTTACTTTATCTAAGTTCTATGGCTTTGAAGCATTAAGCTTTGTAAAGCTATTAGTCCTAAACAGCTCACAGTGCATGTGCATGTCATTGACTGTTTATTTAATGTCAGATCGTCAGTGGTAAATTTCTGACTATACAAAGATAAGACTTTGCAACCATGTCTTTCTTGATCTTATGTAGCAAATCTATCTTCAATGATAAAAAATACTTAAACTGAAACAAATTTTTCTTTTAGATTAATGTCTTCATTGAACAGTTCTGAGCTCATCTTGCATCGGACTTCACGCTCTAAAAAACAGACTCCTTCAAATTCTGCCATTTCTAGCAACTCAGAACATAGAACCATTAATCATCCACCTGTTACCACCATGTTTCCTGTAATTCTGCAACAGAGAGGATGTCCAATGACAACAAGGATTCCGGGTCCGTTTATTTTATTGCTAATAAAAGCAACAATTTTCTTTTTTATATATTACACAGCAAATTAAAAATTATTTTTCTTTAAAGTTTTCGACCAGGACAATGACATAATCAAGTGTAGAATAATGAAGATACATGAAGCCCATTGTTTTGAAAACTGCAATCAGCTGACTAACATTTGGAAAAATGTATGTATATTAATTAATGTTTACTATGATTTAGCAAATAAATTTGTACTCGTGGAATATCTTAAAAAAGTAACAATTTGTTTCTTAGGACACCTGCTCTCTGCATCTTTCACCAAACACCCCAGTGGGGCGCTATTTACTGTATGTTCAAGTAGAAGATTTTTTGAACGAAGCCTCGACATCTCCACTGAGCAGCATCCCTCTTCAGTTTAGTATTGAAGTCACAGATTCTTCAACTAATTGTCAGTCTAGGCCTTATTTTATAACTCCAACACCAGCTGATGGTGCGATATATGATGTTTATCAAGGTGTTCCTTTTTCTATCCAAATTCATGCAGTTAAAGGAACTTCTAAAGGAAGGTGCGATATAGATGTATCTTACTATTTAGAGGCCACTTAATTGTTTATAGATAAGAAAAATTAAGAATATTCTAAATTAGACATACAGTGAAGCATAGAAAAAGAAAAAGAAATACAAACGTATTCGTTCATCACTTTAATTGATCTTTTAATAAGGTAATATGTAGCTTGGAAAATCAGACCTGTAAATAACATTCAAACAATATTTGTACATAACCTTGCGCTACTATTGTTCTTAAATCAGAGGAAAGCTAGTGGAGATAGTGGTGCATTCTACTGCTGGTGTTACACAATCCAGGCTAACAGAGTCTGAAGAAGGGAGTGAATGTATTGTGTCTTGGATTCCACATGGACGCAAGCACGACCCTCATATTATTTGCTTCATAGCCATAACAGACTTTGGGTAGGTACATGTGTATATTCCTCTGAAAAAAAATGGTAGGGCTTATCATTTATTAGAATAAATGGCAACGACAAACTCTGATTTAGAAGGGGTTGTTATCATTGAAAAGTTAATTGATATCAGCAGACCATAAACTTTACATACATACAAATGCTGTACACATTTTTTTTACAATGTTTACGCTGTTTTAAGATGGACGTTACGTTTTTAGAAATACAGGTCAAACACCAAATTTAAATAAGTCAAGATGATTTTGCAAATATAGACATGAACTAGATGAAATCCCGCACAAGCGCGGGGAATTGAATTTATACTACTACCGACAGAAAATATTTTGTAGTTTCTACTGACAGCGTACAAGCTAATAGCAGGAAGAAATACTTTGTTCAAAATCGCGCATTAAGTAGATGTACGTCTCCATCCCACCCCCATCCCCTTTGTAAAAACTTGAAAAATAACAGTTTCATTAATTGACGTTTATTGTGAAACCTGTTATACTATGTTATGGATATTGTACTTCAGATGCTCTTATTTCATTTCCGTCAAGGATAAAAGCAGTGAATATGCACATTTTGCTGATAAATTGATTTTCGGGAGGGGGTGGGGGCCAAAATTCACAGGTACTTGGGTTTTGATATATAAATATGTTTGTACCTTACTGATATGTAAATCATGTACTTTTTTTTTACATATCAATAAGGTACATACATATTTATAAACCAAGACCCCAGTACCTGTGTAAAATTAGCTTTTCACGCCCTATGAATAGGCCGAGTATTTGATACAAAAGACTGTTTTCAGAAATAAAAAGAAATGTATTGATTAAAGCACAACATTTTACATCTTTAATTGTTTTTGAACAATACCTTAGTCATTGATTTTCTCTTCATGTAAGCAAGTTTATTACGAAGTACAAATTGTACTTCGGGTTCGTTGCCACGATGCTCTCAGCAAGGAATATATACATATTTTAAATATAAATTTATTAGGAAAACCTACTACATAAATGTACATACATATAATAGTCTTTCGATATATAAATTTATTATATACCCAACTGTTTGTCACTCATTATACTGTTGAATTTATGCAATCACGTGACGGTGTGATCCGACGTTCCGGATCTCCACACTGTGGTTTTCTGAACCCCTCTCTGGAACTGATGACGTAGTACATTGTACACAGATAAATGACGTATTTATTCTCGCGCATCAAAAAGTTCCTTGACAAAATGGTTTGTTTAATGTATAAAAGTTATGTAATTGATCCAAAAAGTTTTCTTTTACTATATTTTGCGAGTTGCAAAGGGGTATATAATAAATTTATCATTATAACAGTAACTTGATCCGAAGAACCGTATCACGTCTCGTTGACAGGCGCGGAGCATCAGATGATCCGTGCCTGTCAACGAGACGTGATACGGCTCTTCGGATCAAGTTACTGTTATAGTAATTTATATTTATATTCACAACTTGAAGTGTTATCAATGATTTACCATTATTTCAATGACTAATCACACAAAAGTTTTTTTTTATGTTATGCAGCTATAAGCGCCTCGTTTTTTTAACATCGGGCTCGATGCTATATGATGTTCTAGAAGCTTCCGTCAATATTAAGATTGGTGAATGACGAAATAATTTGCACATTTCCCTTTTTAATCGGTTATCACAACTTATTTCTTTTATATCATTTGAATTAAGTTTTGATTGAATAATTGAGTGATGACGTTTTATAAAATAAATAAACGATTGCTTGTTGTCAGTTTCATTAAAATTGCCAATAACTTAGATCCGCCAACTGGAAGCGCCACCGTACTCACGTTTTTGCTATTTCATGGCTGTTTTTAAAAAATAAAAGTAGACTTTTAATTTAATGCACGATACTTACTATGCGAGTGAAATCTAAATATAGTTTACGGACATCATCTTGTATCTAGGTATTTTAGAGGAGTAAGTAAGAACTCTGATGCACCCGTTTCGGAGTTTATCTGCAAAATTTATTAATTTAGAAGTATAGTTGTTACTTGAAGTTAATTTAATAAAGGGGACAATAAACCTACACGTTCGCGAGAGCGCAGCTAATATGCTAACATGTTCAAGCTGTTATGAATGATATACCTGTATATGTCGATTTATATTCGTTTAAGTTTTAAATTCCTAGGAAAGGAGGTCTCGCGAAAACTGGATCCTTCCGACAGATAATAACGCCACAGTAACATAAACTCAGAAATAATTTTTCTGATTACTGTAAATGAGATATGTCTTTTTTCCCAAAGATTTCTGAAATGGTATACGTTTTTTATAAAGAATACTTGGTCACAATTTAAAACAACTTAAACGTTGCGTTTTTAGCTCTACTGGTCAGAGACCAGAAGAGCTTATGCGATAGTAAGGTGTCCGTCGTCCGTCCGTCTGTCTGTCTGTCTGTCTGTCTGTCCGTCTGTCTGTAAACAATTTTTCAAAACGCTACTCCTCCTACAGTTTTGGTCCGATTTCAATATAACTTGGCACACAAGTAGACTACACTAAGATACATAATTTAGTGCATCGGTTTTTGATTTCGATGGACGGTGTTGCCATGGTTACTAAAAATAGAAATTTCTGTGAAATTCCTTTAAAACGCTACTCCTCCTACAGTTTTGGTCCGATTTCAATATAACTTGGCACACAAGTAGACTACACTAAGATACATAATTTAGTGCATCGGTTTTTGATTTCGATGGACGGTGTTGCCATGGTTACTAGAAATAGAAATTTCTGTGAAATTCCTTTAAAACGCTTCTCCTCCTACAGTTTTGGTCCGATTTCAATATAACTTGGCACACAAGTAGACTACACTAAGATACATAATTTAGTGCATCGGTTTTTGATTTCGATAGACGGTGTTGCCATGGTTACTAAAAATAGAAATTTCTGTGAAATTCCTTTAAAACGCTACTCCTCCTACAGTTTTGGTCCGATTTCAATATAACTTGGCACACAAGTAGACTACACTAAGATACATAATTTAGTGCATCGGTTTTTGATTTCGATGGACGGTGTTGCCATGGTTACTAAAAATAGAAATTTCTGTGAAATTCCTTTAAAACACTACTCCTGCTACAGTTTTAGTCTGCTTCTAATATAATTAGGCATACAAGAAGACTATACTAAGATACATAATTTATTGCATTGGTTTTTTGAATTCGATGAACAGTGTTGCCATGGTTACTTAAAATAGAAATTTCTTTGAAATTCCTTTAAAACGTTACTCCTCCTACAATTTTGGTCTGATTTCAATCTAATTTGGCACACAGTTAGAATACACTACGATACATAATATGTATTTCTGTTTTTTTTTTATTTGGGTGAATGGTGTTGTCATGGTTACTAAAAATAGAAATTTCCGTGAAATACTTTCAAAACGTTCTACTCCTAGTTTTCATTTGATTTCAATATAACTTGTCACAAAAGTAGACTACATTAAGATACATAATTCTATTTATTGTTGCATGTTGCAATGTTTCAAATCCAAGTGCTACTTTTCTTTTGTTATACAAACAGACCAGTAGAGCTACAGTCTCATCAGAGACTTCTGGTTTGATATTTTAAAATGCAATATACACTTATCATAATTATTATTAATCCATTTTTACAGAGTTGTGGCTGTCTGGATGCTTAAAAAAGGATATACTTATTTCCAGAAATTTAATGAATTGATCTACATTTGAACTATATCATACATTAAGCAACACTGACGGTTTAAAGCAATAAAATAAAGCTACGATCCTTTCGGGATTCGCTCAAGAAGTTTTTTTCCCAGCATTCTATTTCCTTTAATAAGCCCATGCAACTAAATCATTTACCAATAGACTAATGTTCTTAACTTAAAAAAACCTACTTACGATTTGAAAAGACAGACGGAGGTGAGTATCGTTGGAAGCTACACAAATAGAAGTGTATCGTAGTTTTGTTTAAAAAAAAACTCATTGTTGACCATCACTCGACTGTTTAAAAACGCACATGTTGGTAAATTTTTTCTTAGTCCTAGATATTTGGTGCCGAGCGAAGCAAGGGAAAAAGTTAAACAATATGCTTAGTACATGTTTCACACACAAAATTAAACTCTGTTTTTATCTTCATGTTCACACTAGTGTTTTTCTTGTTACTCAGTCAAGATAAAAATGATTTAATCCTATATAGTAATAAGTAATGCAATTTTGTCCAATTTGTTATATAATTACATGTATGCAACAGTGAGACTTTGGTTTACAGGGAATACGTCATATTTTATGCATGCATAACTATGATGTATTTCTGCATATTCAAAATTTCATCATCTCGTCTGAGGAAAGTCAAATATGTTTTCATATGGAATTGTGTGAGAAACCATTGATTTAAAACATATTTGTGAGGCTATGACATCTCTCTGAAATTAAAAGCAAGTTGAAGACAAGAGTGTTAATACTTTTTTTAATATTTGGCATTATCGGGTGGAATATCATTTTTGTATGAATTATACAACATAAAACCCTTAATTAGACCATCAATTAAACACCGTCTTGAATATCTGTTTTATTTTCCCCATATTTCCCCCTGAAAAAAATATTTTGAAAACACTAGTACTGACCAAAAATATTGATGGAAGAATATTCTTTGTAACTAATATTTATGTTACTTAATAAATGTTTAAATGGAATAAAATGTTTGAGTTTGAAGGAGATGGGTGAACATGACGAGCGATAAGCCTATAGTGTGACAAACATGAAGACGAAAAATTAAATTTCAATTATATCAAAATTTTCCTTGATATTTCGTCTAACATAAAAATATACTTATGTAAAATCTCTACAATTTGCAAAAATCCCGCAAAATTTGAAATTATTTGCCTGTGAAATATTAGACACACACAAAAGCGGGCTAAAAGAGTCATTTTCTCATACTGTAATACTATTTTTCGATATGAGTGGGTCTTCGCTCCACCTTTTTGAAAGTTAATCCTCAAAGTTTGCATAAAAATATACATTTTTTGGTTACCAAAAATATGGAGCAATGACCCACCATACATTAAAAATATACTTTATGACATAACATTCGCAGCTTTTCGAGAAATACTTGAAGTCCATTAAGTCAAGGGTCATATCACAAACATAATTAAATGCCACACTTCATCAGGACTTCTGTAGTCTAGTGGTAGTGTGCTAGTCTCGAAAGAAAATAATACTCAGGATTTTTATTGCTAAGGTTCGATCCACACGAATACCACATTAATTTTTTTTAATAAAAGAAAAGAAAATTTTCCTCAGAAAAGTTTTGTTTATCATAGTTTCATAAATTTTAATAATGAGAACTTTACTCTAAATACTAAATTCACAAACTGAACATGATTTTTATATACATGTATCTGAAGCTATAGGCTTTCTGCACGCTATGTTCGCCCATCTCCTTTGATTTTGTTTGACACGTCGTAGTGAGTAAAATATGGAAACTATAGAAGATAGACCAGCGCACGGTATTTTTTTTCCGACCCAAAATGCACATTAAACTCAATTAAGATAAATAAGTCGTAATTACATTTGTATAGGCCAGCGTGGCGCAGTGGTAAGAGGGTCTGCTCTAGAGTCGCGAAGTAAGGAGTTGATCCTTACGTCGAGGAATCGAATCCCTCTGTAGGACGTGGAGACCGGTCCTTCGGATGAGACCGTATAAACCGAGGTCCAGTGTTGCAGTAGGTGCTTGCACGAAAAAGATCCCTCAATGGTCCTAAGTGCCGAGTATAGGTCAAAATTTGTAGCCCTCCATCGGCAAGTGGTGGCGTCTCCATATGAGTGAAAAATTCTCGAGAGAGACGTTAAACAACAAACAATCAATCAAACATAATTATAGTGTAGGAGATAACGGGAAAGCTGTCAATGAAACAGCAAACATGGTTTTCTTTTGTGTGAATGAACTAGTATTTCTCAAATAAATCATAAAAACTTTTATTTTGAGAACTGTAGCGTGACACGATACTTGCATGAACACATTATGCATTAAAAAGAAAAAAAAACTTGTATTTTACTCATAAATTATCAGAATAAAATATCAAAATCAAAACTACTGTTTTTATCTCGCCATGACGGTGTTTTTATAACGTAATGACTTCTTTCTTGTAGTTACAATTTTCAACAGTCGTAATGACTTTATATCGCTTTAACGACTGTTTGTCTCTTAAGGATACACCAAAGGTTTTTTTCATGATTTTCAACAATTTTGAGATTTTTTTTGTTTATAAAAGGATTAAGTCACAGCTATATAATGCATTGAAAATTTCTACAAAATGTGGAATGGTTTTCTAATTATTTTACATTATTGAAACATAAACACTAACACATGTGAAAGTGCCGTTATTGAAGCTTCTGATTTGGTCTGCGACTACTTGCTGATAAAAGGAGCAATAAATCACTGTGACCACTAGGGGAATTGGGGGTCAATTAATCTGCAGTTAATGCTGCCTGTATAAAGATTAGCATCAGTGGGAGATTGTTAGCACATCAGAAAATTTTCTTTAACAAGACACCATGTATAATTTTCAAAGTAATGCTGCAACTGAAACAATACCAAGTCCTAATGAATTATAATATTAATATCTGCAGTTAATGCGGCCTGTATAAAGATTAGAGTCATTAATAAATTATTATTTTCTTTAACAAGACACCGTGTATAATTTTCAAAGAAAAGCTGAAAATTGATACAGGATTAATTCCTTATGAATTGTAAGGACTCATCCTTATGATATCATTCTTGTAAAATATTTCACTCTATCAACATTACTACCGTGTACATAATGCCGAAAAATAAGAAACGCAAGAGACCCATGCCTGATGATGCCAGACATCATTTGAAAGCATCTATGAAGGGATCATGGTATAATCAAGAACACAGACAGGATCAGCAAGGAACCAGTGTTTCATCCAGAAAAATTCAAAATGAATCTGAACATTTGCAAGAGGAAAACAAGGGCAGCATCATTGTGGACTTGGACATTTTGAATTCTCAAATAAGTGAGAATACCTGCTGTTCAAAATGTTATGGGAAAATGACCCTTTCTGCAATTCCAAGCAAGCAAAATGGACTGTGTTCAAGTCTTTTGCTGAAGTGTCAAAATGGCCAGTGTAACCAAACCTCTGAGTTTTTCACTTCAAAATTGTGCGCAAACAGTTCTCATTCATTTGAAGTAAATAGAAGTGTTGTACTTGGAATGCGGATAATTGGCAAGGGAAGAAATGCTGCATCAAAATTTTGTGCAACTATGAACTTACCACAACCAGTGTCGGCAACACCATACAGTGACCACACAAAGCACATCACAGAAAATACAAAAACAGTACTTCTGCAGGAATTAGTGAATGCAGCAAAACGAGTACATGCCCTAAAGGAAATTGAAGATGAGAACTTGGGCCCTGAAAGTGTAGTTGACTGTGGAGTGACAATTGATGGATAATGGCTGAATCGTGGTCTATCATCACGTCATGGATTTGTAACCGTAATATCCATTGATACAGGGGAAGTCTTGGATGTGCATTACATGTGTTCTGTGTGTCCCGAGTGCTCGAAATGGGAGGATAAGACATCTCCCGAGTACCTCGACTGGTTTCTAGGCCATGAACCAGAATGCATGTTAAACCATGATGGCAGTGCTCAGAGCATGGAAACAAAAGGAGCCTCCATTCTATTCAATAGGTCAGTCCAGAAGTACAATCTTCGGTACAATCCTTTTATCGGGGATGGGGACAGTAAAGCCTTTCTAAGGGTACTGAGGGACAAACCCTATGGAGACATACAGATCCAGAAGGAGGAATGTGTGGGCCACATTCAAAAGAGAATGGGGACCCGACTAAGGAATTTAATTACCAAGTACAAAGGTAACTTTTCTTATTCAGAAAATTATTTTTCAAATATCAAATAAATTTTCTAAAGTTAATTGACAAATACTAAATTTTATACCATATTTTTTAAATATAATTTTTAATATCTTATTATTCATGTACAGAATCCTAAAATTATTCACTATTTTTAGGGCAGAAATTGATGGATGGAAAACCCCTCTCTGGACCAGGCAGACTGACTCTGGCCATGGTAGATTCTTTTCAGGTGTGGTATGGCCAAGCTCTGAGGAAGAATAAAGGTGACACTAGCAGGATGTCTACGGAGACTATGGCCATTCTGCATCATTACTCTGAGGACGCAGATCATTCCTATTGTCCCGAAGGAGTCAACAGTTGGTGCAAATGGAAGATGGATCAAGAAACTGGGGATAATACATATACACCAGTAAGTAATCCACTATCTGCTGCGGTTGTGCAAATTCTAAAGCCAGTGTTTGATTCCCTTTCGGATCCTAATCTGTTACAAGGATGTAAAAACTGTCTGACTCAGAATCAAAATGAAAGTCTTCATCATGTTGTCTGGGGATTTGCTCCAAAGGATCAGTATCATTCTGCACATGAGGTAGACCTTGCCATAACTTTGGGTGTCTTAACATTTAATAGAGGAATTTCGAAATGCATAAATATTATCCTTCCTTCCAGTGGATTGCGTTTCACTGAAAAAATGCAAACCGTGTTCGGAAAAATTGACTGTGTTAGAATTTATGAGGCCAATAGAAGCATCACCGCTGAGCAAAAAGAAAAACGGAAAATTAACCGCTATAAAAAAAGAAGGAAATTAGATGCATTCCGACACAGTGAGGGTACCCTTTATAAATCAGGAAAATTCCATAGCAGCGCAAAATCATCAAGTTCTGTGAGGAAGTGTTCCAAGTGTGGAAAACCTCGTAAAGGGCACACACGAGGAAAATGTTCTTAAATTGTCTTCACCTTGACATTAAATCAAAGCATATTCATTTATTAACAAGTTATCCATTCATTCAGATTGTGAAATATGGAGAGACACAAATATCATACAGAGATGGATTTATGTTTTATTATTTTACATGTACATTCTACTGGAGAACAGCAGAGCAGAACTCCTCCATTGAAACTCTGTAAGCATCCTGAAATGTAAAAAAAAATGTATTTAATATTTAAAAGGTGTGTAAAACTTATTAAATACAATTATGTTGATTTTTGATTTCGTTTCTACATAAATCATATTTTAAAACTTGCCTCTCTTATTTCTCCCTTGATGTCACCAGGACACAGCATTCTGATTAAGGACAGGACTGAATCTGGGTACTGGTACACATCAGTCACAGATCCAATGTTTTTTCTCTGTGAATAGATTTTTTTGTTTACAATTTATGAAACATGATTAATTAATAAAAAATTTAAATGTATGAAACCAAATTAAATGTTAAAAAAATATACGTTTATATACATGCCTTTAGTGCATGTGCCCAGTGACAGTAGTGAATGTAGCGATTTCTTCTGTCACAAATCCCTTTCCTCTTTCTGCTTTCCACAGATGTTTTCAAGTTTGCAATAAAATTGTTTCCATCATACCTATAAGCAATTATAAGGTATTTATAATACATGCCTTGATTTATTTAGCTGGGACAAGAAACTTTTAAGAATATTTTAATATACTATTCACAGTGTACATGAATGCACATATTCTAGTATATATGCAACTATGTAAGGAGTGTGCTATATTTTTATTTTGCATCTTTAGTAATTATTCTTCTGAATATTACATACACATAATATCTTTAGTAATTATCCATGCATAAGTTGTCAAAATGTAGTATATTAAAATTACCCAGCATCTTGGATTTCTTTTCTAAGCTGCTCTTCCATTGTTCACACTTCTCACAGATGTTATCAGCAATCAAACTACGGGGGTTCTGGTTTAGAGAGGGAGACCTAACGGATCACCGATGACCATAAAATAGGGGGCGGAGCTTAACTCATGCCATTTTGCCGGGAAATCTTTCTGAATCGGAACTCAACACGTTTTTCTTAATTAAAAGCATTGAAATACAGAAAAGAACCTCCCATTTTTGTGAATATGCATAGGGAATGTGGTTAAGTGACATGTATCCAAAGCTGGATCTCCAAGGTGTCATATATTCCTAGCTTTGGCAGATTTTGTTGTGTAATGGGTTTTTGCCCTCTGCTGTAAAGTAAGAACAGACAGTTGGTGGTATTATTTCAAAGGATTCAGCTCCCTTATTTATTGACCAATTTCTTTGAAAATTGGATGGGTTGCTTCTCAAATGTGTGTTCACAAAACCGTATCTCAGATTTTTGATATCTTGCTTAGTTTGGGAATTATTGAGGGAAATGTTAGATTAGGCTACTAAATTGGTAACTTTGAAGTGCAAATGGGTGTAACTTTTAAATTAAGAGATTTATCAAAAATCTGAGATACGGTTTTTAAGTTCAATCTTTAATCAATCATGAGGCAAAATGACCACTTTCAGGGGTGAAATATAAAAAAGTTGATTTATAAAATATTAATGCATTAAAATTTACATAAAAAATTCAATAATTTTTTAATAAGTTAACAATTAAAATTTAAGTTAGAATAATTAGATAGTATATTTAACAAGCTTTCAAATGATATATACTTTTATTATGTTATCTTTGATAATGAAAGAATTACAAGCAAATTAAATTTTGACATTTGGAAACCTTTGGTGTATCCTTAACAACATAATTTTTTTTTTCGATCTCAACTTTGCTTTTGTACATACACAAAATTATTATTCAAAATATCCAAAAATGGACTATTATATTGTAATTTTTCAAGGTGACCTCGTATGCTGTCGTCCATCTTCAATGACGGCCCCTCTAATCATTACCGCCTGTTATCTTACTGATCTTGTTCACTCTTCTATACAATTCACTACTTTTTATTAGAAAATGTGATACCTTAGGAAACAAAGATCAAATCAGAGATGCATGTAAGTTGCTTATATGTAAACAACAGCACTTACAATGTACAAGATTGATTGTAAATATTAAAACGTTAATTTTTATCAGTTCAAGAAATATAGCCCTCTGTTCAAATATGCTTTAAAATCAGAATTTCGGCAACAAAAAACTGATTGAAAATATATTCCGTGTGATTTTCAAGCAATAAGTAGTCTTTTTATGGATTTACAAAATTAATAATAAAAATCAGTTCTCTGAGCGGCATTAAGACAAAAGATATTCTTTCGCTTCGGACTCTTTTAGTGAGGAGAATATACAAACAAGGTCGTGACGTACTTGTGCGTGTATTGAATAATCATCGGAGACAAGGGAAAAACAAAATCGTGGAAAAAAACTGAAAGAGGCTTTCTGCTTACCTTGAAATATGCGTTAAATTAATTAATCAAGGATCAACCTGGGGCGTAGTGGGACTAAGGCGAGATAGTCGGTTTTGAGCTCCAGACTATGCCCTAAATTATTACAATTCGAAGTTTAAAGAGACTCGTTCAAAATTCTTCATAATATTTTAGTTCTTACAATAAATTTGGATTCTACAATGCTAATTAAACTATAATCATGATTAAATTCGATACCAAAAGCATTAAGTGCGGACCTGTATTTTGTGGCGGAAGGTTTTTTTGTAAAGAAGAATATGATCAATTTTTCCCTGTCTGCTGGCCCTAAATTATAAAATAAATTAAATGTCATGAATTGTATACATGTAATCATATTTGACAAATATACAGTAAATATATTGTGAATGTCTAGAAAAAAAAATAGCCTCATTTTAGCTTAAAATTAGCACTTTTTTTTAATCATATCTAAAAATTAACATCATTGACCCCCATCTTTAATTTTCTTTTCTGAATATATAAGATAATTTTAACCACTCTACTCAAATTCAGTGATATACCATTACTTTTACGTAAAATAATTTTATTGCTTGTTAAATTTTTTATGCCAGAAAAATGACTTTTTTGAATGTAGAAAGGTCAAATAATTGGCCATGCGAAGTAGTTTGAAACTTTGTTGTCATAAATTTTAAGGTGTCTATTCAAGATGAAATTAGAATAATTGTTACCATATTGAACTTGAATAAAAAATATTGGAGGAAAAAACTTTTAAAAAATAATCTATGTGTAAGACGAAATTACAGTGCAAAAAGGTTATATTTAATGCTCCATGGGCTAGCACCAAACGAAGCGCATTGACCCACATTTTTTGTTCTGATTTTTATTTAAACCATATGTGTAGATTCTAAAAATATACTTGTTAAAAAATTCTCATTACTTTTGATAGCAGTGTCAAGCCTCCTTAACATTTTCACACCCCCTCCCCTTTCAGATGTCCTTCCTTGTTTTAAATCATAAAAAAATCTGTTAAGGTTAGACGAAACGTTTCTCGAAAATATATAAATTCCCCCCCCCCCCAAGATTTGATATTGAATTTTTCTTTCTTTAAGAAACCTCCCAAAAGTTAGGGAACTTTACCAGGTACATGTATTTGTGCAAGATACAGATGGCATTTCCTACATAATCTTACTGGAAATAACTTGAATTGCTCAAATCACAATTTTTGGGTCATATATTTTTTTTCCAGATATTTTAAAAATTGTTTAGATAACACAAGATATTGATAATTATGAACTTTGGGTATATTCCGAAGAGATGCAAAATCAGGCATTTGAGGAAGGTGTGATCAGACCTTAAGAACATCGATATTTAATAAATGTCTTTGGTGTTATCAGTGCTTTTAGAATTAGTGAATAACAGCAGGACTCTTGCGCCTGTTTTGTTGCTTATGACCACTGCATCGAATGCTCGAGCGGAACTTCTCTAAAATTTACGCTTTCGCGTGCGAAAAAAGGTCAGTGTTACACAACAAGATGCAAAACAGTTGTCATGCCAAAGGTGTTGGAGATAATTTTAGACCTTTTTATTGTCAAAAGATTAATTAATGATTTGAATACAGACATATTTAAGAGCTATTAACTCTCTTGTGAAAAAAAACAAGGCCGATAGTAAATACAGTCTTCGCAATAGTGTAGTGCATTTATTATACCCCCTGTTTGAAAAGTGTGTTCGTCCGTCCGTCTGTCTATTCTGTGAAAGTCTCATTAAATTTTATTCATTGGTATAAGAGGAGTTGCGGATAAGGATGTGTACCCTAAAGCGCAGACAGTAATTAACTATCTATTTTTTTTTTTAATTGACGTAGGTTGTCACGGAAGCTCCACCTTCCAATCAAGGAGGGACGCTCTACCGACTGAGCTTCCGTGACGGTTGACTATATTGATATTGACTCTCAAATACACATTTTTTGTTCGTAACAAAGAATGCATGGAATTGTAGTTACCTGAATCCCCATCTTTTAAAAAAAACTTTTTTGACTGATGAGCCATCTAAATGAGCCTTCTTTTTGGGGAAAATATCAAGGAGAAGGTATACAATTACGATTCTATTAAATGCTAGCTGCATCGTTGTTAAATGCCTGTTGGAATTTCAAAGATGTACATGTATGACACATTTGAAGGATTTGTTTACACATATATAATAGGTATTTTACAAAATGTTTTCATTTTTCAATGATTTTCATTAGAGTTTCTCATCGATATAAGCTTTTGCGTATGCCAGGGAACTTCGGGATGGATATCACATTTTCCAGAAAGACGTCACCTCGATTCAGTACTTTCAGTACTTTGATTAGATTAAATTTTGCAAGTAAATTATAACATGTAATACATTTCCATTGCAGGTTATCTACAGAGATGAGGTGCATTACATTACGCTTGAATGTGATAGGTAAGTCATGACTGTGTCTATTCACGACAAAATAAGACATTTAAAAAGTGAATCTAAAATTTGATAATTGACGAGGAAATGAACTGCAAGTTTCAATAAGCGTATTATAGTAACTGGTCTTCGTTATCAATATGCAGACGTAAAGCGTTGTTTTGTTCTTGCACTATCATGTTAAATTCATAATATATTTTTATTTTTATATTTGTCAAGAGGCAGGGCACAAATTGAGTCATTCATTCTACTATTACTAAAAACCCACATCTAACTTAATCTTTTTCACGTAAACTACGGTATTATGACGTAAAATTCATGCTTATCTCTGTTAATTAAGAGGAGATACACCCTATTCCCCTTCTGTAAAAAAAAGTTCAACGCAAAATGATTGAAAATGTGGGTTTTAATTAAATGTTTGATCTATTCTGACACTTTCAAACCTTGCTTCAGTATAAATACTTTGTAATGTGGGAATGACATAACATTCGATCAGTTATATTTGATGGATTTTATTAAAGGTAAGGTTTAGTTAAGGAAAAGGTGGGATATGGGAATGAAAGGGCTTTACACGCACATACATCGTAATAATTCTGTAACCTAAGGAAACAAAAATCCTGATGCTAATTGTTCGAAAAGTTTCAATAATAATGATTATTAGACTCTACAATGGACATTCTAGGGGGAAAGGAGCTACCCAACGTACTGATCTCTAAACATTGGGATTCTCTATTTCAATTTGCTTGGCATGCTTTCCTTACTCGATCAGTTTGGATGGAAATTTTGTTGCATATACTTTTTATCATTCCTCTTACGTTTATTTAGGGTTAAATGACACCTATTTCAACAGTACTGAAAATGAGGAACACATGCGAGAAAAACGACATCCAGATCCAGAAAAAGAAAAAGGTACTTTCCGCTCAATTTTTTTAAAAAGAATCTAATCGTTTCAAACATACACTGTTGTACTTTACATACTTTCAAAACACAGCTACATGAAATATATGGAGATAACGAACAGTATTCAAGCTCAAAAGTCCATTAATCAATACAAAATAGGAGCAGAGCAAACACGGACCTCCAAACATCAGAGGTGCTATGGAGGAGTGAGCATCCCCTGCCGACCGGTCACACCCGCCGTGTGCTCCTTGTCATGATCGGGAAATAACGGGAAAATCCGTCGACAATTCAGTGTGTAAATAATGGCCTAACAATTAGTGTGAAAAACGTCAGTCAGCATTTGATTCAATGATAAATTGTATTTGCTGACAAGGTCATTGTATCGACCATAGAACTTACGAAATGATGACTTTAAACGAAACTGCTGATATTCTTGTTTCATCAACTTATTTGTCAATAATTTACCTCGTTTTAGAAATTGTACATACGTAGAGCATGCTCTTGCGTATCGAATCAACTGAGAGATATATACCCCGTATGCAGGTGATGAAGGTATATTGCTGCATCAGTAAGGGAAGTTGACGATTGAAAAGTTAAAGTCATCACGTTTGTCATAAAGATTGGTTGTTAGATTACCATTAACGTCTTTTTCAAGTAAAATATCCAAATATGAAACAGATGTGTCAGACTCTGTGGCATCTTTTATCTCAAGTTCACAAGGATATATCGTATTGACATGAGAATGGAAATAGCCATTGTTAATTGACAATACGTCGTCGATATATCTAAATGTCGAGTTGAAGGCCACAGCAAGTGTTTTCTTCTTTTCACGTACAAGATTTTGGACAAATTCTGCTTCATATGAATACAAAAAAGGTCTGCTAATAACGGGGCGCAATTGGTACCCATGGGAATTCCAATAGATTGTTGGAAGACCTGTGTGAACAATCAGAATGTTTTTTTAACAAAATAATTTTGCAAATGACCAATGACAAGGTAAGTATATTTACGAGTTCCATTTTTATTGAAAAAGCAGCTGTCAATGATATCAAAAAGCCTGGACTTTAATTTATCGTGGGGATTGGTTGTGTACAAAGTTGAAAAGTCGTAAGTTTTTAAGCTGTTGATTTTGGTAAAATCTTGTGATTTCAAATTTTCCAAAAGTTCCTTGGAATTTTTAAGTATCCGCATCTGATTTACACCACTTCTCGAATATATTGTTGCACAGTACTCTTGAAGTTTCTCCTTCATCACTGTTAATATCTTAGTGAGGAGTAAAGATAGAGGCTTGGTTGAACATTTACTGGAACCCGCTATGTATCTTTGTAAGGATTTTTATGAAGTTTCGGAATCCAATATAAATATGGTAATTCAATTTCATTTTGGTTGTTTGGAATATTAAAAATATTCAAAACTGACATATGATTTTGAAGAATTTCTTCCTTGGAAATGGAACTATGAGTATAAGTTGGATTACCACTTGTAGAATTATATCCAAGTTCCTCTAAAATACATTTACATGTAATATAATGAGCCTTACAAAGACAATGTTACCTGCTTTGTCAGCAGGGACCAGTACGTACTGATCATGTAATCTATCTAATTCTTTTTTCACTTCTGGATTATTGAATACAGAAGGATAGATGGTTTTCATATTGCCTCTCAATCTTTTAATGCGCGATTTTAACATACATCTGATACATTTAATCCATTCTGACAAAGTGTCAAGGTCTTCTTTTTCATGTCTGGTCCATCGCCTGGCGTAGTCCTCTACAGAATCCATAATATTTATGAAATTCCGACGCCAGTTGAAGGATCTGGGTTCCCTAAATTTAGGACCTTTTAAAATTAGTGATCTAAGGTACTCATTATTAACTATATTTACGTCACCAGTAATAACGTGTCCAGCAGGACTATAGTTATAGGGCGAAGAAGAACATGAACACAATGGAGGATTATGCTTCAGATATTCGATATCCAGGCCCTGTAAAGTTTTCTTGTAATTAAAAAGTTTGGAAGCAATAGTCGATGTATATTTGTAGGAAATACAAGGTGGAGTCTTTAACTTGAAATATGGTGGAATACAAGACTGGACCCTTTTGTGATTAAGAATATTACTTATATTAACCGCGTCAATTCCTTTGTTGGCATATTGAAGTTTAAGGAAAAAAACGGATTGTTTTAGCTGCATTGTATATGTATATGCATATGTATTGTATTCAATACATGTAGGTTAAGGACTCCCATGCTTATATCAGCCATAGGTTCGGGAAAACAATTATGACGTCACGTTAAAACATTACAAATGAATATCGATGACAGACCTAAATGCTTTGTTTCTCGTGAATAATGAGAGATAAATCGATATGCAAGATGAATGTCATAATAACACTATTCGAATGTAGATTGAAAGCCAGCTTGATGTAGATCTCTTTGCACTGGATGAGATGTCGTCATTAATGGACAAGTTTGACACGAAGTTTCTGTGTACTTGAGGCGTGGATCCAGCTATTATCGTATCTTGTAAATATGAAAATTAAAATGATGCAAGCGTGATCTGCATGACCAAAATAGACCAATATTTTATAGTTCAGTTAAATTGAAAATGTCGTAGTAAGGCACATTTGTACAGTAACGAACTAGAATGACAGGCACAGTCCCCCGAAAATCTCAAAAGTTCAAAGTGTTAACAAGTGTAGCTACTATTTTTACAATTTTGAAAAGTGCTGGGAGCTGGTTGTGCGCTGGAAAATCTCAAAAGTTCAACGGTATCCGCTTTAATACAAAGTTATTTTTTTTAACAAGTGTAGATGATATTCCTATAATTTTGAAAAGTGCTGGGAGCTGGTTGTGCGCTGTTGTTTTATTCTGTAATTTAACATTATTTCAATGTGTATTACGTCTAAATAGGAAGTTTATCGAAAGACGGCTAAATTTTACATAATTCACCACCATGGTGAAGTTGCTTCCAGCAATTTTCATGTAAAGGAATTCGTCTCAAAAAGTCGTCCGCGTGGCGCAGTGGTTAGAGCATCTGCTCATGAGTAAGAAGTTGATCCTTACGTCGCGGGTTCGAATTCCACTGCGGGACGTGAAGATCGGTCCTTCGAATAAGACCGTATAAACCGGGGTCCTGGGTCCTGTGTTGCAATAGGTGCTGGCACGAAAAAAATCCCTCACTGCTCAATGGCCCTGAGTGCCGGGTATAAGTCAAAATTTGTAGCCCTCAACTGGCAAGTCGTAGCGTCTCCATATGAGTGAAAAATTCTCGAGAGGAACGTTAAACAACAAACAATCATCAATTGTCCCAAAAATACAATCAATTTCATAGCGAGAAGATACATTGTACCCGTATATCTTTAAACTTTTACAATCTTTGTAGCCGTATATAAAGTTTCTAATTTTAATTTTTCACGTGACAGCTGAAAAAAGTGACGTCGCTTTGGCCAAACTAAGCAGAGATCCGATATACCGTATAACGGGTATTTTCTGCCGTTGTCCAATTTTTGCGGATAGGACAAATCCGCAAATATTACAATCGCTAAATATTTTTCAATAAATACTCAGATATTTTATACATGCAGTTCTGATATGTGGTGAGTGTTGTTCGTCTGTCTGACAGAGTTCTCATTAACGCAAGAACCTGCGTACTGGACGCAGCAAAATTATTTGGAACGCAAGGTTTTTAAAAACGATGGGTCCGCAGACTCAAGAGTGGACACGTCCTTGTTAGCGAGAAAATTCGGGTGTCATCGAAATTCGAAGTTTTTAGATGTCAGAATTTGTCCAAAACATATTGAATCAAAGCCTTCCTGTAAATAATATCAATTAAATAAGTTTATACAACAAACATCTTTTCTTGTACCTATTTCGCAATTATTAGTCCAAACTCCGACAGCTACAAACAACACATGGTAGCTTTTCTTTTTTAAAACACTTTTTTTCAATCAGACTTGTGTTTTATCTTTAGGCAATAATTACTGCTTGTATACACAATGTGGCTTGATTGTCTCGTGAATTTCACCCAATGCAGACGCGACTGACAGGATTAGTTACGCCTCAGTGCACATGGTACCTGTGATTGTTAACCGTTAACTTAAGGGTACTAGATTATGCAACTGTTTGTTTTAGCTTAAAATATAAACACCAAATTAATTTGGATGGCAATTAACTCTAAGTGTATTTTAGAATATGGCTTGAAAGCATTTATTATCATTATATATATCTTTAAATACTTTAATAGATCGCATAAATCGTTTGTTAGAATAAAGATTTTTATTGTTGTTTGGGTGGACTGATATTGCATTAATTCATTTCAACTGGGACTCGAAATATTTTTACAAACTTAAGACTTACTAAAAGATAGTAGTTTAATTAAGCTTAATAGCTTAGTACCAATTCTCATGCACCTTTAAGCAATATTTCTTAATGAATTATTAAACGTAAACATGGAAGCGTTCTGATAATTCATAAAGTTTAGTGATCATAACCCCGTAAATAAAATTTTGCGGTATAATGCAACCACAGAAATTGAAAGCGCAGAAATTAATTTGCTACCTTTGAGGGATTAAATCGCAAAAATTTCCAACCGCAGAAAATACCCGTTATACGGTATACATATGCAAGCAGCAGAATTTTCCTTTATCAAAACCATTCTGTATAAAACAATATCAACATTGTATTCATTTTCTCGGAATATTTTAAGTTGTATTTCTTATGGACGTCCTTAACTTGGCAGCAAATTTAAATCATTATGCCGATTACGCAAGATAAAAAAAGAATAATTGTTGACAAATCAAGTGTTTCAATCGCATAGAAGAAACACGGTGTACTTTTTTGCAAGATTTTATGGCACCCGGTAGTGTAAGTTTGGTTTTTAATCAAGCCTTTTGATACTCCTAATTTTATATTTCTCGTTTGTATTGTCTTTCCTGTTTAAAATTATATTCATTTTGGCACATATTGTACAGCTTCAGAAATGTTTGCCTTGGTTGCTGCAGAATTACGTCCTGCACAATGTAAGTTGCACCATTATTCGACTATTACAATGAACATTAGCGCTTGTTGTATTAATATGTGTAATTGTTAAAAAAAAAAATCGAATCAAATTTATACTCTTCTCTCGGGGCTCTGATATGATAAAATTTGAACCTGCAATACTTGAGAATATAATTACGATGAATCATGGTCCTGTTAAATTTAAGAAGCGTACATTACCAAATTATTCCTATTTAAAACCCTTTTACAGTCGTGGCCCTAAAAAGGGGATTTGATTGAACGTATATATGCTTAGAGTAGCTGAGAAAAACTGCATTAGAGAAATTGTATGATATTTATGTTTTCCATAAGCTGATTTCGCCCTACCGGAATTGAAAAGTTAACGATTTTGTCTTGTTTTAAATTCGCCCAGACATGTACAGTTGTGTGAAAAAAATTACTGTTCTCCTTAACTTTGTCCCGTTATACAGTACCCGCATCATTATTCTTTACAATTCTATCGACAGATGACCCTAAACGGGGTTTCTTCAGATCCTTGTGTAGCGATCTATGTACATGTACTAAGAGGATCAAAGGATCTGATTTTAATCAGATCGAAAAAGTAAATGTCTAATATCTTCGATGAAATATGTGGAGATAACGAACATTATTCGAGCTCAAAAGTCCATTAAACAGTGCAAATTTTGGAGTTTCAGTTTCTAATTAAATCCACATTTTCTTTTGTCAAAAAGATCTTTTACTTTGTTTATATATGTATACTTCCAGCTCTCCTTTGCAACAAAAAATAATTTTTTAAACAGCAGTTGATGACTTGGAGCTTTAACTTTCTTAAAAAGTAGGTCATAGTAGAAAAATCTACATTTTGTATCTTCAATACAATGTTTGTATGTTGTTTAACGTCCCTTTCGAGAATTTTTCACTCATATGGAGATGCCACCACTTGCCGGTGGAGAGCTGCAAATTTTGTCCTATACTCGGCACTTACGGCCATTGAGCAGTGAGGGGTCTTTTTCGAGCCAGCACCTACTGCGACACGGGACCTTGGTTTATACGGTCTCATCCGAAGGACCGGTCACCATGTCCCACAGTGGGATTCGAACCCAAAACGTAAGGATCAACTCCTTACTTCGCGACTCTAGAGCAGACGTTCTACGCTCTAACCACTGCGCCACGCGGACGACTTCTCCATTTAGGGAATAATCGCGAGTTTCTGGAACATTCTCTTGAAGAGTTCCATTTTTATTGGAAAAAAAAAACAGCTGTTAATGATATCACAAAGCTTGGACTTTATTTTATCGTGGGGAATGGTTGTGTATAAAGTTGAAAAGTCGTAAGTTTTTATGTTGTTGATTTTGGTAAAAATTTGTGATTTCAAATTTTCCAAAACTTCCTTGGAATTTTTGAAGTATATACATCTGATTTACACCACTTCTCGAATATACTATTGCACGGTATACGTACTCCTGCAAATTCTCCTTCACCACTCTTAATATTTAAGCGAGGGTAAAGAAAGAGGCTTTGCAGAAAATATAATGGAACCCGCAATGTATCTTTGTAAGTATTTCAGAATCCAATATAGATATGGTAATTCAAATTCATGCTGGTTGTCGGGAATATTATTTAAAATTCAAAACTGACATATGCTTTTGAAGAATTTCCTCCTTAGAAAGGGATCCAATTCTTTCTCTAGTTTTCGTTTTTCATTATCCCCTCGCACAACTAGTTGCGGAGGGGATATAGCATCGCTACTGGGCGTATGTGTGTGTGTTAGTATGTTAGTGTGTCCGTTACAGCTTGTGGGCAAGGTTTAAAGAGAACCTTTGCACTATCATTTCTCAGTCTTCACATACTTATGTGGCATTGTAAAAGGACGAACCCTATTCATTTTCAAGTTAATCGGTGATATAGTTCTTAAAATATCGCGTTTTTACTACCTTCAAACCCTGCAATTTTATGTACGAGTTGACAATACTCACTTCCGGTAAATTTAACAGGTTAAAATTCGGGTCTTTTCAATAGAGCCGCTTCGGTAAGTTCTACTTTGTATTCGCTTATTGTCATATTATTGCTTATCTTGAGAAAGTTTGTATGAATTAAAAGTGTCATCTCTGTCACTGAGTAACTAAAATAATAATATGATGATCGTCCCGGTTTCAATACCAAATCACCACACGTGTATGTTTCAATAGGGACCTGTGGAATTTAATCTTGAGGCGCACATAATTTTTGAAAGCTATAAATATAAATAAAAAGTTTCACAAGTTTCATTGACATCTCAACACCGGTATATTGTCATTTTCCACTACAAAAAAAAAATTACTTCCGTGCGCATTTTCAGATTTGATGCATATTGCATGCTACTGTGAGGTTTACTCGGGTAGGTAAATTAATGGAATTTATTGCATACGTGATATGTTTCTGCTAGGAATAAGGGAAACTGCCCAATCACGTATGCTTGTTATGACCCAACCTCCTCCTCCCCCCCCCCCCCGATGATATCCACCTTGACTTTTGATAAAATTTAATTAGTGTTGCAATACATTTTAATTTCTTTACCTTATTTTAAACTTTATATAGTAATACTGGGTACCCTTGATTACTAGGCCTAGATAATTGCACCTTGTTTTACGTCCCTCTTGAGAATTTTTCTCTCGTATGGAGACATTGCCACTACCGGTGAAGTTCCTGGCGCGAGGGGATGCTCCGCTTAGCGGTGCTCTTGTTGTCATCTCCCTCGGGAGATGACACATTAAGTTCGTTTTCCGGAAGTGAAGTCCTAGTGTAAGCTGCCATCGATAAGCTGGTGGTCTGGCAAATGACCTGACGATGACACGATTTCTAAATATAGAGATGTAAACAAAATTGAGCGTTCTGCCTTATTATTACAAAATGGTCCATCTTAAAGTAAAACTACACAGGGTTCATTAGGATAATAGAGGTTGGATTGCTGGGGTGGTGGTCTTCAAAATACACATAAACATTGTATCTAGGTTATTGCGTAAAAAGTTTTCCTATTTCCCTTGGACCATCAAAGAGTGGAATGATAGTCTCGGCGAATACACCTGACACCTTTAGGTCTCAGGTGATCATCTTCTAACCATAAGCAAGAAATATTATTAATATTAACCTTTTAAAGTTTTAATTTTTGGTCATATCATGCGCACCAAATTTGCCATAATAATCAGCTTGTTGATTGTGGACAATACTTGGCAGAAGCAGAAACGATGGTCAGCGCGCGGGGATCAAAATACACAAAACATGGCATATTGAATGTATAAGCCAAAGCGTGGGTCCAAGATTTACTGACGAAAGAAAACAGTGAAAACATTCACATTAAATGCATATATACAATGGCAAAAACTTAACTTTTATGTGTACTTAATAGTCAATCGATAATTACTGCCGTATATACATTGTATGTAAAATAAAACAGAACTTATTAAAAAAAATAAATTTCGAAGAAAAGAAATATTACCTAAAAGCACAATTTAAGCAGAAACATAAATTAATGTCTCTGATTTAAGTAGCTCAGTGCTGCAGGCATTGGAATAAAAATAGTAAAGAATCATTATGAGTATTTTCTCGGATGTCTTCACTATTCTTTTTTTTCTTTAAAATTACTCCTGCGGAAAAGTTTTAGGAAAAACACAATTGTCTTGACCTGGCTCAGGTTTTTTAAGGATTAATAAATAAAGCAACTTATCAATTTAATTCTTTATGCAATTCTAATTTGCATTTTTTTTGTTAATGGAAAAAAGTAAAAAAAAAAAAAATCACTCCTCGTATTCTTGAAATAAAGCCAAAATTATAAAATGTGTGTCTCGTGAAACAGCGTATAAAATCGATGTTGGTAGATTGAGGTTCTTTTCAGTGTGCCAATACTTAAATTTAAATGGTAACTTTTCAATTTTATAACCTTTCTATGCATGCTACTTTCCCACAAGCGTATACGTGTACATGTACTTATATTATATAAACATAATATAGCGTTAACACATGAATCTGCATATTGGCAGCAGAAGGATATGATGCAGGAGTGTCTCAATGTTTTCCTTGATATTCCCAGTGGCTCGATAGCCAAGTCACTTCGGAGGATACGTTTAAAATAAGGAAAATCTTTGGAAATTATAATTGAGGTTCGGATTAATTTAAGTTAGCGCTTTAAAACTGCTTTGCTGTTGTAGTAGGCGACTACAAACTAAAGTCAAAAGAAACGCTAAGGTTTTATCCATCTTCATACGGAACAATTGTTTTATATCTAATTTTTACGAATATTTCTCAGTGGTTAGATTTTTTTTTTACAGACATTGTACAAAAAATATTCAAAATGAATAAAGCATATTTACAACAAGTAAAATAATATAGGCATGTAGCAACAGGAGGGTCGTCCCCCTTCCATGTTTTTCCCAAACATTAAAAATATTCATTCAAAGGCGCGTCCTTGCCCCATCTTCCATCTTTTGTTGCAGTATGGTACGTCAAATCATCCCATGGGAATGTACTATAATATAAAATATGTTTGTTGGAAAAGTTTTAATCCTCCCTTTCAAGAAATGAAAATGTGGAGTTTGGACAGCCCCTTTTTCCCCTTGTCAAAGATTGTTCAGATAAGTCGTCGATTCCCCCCCCCCTTTTTTTTCAAAAGCGATACTACTGCATGTAATAGCTGAAAAAATAATGTAACATTCCACTGTTTATTCTGTGACATTCATGAAGCCAAAGAGATGACATTTATGGCTTTCTGGAAAGCCAAACTTGTTCATATTAATTTCTGAACTTGGCAAAGATTCAATATTATCGATTTTTTCCTCAGCTAATTTTAGTTTATATTTTATACTATGCTTAGATTGTTTTGCTTATTTAACAGAATAATCACGAACACTTATTTTAAAAGTTTCCCATTTTAAAATTGGATTTAACGATTTATCAATATTTAATTTATTTAATGTATGTACAATACCGTGTTTAAAATCATCATTTTCAAGGTGGGATACATTCAAATTCCAGTAATCTGCACCTCTTTCTAGTTTGCTAAGATTCTAAAGTACATTTAAGATATCTGTGGTCACTTAACCGTATGCTATCATTATGAGTACCTGGTATTCGTCTAACAATGATATTTCTACAAGTTCTATAAAGTTTTTATTTACAAAATATAATCTATCCTCCTCTTTGGACAATTTTCTGCATCGCACCATGTATAATCATTGTTAGCAGGAGTTTTATTAAGCCATAAATCAGCTAAGCCTAACTTACATTACATGTAATTACTATTTTACTTAATTTTTTTAATTGGATTTGTCATTTTCTTTGTTAAAAACAGCCGAAATATAACTAAAATATGTTGACTCGGCGTAAAACAACAATAATCGATCAATCTTTGTTAAAATTGCACTTGAATTCACCTCCTATTATGATTGTACTATCTTGCGCAAAAAAAGAAGAAATAAATGTGTTGAGAGTGTTTAAGAAGGCAAACTTATCTGGCTCTTTATTAGGTGCATATATATATATATATATATATATATATATATATATATATATATATATATATATATATATATATATATATATATATATATATACACGTTAATGATTGTAAATAAATTATCGTCTATCTTTGCATTGACAATGATCTTGCTTCCATCATTAAACTTATGTACATTTAAAATATCTAATTTACATTCTCTGTTAAAAAATATGGAAACACCTCTACTAAAAAGAGAATCTGAGAATGCATGCACTATTTTCCCGTTCCATTTTCCACACGTTTTTTAATAAAATGGGTTTCTTCTAAAAGTGTTATATCTAGTTCACTCTCTTCTAACCATGACCGTTCACAGTAGCTCAGTTGGTAGAGCGCTCGCTTCGTGACCGGGAGGTCGTGAGTTCGAATCTCGGCCGCGACTGACCTAAGTCGATAAAAAATGGGTAGCAACTGTTCCTTTGCCATGCGCTCGGCACTTTGAAGTGAAAGTTGCGGGTCCTTCGGATGAGGCCTTAAAAACCGAGACCCCGTGCCACGGCAGGCGTTGGCACGATAAAGATCCCTCAATGCTCAATGGCCCTGAGTGCCGAGTAAAGGTCAAAATTTGAAGCCCTTCACCGGTATATGGTGACGTCTCTATATGAGTGAAAAATTCTCGAATGGGACGTAAAACAACATACAATCAATCAATCAATCATCTTCTAACCATGTAAAAATTATCTCTTTTTTTCAGACAAATTAAGACCTCTCACATTTATGGAAAATTAACTTTAATTATTCATTTGTCACGTAATCTGTAGATATAACTCTATGATAATGTCAAACATTTAGAAAAAAAAAGAAGAAAAAATAAAAATTGCTAATTAAAGTCTGAGTAAGTAAAACAATAATATACCAATTTATGACCGGCATTTTTAAAGTATACCATTTTTTGGTTTGTTAATGAATATATTACACAGCACAAACCACATTTCTTAAAATGCCGCATCAGGATGACCGGAGAAAATACAGTTACTTTTCATCCTCGGAACTCACAGAGTCAGGAGACCGTCACGGTAGCTCAGTCGGTAGAGCGCTCGCTCCGTGATCGAATCACGCCCGCGACTGACCTAAGTCGATAAAAAATAGGTGCAACTGCTCCTTCGCCAAGCGCTCGGCACTTTGAAATGAAAGTTGCGGGTCTTTCGGATGAGACTTTAAAAACCGAGGCCCCGTGTCACGGTAGGCGTTGGCACGATAAAGAACCCTCACTGCTCAATGGCCCTGAGTGCCGATCAAAGATCTAAATTTGAAGCCCTTCACCGGAATATGGTGACGTCTCTGTATGTGTGAAAAATTTTCGAACGGGACGTAAAATAACATTCAATCAATCAATTACAGAGTCAGGATTACAACCCGATACACCACTGTCGGACATTTCTCTAAGTTGATGTAGCATTTACACTGTTTGTGTTGATTCGATTGTTCTTTTTTGTTTTCTTTCATTTTTTGAAGAATCACAGTTTTCTTTTTCGAATAATTCAGCTATTTTAGCAATTGTTTTTATACCCCCGCTCTGAAGGAGAGGGGGGTATACCGTTTTACCCTTGTGTGTCCGTGTGTCTGTCCGTAACAAATTTTCGTCGCAGTTTTCTCAGCAAGTACTCATCACGGATACTGGAAATTTTAGCACAATCTTTGTTTAGACATGCCATATGGTGGGATTCATTTTTATTCAAATCCGATGTCAACTTCCTGTTTATCCGTTCTTCTGTCCATAACACAAATTTTCGTTGCAGTTTTCTCAGCAACTACTCATCACAGATGCTTGGAATTTTAGCACACTTTTTGTTTAGGCATGCCATTCGCTCACAGACTTCTTGTTTCATAAGGACACCAAGAGTGTTTTTTCCCGGCCAGCTTTCGGGTTTAGTGTTGCGCGTACCAATCACGGTCAAGCCTAAAGCCCCATTCGTTTTTCCACGTTGCTTCAACAAAAACTGTCGATTGCTTGGAGGTACACAATTATCACGGAAAACAGGTATCTGGACACATTTGTTTTCCAAGATCTCCTCTATAACACACACCTTAGTAGAATCCCACTGCTCGTTAGATTTTATTTTTTATCCAAGGCGTAGAGCAGAAAGGGCAACATCTGCATCCTTGACGGTATTGGCAGAATCTTTGTCACCACATTTACTGAAAGGCATGCTAAGCCGATTTGTTTTACACCAAAGATATCCAAATTGCAAGGGTAAAATTGGATAGAACAACCTCTGCTCCACAGAATGGGGTCAAATGCTTTTGTGGTTGGTAATGAGGGCATGCTTCATTCCCGAGGGAACGGCCAGGTTTTTTGCATACCTTAAAGCAGGTATCGAATGTACAATTAAAGCGAGTGTGATCGGTTTTCCAGCAACTTGCACACATAAGGTTTATGTCCTTCTTTGGTTGACCGTAGTGAAAAAAGTTTACACTAAATACCATCACAGTAATTAATTTTAGGTAGAAATTTTCCGTCTGGAAGAGTCTCAATATACATGAACCTGGTTCCATTAAGGATACTTGTCATCCGCTTTGTATCTGGGCGTCTACTTGCCAATTTGACATTCAGTTTGTCAAATACTGTAGTTCCTGTACAGAGTAGTCGGCCACAGAGAGGGGGAGACCACATATCCGATGTTTAAGAGGTTTTTTTGAGTTATTGGCGTAGCACCAGAGGTGTACGGGTTCCTATCATTAAACTGATAGGATACATTATTGGTATAAATACCCTTGATGAGGAGCTTAAGTCGGCAATCTGTACTTTTGAGATAAATTTTCCAAAGATTGCGGTCAAGTTACACGCAGAGTAGATCATTGCCGATTACTTGTTGTATAGAGTCTATAAGATCAAAGTCAGTGATCTTTTTAGAGGAACCTCGAAGGTCATTGTTTTTCAAGTATAACGGCTTTCAAGTTCTATCGACCGTGGAAGAGATTGAGTCGAAATCACTCTCAACCATCGCCAGGTGAACAAATACACAGTCAAACAAGTGAGATGAAATCAACAAACATATGTACTCGAAATCAAACTTTTTTATGCCCCCGGATCGAAAGTCTGTCTGTTGTAAACTTCAACCTAGCCCATAACTATTGCGCTGTCAAGGGTAAGATTTAATATTTGACATGAGTGTTCATTATGACAAGAGCTTTCCTTGGGTACCACCATATATAATCTTTAGAGCTTGACCTTGGAGTTTGACCCACTTTTGCAAAATTTTACCAAACTTTAACCTTGGCTATTACTTTTGAACGATTGGTGCTAGGAATTTCATACTTCACATGTGTAATCCTTGTAACAAGACCTTTCTTTGGATACCAACAACTTTGACCTTGGAGTTTGACATACTTTTGGAAAACTTTAACTTTGGCCATCACTTTTGAACGGTTGGTGCTAGGGCTTTCATACTTCAAATATGTATTCCTTTTGACAAGACCTTTCTTTGGATACCAGCTTTGACCCTTTGACCTTGACGTTTGACCTACTTTTGGAAAACTTTAATCTTGGCCATAACTTTTGAACGATTGGTGCTTTGGCTTTCATATTTCACCTGTGTATTTCTTGGGAGAATGTCTTTCCTTTGGCACCATTAATTTTGACCTTGACCTTGATGTTTGACATACTTTTGAAAAAACTTTAACCTTTTCCATATCTATTCAATGGTTGCTGCTAGGCCTTTCATATTTCACAGATTTATTCCTCGAGACAAGACCTTACTTTGGGTATCAACATATTTGATTTGCATTTGAGAAAGTTTAACCTTTGCTAAAAGTTGCCATACGGAGGCATCAGTGTTTCACAAACACATCATGTTTACAATGATTTTTACTGAAAAATCCCAAAGCCAAACTGTAGTGCGACTGCTACCCCAAGAGGGGAATAATAAAATACTCTGCTCCTGGGACAGTCGGGTTCGGGGTGACTGTCACTTGTCAAAGACTATTTACTATATCTAAAACACACAAAGAAAGACAAAGATAACAAAGATTTGATGGATGTTTATTTACAATGAATAAATATGAAAAACTGGTACCTCCAGTTGAACAAAGCGTAAGTGAGAAAAAAAATATATGATATGATTGAGAATGAAATTTTGAGGGGAAATATAGATGTTTGAACTTTATTAAGAATTTTACCTGGCTATTTAGTTGAATTTGGATCGGGCTCTGAATTCCTAATGTTTGTATTACATGTAACTATGGCGCGTAATGTGTTGATAAATTTTTGAGAGAAAAAAATAGTAAGTTATTGGGATGTGCCCTTAAAATTGATACCGAAATCGGTATGCAAGTGCTCGGAAACGGTAAGATGGTCTTATCCGTGGCTAATGTGCTTAGGGCAGTGGACGCAAAACTCGCAGTACATCGCGACTCTCGATACACGGCCTTACATAGTGTAAGTACACAAAGGAAATGGTCACCCAACCGTGAAACGTTAAATTACACCTTATTGGATAAAATAACAGATGATGAACCTATCAGATAACATGTAAGATAAAAGGTTACGGAATGAAAGGCAATATGAAGAAGTGTAAACAAAATGTACTTAAAAAGCATGAGGCAGGTAAACTATGGACTTTAAGAAAATATATACTATCTTTGTACTAAGTAGCTAACTTTATTTGATATTCTTAGGTTTAATAGTAATTGGAGGGCGTATTTAATGCAGAGATAAATTAATTAGATAAATATGAGTTTTACCACAAAACATTCACATACACTCATTAAACTCCCGAAAAGTAGATATTCCTCAAAAAGAAACTCGAATTCGGAAGAAAATGTCAAAAAACGCAGCGCGGGGTAAAGACACGTCTAGCTTCGTCTGTCACGCTACGGATCAAATTGACGTTGATCATTATGATTTTTATGATATTGACCATTCACAAAACTTTGGAACAATTTTTTTGAATTTGGCATGAATTACAATACCTAATAAATAAATGTACATGTAACTCGTACTTTCAGAGACTCGGTGGTGTATGAGGACTTGTAATAAAAAAAGAAGGGGCACAAAACATCAACGTCGTACATGCTGGTGTGATGTTTTATGTGAAACGAATGATGACTGTTGTCCAGGACTGGGTAACATATGCATCAGAGGTCAATATAAATGTTTATTTACACTGTATGTATAACCTGTTTTGACATCAGATTTAGAAGAAAATAAAAAGAAATACATAAATTGTTTCAGAACCATTAACCACAGAACCTACTACAGCGACTACTGAAGCTTCTTCAACGAGTATTGAACGCACGTCAATTACAGAACTTACTACAATTACTGAACCTACCACATCAACTGTTAATCTCTCCACAATAACTAATGAGCCTTCCACAACAATCTTCGAATACACAACTATAACTGATTTGAATACTTTAACCAATACTGAATCTACAAGTCCTGATCTTTCTATTGAATACACTCTAATTACTGGAACAACTACTAAATCTACAACAAGACCTGATCTTTCTACTGAATATACTATAACAAGTATTGAATATAACACAAAAAGTGCAAAACCTACTTCTTCATATATTGAACCTACAGTAACAATTGTTCGGCCTACTAAAACATTTTCTTCTTCGATAAAGGATACTGAATCCACAACAACAAATATTCAGGCAACGGCTACCACTTATCCAACAATAACCACTACTGACCAAAGTAAATTAACAGCACAACTAAGCACAGATTATCCTTACCTTACGACAACATCTACTGAATTAACTACGACGATCATTACATCATCTGTAAGAACAATCAAATCGACTACAACTGAACCTATAACAATTTATGAACCTATTATTCAATCAACAGAAGTTAGTGTTTCAGCATTTATTGAATCCATGCTATCAACTACCGAAATTGATATAATTACTACTGCACTTAAAACAATGCACCCGCAAACTATGACAACTCTTCAATCTACTGCTACAACAAGTAATGACTTGTCTGCTTCAGTCACAAACCCTACTCAAATCAGTACTGAATTAAATACTATCACTACTAAACTTTTAACAACGATTTCTGAATCTATAACAACTCTTCAATATCAATCAACAATTCAACAACCAACAATAACTACTGAAACTGTAAAAACAAGTAATCGACCTTCAATAACATTTATTCAGCTTCCCCAAACAACAATTTACCCTTTGATAACAACTTCTGAACCTACAATGATAAGGAAAACAACAACAAGCCAAGAAGCTGCAACTTCCCCAACAATAACGCCTAAAACAGGTATGATATTGACCATTGTAATTTTTATTATATTGAAAAATTCACAAACACTTTGATCAATACATAATAATAAACGTGCAAGTACACCACAATAATTAATCATGTACATGTACCTCGTACTTTCAGAGTCGTGGTGGTGTACGAAAACCTGTAATCAAAAAAGGAGGGATACGCAAAATGAACGCCATATATGTTCGTGTGATATTTTTTGTGAAAAGAACGGTGATTGTTGTCCAGGACTTGGGACCATATGTAAAAGAGGTAAAAATATACGATTTATTACACAATCTGTTCAATCTTTATTTTAAAACATTGGTTTTTATATCATTTTAAGAAGGTAATTTATACCATAATGCAGTTTAATGTAAACTATTAAATCGATCTATGCGATATTTTGACATCAGAAAAATAAAAGAATAAACTGTTTTAAGATTCAGCAGCTACAGAAAATATTACAGCAAACGTGGACACTTCAACTGTTTTTGAATCTAAACCAATTACAACTGAACCTACCACATCAACTGTAAATCTCCCTACAATAACTACGGAAACTGGACCTTCAACAACAATCCTCAAATATCCAACTATTACTGAATCAATTACTGCAACAACTACTAAATCCACAACAAGCCCTGATCTTACTTCTGAGTATACAATAACAAGTATTGAATTTAACACAAAAATTGCTGAACCTACTTCATCATATATTAAACCTACAATAACAATTTCACAACCCATTAAAACGGAAATGATTTCTTCTAAAGGACCTACTGAATCTACTCCAACAAATATTCAGGCAACAACTACATTTTATCCTACAGTAACCACTGCGGAACAAAGTCAATTAACAACACTGCTAAGCACAGATTCTACTTACCCTACGACAACATCTACTGAATTAACTACGACGATTATTACATCTTCTGTAAGAACAATGGAATCGACTACAACTGAACCTATTACAACTTTTGAACCTATTATTAAACCAACAGAAGTTAGTGTTTCAACATTCATTGAATCCATGCTATCAACTACCGAAGTTGATACATTCACTGTTGTACCTAAAACAATGCAGCCAGAAACTGTGCCAACAACTCTTCAATCTACGTCTACAGCAAGTAATGAATTGTCTGCATCATTCACAGACCCTACTCAAATCAGGACTGAATTTAATACTTTCACTACTAAACTTTTAACAACAATTTCTGAATCTATAACAACTCTTCAATATCAATCAACAATTCAACAGTCAACAATAACGACTGAAACTATAACAACAAGCAATCGACCTTCAATGACATTTACTCAGAGTTCCCAAACAACAATTTACCCTTTGATAACAACTTCTGAACCTACAATGATAAGGAAAACAACAACAAGCCAAGAAGCTGCAACTTCCCCAACAATAACGCCTAAAACAGGTATGATATTGACCATTGTAATTTTTATTATATTGAAAAATTCACAAACACTTTGATCAATACATAATAATAAACGTGCAAGTACACCACAATAGTTAATCATGTACATGTACCTCGTACCTTCAGAGTCGTGGTGGTGTACGAAAACCTGTAATCAAAAAAGGAGGGATACGCAAAATGAACGCCATATATGTTCGTGTGATATTTTTTGTGAAAAGAACGGTGATTGTTGTCCAGGACTTGGGACCATATGTAAAAGAGGTAAAAATATACGATTTATTACACAATCTGTTCAATCTTTATTTTAAAACATTACTTTTTTTTTATCATCTTAAGAAGGTAATTTATACCCTAATACAGTTTAATGTAAACTATTAAATCGATCTATGCGATATTTTGTCACCAGAAAAATAAAAAAATAAACTGTTTTAAGATTCAGCAGCTACAGAACCTATTACAGACAACGTGGACACTTCAACTGTTTTTGAATCTAAACCAATTACAACTGAACCTACCACATCAACTGTAAATCTCCCTACAATAACTACGGAAACTGGACCTTCAACAACAATCCTCAAATATCCAACTATTACTGAATCAGTTACTGCAACAACTACTAAATCCACAACAAGACCTGATCTTACTTCTGAGTATACAATAACAAGTATTGAATTTAACACAAAAATTGCTGAACCTACTTCATCAGATATTGAACCTACAATAACAATTTCTCAACCCATTAAAACGGAAATTATTTCTTCTAAAGGACCTACTGAATCTACTCCAACAAATATTCAGGCGACAGCTTCCACTTATCCTACAGTAACCACTGCGGAACAAAGTAAATTAACAGCACAACTAAGCACAGATTCTGATTACCCTACGCCAACATGTACTGAATTAACTGCTTCCATCACTAAATCTTCTGTGAAAACAACTGAATCCACTATAACAAGAGAAACTATCACAACTTTTGAACCTATCATAAAACCATTTACTGAATCCATGCTATCAACTTCCGAAAGTGATACAAGTGATACAATTATTTCTGCACTTACGACAATGCACACGGAAACTCTGACCACAACTTTTCGATCTACTGCTACAACAAGTTGTGAATTGTCTGCATCATTCACAGACCCTACTAAAATCAGTACTGAACTTAATATCTTCATTACTAAACTTTTCACAACAATTTATGATTTTATAACTTCTAAACATCTATCAACAATTCAACAACCAACAATACCTACTGAAACTATGAAAACAACCATTAAACCTTCAATAACAATTACTCAGATTCCCAAAACAACAATTTATCCTTTGATAACATCTTCGGAAACAAAGACAATAACAGAAACAACAACAAACCCAGAACTTTTAACTTTAATAACAAATATGTCCATAGCCGAACGTATAACATTAACTCGAACTATTTTAACTATTTCTGAATTAAGTACAACACCTATTGATCCTTCCTCCATAAGCATCACGAAACCTTTGACAACAACTACACAAGCTAGTACATTATCTGCAGAGCCTATTCCAACCACTGCTGAAATTACTTCATCAGTTTTTCTACTATTCGCAAGAACTAATGAACCTAGAATAACAACCATTAAAACCTCAAAAATAAGTAATAAATTTATTAAAACAACGATTGTCCATTCGATGAAAACTTCAGAATCTACAATAAGTGAAGCAACAACAAGATTCAATCCTTCAAACTCAGACACAAAACCTATCACATCCTCATTTGAAACTATAAGAGGTACTGAGCCTATTTCAGCTAGGTCTGATTTAAATACAAGACCAATTGATCCTCCCACAATGAGAATCGCCAACTCTATGACAACAGCTATGGGACATACCACAATTTCTGAATCTATTTTAAACACAACTGAAACAATTGCTATATTTTCTTTACTTTACACTGAACCTTTCTCAACAAATACAATATATAATATCACAACTAATATTGAAACGACGACATCAATACATGAACCTGCTATAAGCACTATTGAACCTACTACAAGTACAATGGATCCTTCAAGAGCAATTGTTGACATTCCAAGATTAACAACACAACTTGGTAAAGAAACTACACTTACTTACCATACAACAATTACTCCAACTACCATTGAATCTTCTATAAAAGTAACTGAATCTACGAAAACAATCACAGAACCTAACAGTTTTAAACTCTTTATGAGAACTACTGAAGTTATATATTCAGCGACTATTAAATCTACAGCATCGTCTACGTATGTATCAAAATCTAATACTACACTAACAATATTCCCCTCAGAACCTATAACAACACTTCTTCAACCTAGTACAACAACAACAGAATATACAAACAACTTTGATGCTATGACGCCAATATCTACTAAACACAAAACTGAAAGTACAACTGCTACTGATTCTCAAACAACAAATTCTGAATATAGTATATTAACAACACAACTTGGCACAGAAACTATTTACTCTAGCATGACAAATACTGAATATTCTACAACTACCATCGAGTCTTCTAACAGAATAAGTGAATCTACTACAACAACCCTAGGTCCTGGCACAACAAGTGTTGAACCCTACACGGAAAGTACCGATTTTATACCTTCAACGGCTGTTCAATCTTCCGCATCAATTAGTTTTATTTCTACAACCATTATTCCACTTTCAGTAATGCCCTCAGAACCTATGACAACTCATCAACCTACTACAAAAAATAATGAATTATCTACACCAACCAGCAAACCAAAAAGTACCATTGCTGATTTTAATCCTATATCTTCTAAATTTATTACAACAAATCCTGAATCCACAACATCTCAAAAACGTACAGCTACTACTGAATCAGTAACAACAACCATTGAACCTTCTATAAAAATTTCTCAGTCAAATGAATCAACAATTGTCCCTTCGATAAGAACTTCGGAACCTTCAATATCAATATATGAATCATCAATGCATTCTGAATCTGCAACATCAAATGCAAAATTTACTACAACCGCAGCTGAACCCTTAACAACTACTCAACCTACGTTAGCTACTTCTGAACTAAAATTAACACCTTCAGAACTTTCGACCATAAGCATCACAAACCCTATGGCAACAGCTATAGGATATACTACGACACCTATCGAACCTCTTGCAGCCACCACTGAAACTACTCTGTCAATTCTATCGATTGATGTTCTTTCAACAAAAGCAATTGAATCTATTTCAACAACACCTGACGACCCCAGTACAACAACTAAGGAATATAATACCATAACCAATATGGAACCAACGATAATACCTGCACTTACTAAAAGCACTATTGAGACTACTATCACTTCTTCCAATCCTACAATTACCACAGTTTCACAGACTAGATTAACAATACAACTTGGCACAGAAACTACTTACCCTAGAACAACAACAACTGAACTTAGCACAACTACAATTGAACCTTCTACAACTACAATTATTGAATCTCTTTCACCAATTACGGATCTTATCAAAACATATTTCGAACCCCCAATCAGAACTTCAGATGTTATTCCTCCAACAACGATTGAATCTACAGCAACAATTACTAATGTTTCTACAACCACGGTATTGACAATATTGCCCTCAGAACCTTTGACAACAACTCTTCAACGAACCACAAGTAGTAATAAATTGTTAACAACATTCACAGAGTTTATTGCAACCATAACGGAGCCTTCTACGTCATCTGCAAAGCTTATTTCAACATTTAATGTGTTTACAACAAATAATCAACAAGCAACATCTCAACAACCAATAATCATTACTGAACCCGTTACAACAACCATTGAAAGTTTTAAAATCAATAATCAGTTTGATGAAACAATTGTTCATTCGATTACAACATCTGAGCTTGCAACATCTATAATTGAAGACACAACAAGCTTTGAACCTAAAATATCAACTACGAAAGCAACTGCATCTACAGCTGAATCTTTAATAACTCTTGAACATATCTCAGCTACTTCTGAACAAAGTTCAACACCGATTGAACCTTCCACTAGAAATTTCATTAAAGCTATGATAACAACCTCGGGATATATTACAAAAAATGCTGAATCTTTCTCAACCACTACTGACTCTACTACAACAGCTTATTTACTAACCACGGAAACAACTGAACCTATATCAACGACAATCAATCCTATTATTACAGCAAGTGAATATCCTTCCACAACTAATGTTGAAGCCACAACAATAATTTCCAAACTTCCAAAAAGCTTTATTGAATCAATTACAACTATTCCTTATCCTACAACAACCACTGCTGAGCATAGTAAATTAAAAACACAACTTGGCACAAATACTACTTACTCTACAAAAATTACTGAACATACCACAACTACCATCGAACCTTCTAACGGAATGAATAAGTTTACTACAACTCAAGGACCTGGCACAACAAGTGTTGAACCCAATACGAACAGTACAGATGTTATACTTTCAACGACTTTTGAATCTTTGGGATCAATTAGTTATGCTTCTAGAAACAGTATTGCAATTACAGCAATGCCCTCAGAACCTATGACAACTGATCAATCTGCTAGAACAAATAATGAATCATCTACACCAACCAGTAAACCAATTGGTACCATGACTGATTTTACTTCAATAACTGCTATATCTTTTACAGTGAGTCCTGAATCCACAATTACACCTCAACAACCAACAAGTACTTCTGTAATAATAACAACAACCATTGAACCTTCAATAACAATTTCTCAGTTAATTGGACCAACAAATGTACCTTCGATAAGAACTTCGGAATCTACAACATCAATATATGAATCATCAATACATTTTGAATCTGCAACATCAAATGCAAAATTTACTACAATCGCGGCTGAACCTTTTACAACTATTCAACCTACGTTAGCTACTTCTGAACTGAGATCAACGCTTTCAGAACTTTCCGCCTTAAGCATCAGAACTCCTATATATATGGCAACAACTTATGGATATACTACGATACCTTTCGAACCTATTTCAGCCACTACTGAAACTACTCTGTCAATTCTACCTCAGAATCTCAGAACTACTGTATCTACTGTCCATTCAACTAAACATACCACAGCCTCTACTGAAATTACATCAGTCTTAACACAAACTTCCACAGCGACTACTGGACCTTCAACGGATATAATTGAACAATGGTCAACTTTGAGACCTACCAAATCCTTTTTTAAAACTAATTTTTCTGTCAGGTCTACAAAATGCTTTGACAGTTTTCCATCGACAAGTGAACGTAACACACCTTCATCAAGATCTTCCATAATAGCTATTGATACTTTTAGAACATATAATGAACCTCCTACTAAAACTTCTGTGCTTCCAACATCTAGTATTGCAACCACTACTGAACCTACATCATCTACCTATGGACTAACGACTACCGCAAGCACTTTTGAAATTGTTACCACTAATGAAATTACCATAACAACTACTGAATCTACAACACTTCCTATAGAAATAACTGAACCCACAATCAAAATCAATATTACCTCTTCAAGGCCTACCACAGAAACAAATGAAACTATGATAACAACTGAACTGACTACACCGACTAGTAAAGACTTATCAACAGCTAATGTTGAAACAACAACACATTTGTTGTCTACAATAGACCATAATAAGTCTACTGCAAATACAAAAGAACATTTTTTAATCCTTACTGGTGTAAAAACCACCCCAGTGTCTCCTAAATCTGAAGGAAACCGAAATGGTGGAGTCTTTAATGGTATGTTTGATTTTCAATATCCTTCTAGGTTTTTCTTTTAGTCAAATGCTTGGGTATATTTTAAATAATGCTGCTGATAAAAGACAAGTGCTAGAAACTTGTAAATGTGTGTATTACTTTTGGATTTTTCTTCTGATTCGAATTTCTTTGCTAGAAAAAAATAAATGTAAAACAATTTAAAAATTTTGACATTGTATCAAGAATAAACTGTAAACAAGAATGTTTAAATATATTAAAATCACCTATAGAACATTACGCTGTCATTATCTCAATCTTGAAGTCTAACAATACAACTATTTACAAGAAACATACTGCACAGTGTATCAGTCGGTTCGATTCATTATAATCAAAGCTATCTTTTTGTTAAACGCTTACTAACTTAATTTTGTTTAAAACGCTAAGTACGAAGTTTATTAGATATGTAAAATAGTTTTCCATTTAATAAAAAATTCCAGTAAATAAGTTAAGAAATGAAAGATCGACGTATGTGGTCAACTTTATGCATATTTCCGTTATACATGTCTCTTTTTCTGAAAGTTTTATCCTAGGGTTAAAGAAGTACTGCATGACGTGTGTTGCCCCTTATCACTGATATATTCAGAGTCCAGAGCTTGTCTAGTTTTATTCCAAACAATTTGAACCAAGACCTTCGTGAAAATATCTAAGTTAAGCTTACGTACATAAGTGAACAGGTATACCGGATATCTATTGTGTTTTGCCCTTTATCACTGATATATTCAGAGTCCAGAGCTTGTCTAGTTTTATTCCAAACAATTTGAACCAAGACCTTCGTGAAAATATCTAAGTTAAGCTTACGTACATAAGTAAACAAGTATACCGGATATCTATTATGTTTTCTTTCTTCTGATCTCGGGGTCATGAAACATCTAAAGCTTAAGTCTAAATGTTTATAGCAATGAAATGTTTAAGAAGTCAAACAGTCCAAATTTAAAATGCTTTTCAACATTGCATCATAAAACTGCTATTGTATGCACAATAAGAGCTCGAGTTCATACATGTACGTAATAAACATCGCACAGATGATTGAAATCTTGACTTAAGCCTGTCTTTTTAATGATCTAGGGACAGACTTAGACTTTAGTCAAAATTTCAATCATACATAAAATGTTCTAAACTTAATTTACTTATGACAGAAGATTGATGATCCGAAATTGGAAATCATTTTCGTTTTGGACTGCTAAACTTTTAAATAATTTCAACGCCATATATATATATTTTTTTAATTATACTTAATATGATTCAAGATCCTGGGGCCAAGTCTCTCTTTTTTAGGTACAGAATGAAAGTACTTTATTTGTTACAATAACCACATACTATGTTATCTGTTCGGGTCATGTTTTAAAAGCATTTGCTTGCCCTCTCCCGACCCAGGGTAAAAAATTGGGTAGGTAGGTAGGGGATTTTTTTTTTTTTTTAAAATTCAGAAACACTTGTAAATATGTAGTAAAATAGTTACATGTATTAATGGGATGAGAATACTTTCGAATGAATGAAAAATAATAATTAGTTCCTGGAGGTTAAAAATAGTTTCGAGTCGGACCGTTTTAGTTACAGGTAGTCCGTCCGGAGAGGGCAAACAAACATTTTTTTAAAGATGACCTCGATGTTCAATTTATTTGGGACAATTTCATAACATTGGTCTTTACAGATGGAAGTGATGTGTATATATACACAGGAGTTGGAATTTCAGTTCCTTTCTTGTCCTTCTTTTGTTGTTTCATTTGCTTCTTTATCAAGAGAAGAAGACGCAGAAAAAATAAGGAGAAAGAGGTTTTACTAGATGGAAGCAGGTAGTTTTTTTTTACTTTTACTTCCCCCTAGTCACTTAATATCAAGAATTAGTGAAAATTTAAGTTGTTTTATGACATATTAAGTTGTCCCATATGGTGGGATTCATTTTTGTATGAATCCGATGTCAACTTCCTGTCTGTGCGTCTTTCTGTATAATATGCAACAAATTTTCGTAACAGTTTTTAGCAACTACTCTTTGCAGGTGCTTGAAATTTTAGCACACTCTTTGTTACTGCATGTCATATGTCGGGATTTATTTTTGTATGAATCCGATGTCAACTTCCTGTTTATCTGCCTGTCTGTCTGTACAATATGTAACAAATTTTGTTACAGTTTTTTCAGCCACTACTCATTGCAGATGCTTGAAATGTTAGAAAACTCTTTGTTTAGATATGCAAATTGGTGGGTTTCATTTTTGTACGAATCTGATGTCAACCTCCTGTTTGTCCCTGTGTTTGTCCGTAACTGAAATAATGTATATTCACGTCTGTGTGTGTATATTTACATCAGAGCGGGAGTATTAAACATTTTCGGAATCTAAGACACCTGAAAACGAACGACGTACAGCGGAACTGCAAACAATAGACGACTTGCAGGAACGTATTGAAATACGTTTTCAAACTTACTTACATGTAGTATGTACTGTACTGAGAACTTTCTCATCTTCTATATCTTTCAAAATTGAATGAGGATAAAATAATAAACAATATCGTAAATATAGAGATTTGTGGAAATAAAAAAAAATCGATTTTAGGGCATTTTACAAACAAAATAAATGCGTGAATTTATATATATATATATATATATATATATATATATATATATATATATATATATATATATATATATATATATATATATATATATATATATATATATATATATATATTTGTGTGTGTAAATGAACATTTTCAAAAAAGGTAGATGTGGTGAAAAAGAGAGACTTGTGTAAATGGAAACCGACCTTGTTCAGTCCAACGTTATGCAGTTGATAGAAAATTTCGATTTTTCTCAAGTGTACATGGAATATTGGGGAAAAAGTGATTTTTCAACATTTAATTCACATCGGCTCGGTTAAAATAAATTAAATATAGAAACCAGTCAAACATTTCTATTTGTTTAAAAAAAAAAAAGTGTTGAAAAATAGTTTTAGTATTGTATTATATATCTGGCTTGTTCAAGAACGAGGCGTTGAAAGCAAAACACTCGATCTGAAAGATAAAAAAGTGTATTGCTAGGCTGATTTAATTGAGTGATTTTAATTACTCGAAATGAAAAGAATCATGAAATATTTCTTCTCTTTTTTGAGATAGATAATATATATACGTGCAAAATATTGAATAACTTTAAGCATAATTAAGGCGATTTGTTGACTATGAACAGTTTTGTTGAATATGAACTATTATATTCATGTATATAAGACTGATAGTGTTCATGCAATTCCCTCGATAATTCAAATTGCATTATAATCATGGCAAAAGTCTAAATACAAATTCTTCATTGTAATACACCGATGCAAACTTAAAATAAATGCGTTTTGTATTAAAAAGTCTGTATTTCAAATCCCAGAATTTAAGAAGATTCCTGGATCCAGTGGAAGACACAAAGCGGCCCCAGATTTTAGATATTTGCCTAACAAGAAGCACACTTGGCTTTTCCAATGAGAATGTAAAATTCAGTTACTTTTTAAAAGAAAAAGTATTGTAAAATAGTTTTTAATTGGGTGTTATTCAAAGCTCTTTGCTTTGGTTTGTAAATGTTATTTTCTATTCACTCTTTCCTTTCAAGTATATCTGGATCCGCCTATGATATGTGGGGTATGAAAAAAGTTGTAGGTGATATGTATGTGGCATGGGGTAATGTTTTCTTTTTCCCCTAGACCAGGTATTTTTTCTTTAAATCAACAAAACATTTTTTCTAAGAGTATGCCACTTACTGCTTAGACAAAATTTTATTCTTTTTTATTACAAATTGTGCAGTCAGTAAGATTTTAGTCTTTTTTTAGTCCTAGACCTTGACCCACGGGTTTGATGGGAAAGGATGGTATATTAAAATTTATAAAATCGAACAATCTCTTAGGAAGAGAGCGCTACATTATTATTATAATTATCGGACAAGTGCCCCCCCCCCCCCCCACACACACACACTTCCTAAATGTGTTCACATTGTATAGTGGATTTAATCATACAAATATAAACGAAACGTAATTATCTATAATCAAGACTTCAAAAAAAAATATTCATTTTATCTAAATAATGTTTTTTACACTAAACCGAAAGTCCGAAGTCTGCTGTCGGGAATCTTGGATTCCAAAAATGTTTATTACTAGTGAGCAGTGGCTCACAAACTTCTTGTTTAAATAACTTCATGAAATACTTGTAGTTTTATTTGTAAAAATTCTTTATATTTGTTTGTAGAAATACCTTGCATCCGAATCAATGTTTAGTCTGTATCTGAATATTTGAGGTTCTTCCATAGACCTTAGTTCAAATTTTCTTATCATTTCTTTTTCCAAATACTACTCCTGCTTCAGATTTGGTCTGATTTCAATATAACTTGCATACAAGTAGACTACACTAGACTACATTAAGATACATAATTCTATTTATTGCCGCATGTTTCAAAGTTTTAAATCCAAGTGCTTCTTTTCCTTTGTTATTCGTACAGATCATTTGAGCTACAGTCTCACCAGAGACTTCTGGTTAATTGCTTTCACTGCTGAATTCTTAAAACATTATTCAATGATATCCTATGTTTGTAGGGATAAACAAGTTATAAAGTTTATACATTCAATTTTGGACAAATTTGTAAGAGGGTAAGGTTTCATCTGTCTGTTCCTTAGTGCCTCTGCGTACTTTATCAAACAAGAGGCCCATGGGCCACAATGCTCAACTGATTTACTATTGCCCTTTTAGTTCTTCGTAAGAAGATTCTTTTTCCTATATATTCCTATGTAAAACTTTGATCGCCAATTGTACCCCTACCCAACCCCTACCGCGGGTGTAATGATTTAAATAAACTTAAATCTACATTACGTTATGATACATCATTTTTTTAATATGACTATTTTTGGCTTTCCACTTCTTGACAAATTTTTTCCCCCTCTATATACCTATGTAAAACTAAGATTGCACATTTTGGCCCCACCCCATCTCAAAGGTCATGATTTGAACAAACTTCAATCTACACTAGCTGAGGATGCTTCCGTATAAATATGACTAATTATGACAATTGTTCGTTGGAAAAAAAAAAAATTAAAATTTTTCTTATGTATTTCCATGTAAAACTATGATTGCTCAAAGTGACAACCCTGCGCCCGGGGGTCATGATTTGAACAGACATGAATATACAGCTACCTGTGGATGCTTCCAAATAAATATGACTGATTATGCTTATGCTGCTTTTGAGAAAAAAAAGAGATCTTTTAAAGATTTAACCCCCCCCCCCCGAAAATTAGCGATTTACAATATCTACCTATGTTAAACATTAATTGCCCGTTGTAGCCCCACCGTACCCTCAGGGTCATGATTTGAACAAATTTAAATTTACATTACCTGTGGATGCTTCCATATAAATATGACTAATCATGGCTTAGGTGTTCTTGAGAGGTTTTTCCTATATAAATATGTAAAAATTTGGTTACCCATTGTAGCTCCACACTACCCTGGGGGTTTTGGCCCCAGGATCATGAAACAGACTTAGACTTAAGTCAAAATTTCAGTCGTCCATAAAATATTTATTGCTTGTGAATCAAAACTCGTAATTTGCATGCAATAGCAGTTTATTGCTGCAAAATGAAAAAAGCATTTTCATTTTGGACTGCTACATTTCTAAATTATTTTAGAGGAATATACATTTTTTGACTTAAGCTTAAGATGTTTCATGATCCTGGGGCCTGATTTAAACAACTTCGAATTAATATTCACTGAGGATCTTCCATATTAATATGACTAACATGGCTTAGTTGTTATTGAAAAGATTTTTTATACAGATTATTCTATGTAAAACTTTGCTTTCACATTGTGACCCCACATGCAACCTACCCCGGGGTCATGATTTGAAAAAAAATAAAATTACACTTGCTGAGGATGCTTCCACATAAATATGACTAATTATGACTTTGCTGTTCGTGAGGGAAAAGTTTAAAATACACTACATGAGGATGTTTCCATGTAAATTTTACTTATCATGCTTTCCTGTTCTTGGGAAGAAGATAATTAAAAGATTTTTTTCCCATTGTGTTCCTATGTAACATTTTGAACGCCCTTTGTGGCCCCACCCTACCCCGGGGTAATGATTTGAACAAACTTGAATCTACATTACCTATTGATGTTTTCATATACATGTAGATATGACTAATCATAGCTTTGCTGCTATTAAGAAGAAGATTTTAGAGATTTTCCTATGTATACCCATGTAAAAACTTTGCCCATGGTGGCTTCTCTATCTCCAGAGGTCATGATTTGAACAAACTTGAATTAACACTACGTCAGGAAACCTTCATGTCAGTTTTATATTTTCTTACCCAGTGGTTCTTGATAAGACGATTCTAAAGGAACCTACCAGATTTTACTTTATCTTAATTAGCTCCCAAGGGTGCTTGTTCCGTATATGGGGTCAGCCCCTTCTTTTTCTTTCCATAAGGTATCTAACTCTAATTCCTGGTACCCCGCTTCAAGCTCGTATTTCATTAATATATCAGTCATTTACCTACTTTAACATGACATGTTCGTTTCTCGAGATCTTTTTTCTTGTCAAATAAATCCTTTCAGATGTAACTCGTAGAGTCTTTATTGTAAACCACTCATTTATTCCCCGAAATTACATTTTAAGACTCTAGAGGAGATATTAGAACTTCCTTGTAGGATAAAACCAGAGACCAGAGAAGTCTTTTTTTTCGTACACTACAACCCTACCGGAAGTTTCTTTATCTCGTTTAGACTTATCCAAGTAATTTCCGAGGAACAAATGAGTCGTTTACAATGAAAGGGCTCGACCATAGATGTCTTAAACGATTTATTTGACAAGAAAAATGTCAAAGCGAAAAATATTATTTTGAAAAAGGTTAGTGATTGACACTAGTATATTTATAAAATACGACCTTGAAGCGGGGTGCCTGAAATTGCGTTAGGAACCTTGTGGAAACAACAAGAAGGGGGTGACCCCATACACGAAACCATCTGTAACATGACCCTTAAATTAGGTGCGGCGCTTCAATTGATAAATAAAACTAAGTCCCTTTACCCAGGAATACTCTGTGCCAAGTTTATTTGAAATTGACCACTTGTTCTGAGGAGGAAGAAGAAAAAGTTTACGACGATGACAACAACAACGACAGACAACAGAAAAATTTTGATCAGAAAAGCTTGAGCCTTCGGCTCAGGTGAGCTAAAACAAGAAAGAAAAATATGCTTTTGTTGCAAAAGAAACATTTAAAAAAAATGTTTACAATTTAGCCGTTCCAGTAATTTACAGTGGTATTCCAGCCCACTAGTGCGGAAGTTTGACAGCACAGGAAGAAGTGGGATATTTAGCTCACATACGATATATGAACCTGCAGGTACAATTTTAAGATTTTTTTCATTCTGAATGATTTATTCGTACATAGTTTTTTTATGTCGAATGTGCAGGCAAAACTGAAGCAACTTACTTCAAATTTCATTCAGTTTTTAATTTCAAAGACCCGCAGCCATTGGAATGGAATGATAATCACAAGGACTCGCTTTCACGGGTACGTGATGTTATTTAGCACGAATGAGAAGGGTGACTAAGTATAGCTTTTTTTCCCTATCTTTATTTCTGCTTCTTTACATAAAAATAGGCGTGTCATCTTTCTTTCCTTCATTGCAGTATTACATACCGAGACCTTTGATGATAAAGTCAGAAAACAATATGTCAGACAACGGTAAGAAAATATGATTACATACACATATACATGCATTTAGTCTTTGCCCTTATATTCTTTCGTAATTCATTTTTGTCTTAATTCCGTTCGATTTGGTGCAAGTTTTTTTTTCTACAATTTTAAACAGCAATACTGAGGTACTTATATCAATATTGTAAATCAAGGTGATTGATTAATTTTCATTTAAAAAATCACATTGTTTCATCAAATGACTGACTTTAAATAAAGTAAAATTATACTTGGAGAATTATGCATTATATTCGTCCTCAGACTCACTTAATTTATAGCTTTACTGATAAGGTACAAACCATTTTATCTAACCTTTAAACTGTTTTTCCTGTTTTTCTTTTTTTTTTTTTGAGTTTAAAAGTATAATGACCATTCACTTCTAAAAATGTCTCACTTGTCTCGTTTTTTTCTATACTCTTCGTGTAAATTTTTTATCCATTTTTTGCAGATCTGAAAGACGTGTGCATTGGAACGTGAAACAACTGGTCTTTTGTGATAATATTTATCGAACGTGTAAAAAGTTCCTTGTTGTGTAATCATTTACATGACTATTTTGTTTCTGATTTTATAAACTGTTTTTGTCACTCACTTATAATGGAATAGGTTCTAGATCTGTTTGTGTGTAACAATGACTGTGTTCTGTGTGTTTTATACGAGACAATGAATTTTATACTTGTGATTTTTAAAATTCTTATTCAATAATTATCTATATCATTAATATGAAAAAGTATTCCTTACAAATTAGAGGGAAATCAAGTCTAAATGCGGATATTTCAGGAAGCTCAGAGTAGCTAAACGTAACTTTTTAATAACACTGTTGAATTAAGTTCGTAGCACACAAGAAACACGGATTTTAAGTCATTCATCATTATATTTTATCAAAATTTAATGATTGAAAATCGCCAATATAACCGAAACAATTCCCCCTATATACACCCATTTTTTGACAGACGATTTTATGGTACGATTGGGATTGCCATCCGTCCGACTGTTTCTCTGTTCGTTACCTTTCTGGTGTCCAGGTCAATTATTCCACACACCGTGAAGCAAACGACCATAAATCCTGGGGAGGGTATATACATGTATACTGCAATCCAATAGTAAATCACCGTGATCTCATTATTTAATTTTAGGGCTATCCATTGTCAAATCGTATTTGGATCATTTCTTGCACACTGTTAGCCCTATAGGACAATCAAACTTGAATACATGTAGTTGATAAATCTAGGAATGGGTGGTGGGTGGGATTGTGTTGTGATTCAAAAGTAGGTCACGGTACACTCGTTCTGTAATTTTTATGGCCACCAAATAACAGAGAAATCTCTACACATTATAGAGAACATCGTGTATGTTACAGTAACTTTATTTTAATGTAAGAAAATACAGAATTGTTTTCGAAATTATCATTGGAGAAAGCACTCATTGATAATAAAAAGGGGCAGATCCATGTATGTGATATATTACTTTCACCATTTTCTGTAGATAGAGGACAGTGAACGATTATCTATTTGACAGAAGTACAAAATATACCGCATGTATGTAAAGGGTAAAGATAACGAACATCGATGGATTTCAAAAAATCAATACAAATATTTCAAGAGGGCATAAAACACGGACCCCTGGAAATTCAAAAGGCGGTATCAGGTGACTAGGAGGAGTAAGCATCCCCTGTTGACCGGTCATAACCGCCGTGAGCCCTATGTATTGATCAGGTAGACGGATCTATATGTAGTCAATTCAGTATGAAAACAAAGGCCTAACAATTGTTATGAAACAAATGAGCCAAAATTTGACCCTTTGCTAACAAGGTCATTATAACCACCAAAAAATTTACGAAATTCTGACTTAAAACGAGACTGTTGAAATTCCTTTAATATCAACTTTTCAGTGAGTAGCCTTTCTCGCTTTTAAAATTGATCGTACCAGAGCAAGCTCTTGAGTAGCGAATAAGTTGGGAGACATAAACACCATAAGCAGGTCATTGTTGAACATTACTACATAAATAAGGAAAGTTGATGATGGAAAAGCTGATGTCATCTCGTTTGTCATCCAATTTAGTTGTTAATTGACCTTTATCGTCAATAGTCAGTAAAACATCTAAATATGAAAAAGATATGCCAGACTCTTTGGTGACTTTCACTAGGATATATCGAGTCGACATACGAATGAAAATATCTATTATTAATCGATAAAACATCGTCGATATATCTGAATGTCGAACTGAAGGCCATAGCTAGTTTTTTACTCTTCGCGTAAAGAAGTTTTGAATAAATTCTGCTTCAGAGGAATATAAAAACATACCAGCTAATAAAGGAGCACAATTAGTGCCTACTGTAATGCCAACTTATGATATGATTATGCAGTATCTGTTTGAAGCATGTTTTATAAATTCATGATTTAAAACAACAGTCTTTTCATCTTCTGGTGCTTTTATCTTAACACTCAAAAAAATCGTTACTTAATTTCAAGCTTAAATTACTACAAAAGGCCCAAGGGTCTAAACAGTCACCTGAGTATAATACAACACTAAAAAAGGATCCACAGAATTTAAAAACAAAATTATCTGACAGATGAAGCTCTTTTGCCCATGTATTTAAAAAATCTGGTAAAAATACCTTGATCTTGGGATCGTATTTGGTTTTCCGAAGTCTTACAGGAATGTTAACGATGCTAAATATACAAATACAACTGACACTTTCCTAGTCTGTAAGATATTCATTATATACAGATTATATACAGATAAGTGTTTGTTACTTGACCAGTGCTACAATTAAGTACACAAAGAGAAACTTAGGTACATGTATACAACGTGGCTGTTTGCCAGTTTTACCTATCTACATGTCCCTCAGTCACCCTATCTCTCTGATATCTTGTTCACTTTGATAAAATATCGGAAGGTCGTGTATTCGAATCACGGCCACGACTAACGTAAGTCGATAAAAAATAGGTAGCAACTGTTCTTTAGTCAAGCGCTGTCCATTTTGAAGTGAACATTGCGGGTCCTTCGGATGAGACCTTAAAAGCCGAGGCCCCGTGTCACGGTAGGCGCTGGGACGATAAAGAACCCTCACTGCTCAATGACCCTAAGTGCCGAGTAAAGGTCTAAATATGAAGTCTTCACCGGTATATGGTGACGTCTCTATATGAGTGAAAAATTCTCGAATGGGACGTAAAGAACGTACAATCAATTCATCAATCGATAAAATATAAAACAACTTTATGCAGACTCTTGCCCACTAAATCTGATCTTTACCTGACAATAACTCATCATTAGTCAAGCAAGACACAACAGTATATGCAAAATAGATACAAATCTCCTTTTGCTACATACATAATCTTTATATGAAAAATTTATATTGCTTTCCAAGCAAAAATCCTACTTTGAGTTTGCTTTGCTTGCTTTGCTTCATTATTTATACTTTGTTTCTATATATTTAGTATTCTTTCCTGAATTCTCATTCAATCAAATAACCTGCTAATTAAATTATATACAAAGATTTCTTGCTTTAACACAATTTAGTAAAAAAGAGAAACTCTTATTTGCTTCACTTTTACAATTTTGTACTCTGTTTCAGTGTTTGCCTCCTAGATACACAGGGGCAGAGATAAGGTATAATAACTTATATCTAAAAATCTACCTTGGCAATAAAGCTTTCTTTAGTTTCCATTTTAAACAAATAATCACCAAGATCATCTCGGATTATGGAATTGGTTAGTTCACTGGTTTTACATTCCATTGCACATAAACATTATTTACTTTAAAGCTTGTCATAAACATGTAGATGGTTATAACAGTGCTTTAGCTGATTCTATTTCTCGCAAATAGTCGACCAGGTTTCGTATTCTCACCCCCAGTCTGTTCAACATCCGACATTTTTTTAAAAAAAATATCTTGGAGCTAAAACTAAACGCCTGACATTCGATTCGGTATCATTATATACCAGACAAGCATACTCAACCAGCCTAAAAGGTTTTGAGCAATTCAGAATGTAATTTCTTTAATTTGGCCTTCACCTGTTCCACACATTTGTATATTTATCGCTCATTTACGTGTATCAATGTAAGGTTTGGCTCATAATACATCATCCTGTATATCAGGAATCAGTCTCAAAGGCAAAATTTTGGCATTCTGTGACAACATAATTTTTTTTAATCAGGAATTTTTTAGAAGGAATCGATGGGTCAAATCATTCAAAATATTGTAGACTTCCTTTTGCACAAATTAGAATACGTTGCAATAATAAACTTGCAAAAAACATCATAAGTCTTACATTCCCTGACTCTCATGAACAAAAAATATTTTCTTTTACTTTGAAAATTATTTATAATTCCACAACTTGAACAAATGAAATTATGATTCCATGTTTTTGTTTAGATCTACAAAATTAATATTCTGACATGCTTAATTTTTTTTAATAGTCGTTACGCATTCATAGAACTTTACAGAAATACTTTTTTCGTGATAAATTTTCCTGATTAAAAGTTTAAAAGATTATGATGTATTTGTTAAGTTTCAACGATTATTTTCATTTCTGATTAAAACAATTCAAAATATTCTGGGGTTAACACAATGTGTATTGCCATTTTTTAAAACAATAATGATGTAAATCAATGTTCCAAAACATTTTCTAATTGTAAATAACGCCTTTTACATAGAATTAAAGATATGTGTCATCCTAATTTCTCTTAAGTATTCTCACTCTTTATCACAGTAGAAAAATACACTTCATTAAAGTTTACAAACGATACATTCAGATGCGTACATTTGCATCTTTAAAATAGACAGCTCAATATTAATATTTATTCTTAGCAATTGAAGCTTTTCAAACAAATATCTTGTTTAAAGAGAGAACAATATACATGTATATATAATTTATCTTTTTTTTTTATTTATATATATATATAAAGATTCATCGGTACTGTTGTCTAAATTATCCATAGTATTTTTTTTTTAATTTTTTGTTCGCGCAGCAAAATCATTCTTGTACATTGGATTTCAGTTCAATTATGAAATTTTGAGAACAATTAAGGTACCTTATCAATCAAAGGAAAGGAAATATTTTATTCAAAATATTGGGAAAGCTATGCGGATGTTTCTTCTTAAAAATAAAAATAAGAAAATTTTATTTCCAAAATAAATAACATATTCCTTCGAAGTAAAAAAAAATCCATCCAGGACGTAGAAATAAAATAAATCTTATTGAAGTTAACTAATTGCAGGATCTCTATAATGGAAAAACAGTATTTATTTTAGACCATCGTCAAACGGAATGGCTCAAAATATTCATTGTACTTATTGTATAGCAAAATATGTGTTTCAAAAATTCCAAATCAGGACAGTTTGGATTTGGTTGTTTGAACATTATATTTTTGCAATAATCGCGGTCTTTAATGGTAGCTGTTAGTGCTCACGATCTAGGGTAAGTTGTCATAGTATTTGAAATAAAGTTTTCTAATTATTTTTTTAATAAAACAAGCTAAAACCTAATAAAAAATTAAATGCTTCAAACAAAGCAGCTGTCTTTATTTCCTGATATTTTCTGATATTTTTTAGTGTTGCCTTTTGGGCAATTAGCGAATAATATTTAAAAAAAAAAACAGCAAGAAATATTCATTAACTTGACAGAAAAACGACGTATGCCATCCGAACGGAACAGCATACAATCGTAAAATTATATTTTATATGTTTTGAAACGATCTCAGAGGCAAACGAATTATTCAAACATCTTGGAAGTTTTGAAAGATAATTAGTTTATTGATTTGGCATTGCTACATACTATTTTTGAACTGCGTGTACAGTCTGAGGGACACCACCCCATGGAAAACTATTGATATATGATGTCCCTAAATTTAACGCAACATCAGATTGGACTGTGCAGCCGTCGGTAGTATGTATGATTACGACGCTCGTATTTTATCAAATATTGTTTAAATTTTAACAATTTACACATTCATGGTATATTTGTAAATATTATTTACACTCTCAGCAGTGTTTGCATATTAAATAACAAATGCCATTTTCAAAATCCCCATATTCCTGAAATTATCAGGAGACTTGCTTATACATGTACATGTACGCAGGCTGAGTCGTGAGGCTTGCGTACATTATAACGTTCCTTAATCGTTCGTATTGCTTTAATTTTTATACATATACTAATTTATGGTCTATATCAAAATAATATCGTTCACATTTGGAAGTGTGGTCATTATTAAAAGTCAGCGTAGCACAGTGGTAAAAGCGTTTACTCTGGAGTCGAGGAGTAGTTGATCAAAGTTGATGGTTACATCGTGGGTTCGAATCCCACTGTTTGACGTGGAGACGGGTCCTTCGGATAAGACCGTAAATTCCGAGTTCCCGTGTCGTAGTAAGTGCTGGCTCGAGAAAGATCAAGACCGTTTGTGCCGAAAACACGTCTAAACTTGAAGCACTCCACCGAAAAGCGGTCAAACATTCTTGAAGAGACAATAAAAACGAACAATCATAATTAAAAATTATAATACTCATCACAAACTTTATAGGCAAGCCTCAAATATGTTTTGTAAATTGAGTGGAGTATTTTATGTATTTTTGGATCTATCTAGTTCTTGTGTTCACCTCGAGGATTGATTGATTGCATGTCGTTTTACGTCCCATTCGAGAATTTTTCACTCATATAGAAACGTCACTATATACCAGAAAATTTGACCTTTACTCGGCACTCAGGGCCATTGAGCAGTGAGGGATCTTTATCGTGCCAACCCCTGTCGTGACACGGGGCCTCGGTTTTTAAGGTCTCATTCGAAGGACCCGCAACTTTCACTTCAAAGTGCCGAGCGCATGGCGAAGGAACAGTTGCTACCCATTTTTTATCGACTTAGGTCAGTCGCCGTGTCGAACTCACAACCTCTCGATCACGGAGCGAGCGCTTTACCGACTGAGCTATGTAGCAATCTTTCTAAAAGACGAATTCATAGGACTAATTTAGAAAACCGACAAATCCGAATACTTATATTTAAGAAGGCCTTAAATAAATATCAATCATCTTATTTCATGATTCTAGTAAAGATAAGTTTGAAAACAAGACAAAAGTTAACCAACTTATTGAACAAAATATTGTTTTTACTTAGAATGTAGGAAATTTTGAGAAAAGTATACACACAGTCTGTTTTTATTTTGCTGTTTTCATTGTATTTAATACTAAATGCTCGTTTTGCAATATTAAAGAAAGATCGAATGTGTGGTTAATATGAAACATTTAACGTCATATTTTGGCTCTTTTTTGCTCTGAGCAGAATTTATCATTTTATTCAGCTTGGCACTATGTTGATTTGCAGTTCGCGGTAATAGTAATAATTATTATGTTTACTTTAAAAAGAAATTGACAATTATTGACACTTTGAAGACACTAAGAAAGTTATGATAAATATGGTCTCCGTTGGACATTGACTGAATCTGACTAAATTTCGATCCGAGAAGATTATCATGTACAATATAATTGAAGGTATTACCTCCACCAGAGAAATTCACAATTAAATCATTTTGTAAGAAAGACAGAAAAAATACAGACATATCGAGAGAGAGAGAGAGAGAGAGAGAGAAAAGAGAGAGAGAGAAACTATACCCCCAATTTAACACCAGAACCTAATTAATTTTTGAATAGGAAGAGAATAGGAATATTTACCTTAAATAAACATTTTTCCTAACCTCCTGCTATCTTCCAGAAGGGACAACTCTGTTAACATCTAACTAGATTTGGCACTATCCTTTATAAATATTGTCATCGACAAGGAAGTTAATTAGGCCATCTATTGTGGTATCGACTTTTATCTAACCTTTCAAGGTTTTGTCCAATAACGTTTTAAAAGAAGTCAGATTTCTTCAAGATAACGGTCTCTAAGTGTGCATATACCTGTTTTCAAGGTCATTTGTTAAATTATCAATAATTACTAACATGCATATTTTCAAATATTTAAACAAAAGCCATTCTTACATCTTTGTCAAATAAGTTCATTTTAGCACAGCACGAACGGTCATATTTTTAGCTAGATGTGCTCTTTGTATATTTGTTCTATGTAAATTGTAGGTGTGCATTAATTTTTTCAATCAAGTAAATGCAAATTATTATTTTTTTGTTTAATGTCGCCGTTGTTTTATCTGCTTACTTTATTAGCTGAATTTTTTTTTATTTACTAGTCTGTGGTGTGTTTTTAAAGGGTTGTCCAATCTTTTTTGCCAATTTTTCTATTCATATCTGTATTTTTCATTATATTACCGTTCACGGTAGCTCAGTCGGTTGAGCGATCGCTTCGTGATCGGGAGGTCGTGAGTTCGAATCTCGGGCGCGACTGACCTAAGTCGATAAGAAATGGGTAGCAATTGTTCCTTTGCCATGCGATCGGCACTTTGAAGTGAAAGTTGCGGGCCCTTCGCATGAGACCTTAAAAACCGAGGCCCCGTGTCACGGTAGGAGTTGGCAGGATAAAGATCCCTCACTGCTCATTAAACCTGAGTGCCGAGTAAAAGTCAAGAATTAATTGAAACCCTTCACCGGTATATGGTGACGTCTCTATTTGAGTGAAAAAGTCTCTAATGGGACGTAAAACGACATGCAATCAATCAAACAATCATTATTATATTAATATCGTTATAATAAGGGATATATTAAAATACGGGCATGTGTAACTTTTGTACATTTTCGGTTAATTTGTTTGGTAATGAGTAATGAGTTGATGGTTACGTCGTGGGTTCGAATACCACTGCAGGACCTGGACGTGCAGGACGTATTGTAATAAATTCCCATTTACGACAATTAGTTTTATTTCATATTTTGAATTAAAAAACAAAATAAAAAAAAAAAAAAAAAAAAAAAAAAAAAAAAAAAAAAACATAAAAACAAAAAAAAACAGCAGACTCATGGAAGGAGATAATAAATTGTATTGAGGAGAGTCAAAGACGATGGAATAATTGATATTTATGTCTTCTAATGCTAGGCAAGCTCACCGCAACTAGTTTTTGCTAAATTTGTACAAATCAAATAAATTACATTATAGAGATGAATTAAAGTAATTAATACCATCTCTGTTAATCTTTTGTTACTAGAGTATTTTTCCGGAATTAACAATTTCAGAATTTTTGTTACTACCTGTAACTTGATCTAATCACGTGATCATTGTTTATCTCCAGGCCATGCATTATTTTGACCCACCTCATCCCCTGCAAACACTCCACGCTTTAGTCAGTTGTAACAATCTAACTTTGTTTTACGTTCAAACATTTTGTCATATATGCTTGTTACCTGAATTTAGCATATTAGGACTTCTTAGCTCCTGATCTTTCGCTTGGCGAAATTTACATTCCGGTAGAATGATCAAGAAATCAACTCAACTAACTTTCAAAGAGTTATCACAGAGAAAACAAAATTAATAGAAATGGAAATATATTAATATCATTATATGGGGTATATTTATTTAAATACGAACATGTGTAACTTCTGTACGTATTTGGTTAATTTGTTTTGTGTTGTAATAAATGCCCATTTTTGACAATTAGTTTTATGTTTTTTTTTTTTTTTTTTAAATTGCAAAAAAAGGATCAAAAGTAGACAATGATAATAATTGCAAAAAAATAATATCTCGCAAAAATATATTTGAAAAAAAAAAACAACTCTTATATTAGACCTAGAAAAAAATCGTCCGATGAACAATAAGATTAAAGGGCAAACATGTAACAAAAAATTAAAGGTTTAATTTTTTTCCGAAATGTTATATTCATTTTATTGACTAGTTGTATGTCAAATGGCACTTATCAGTGTAAAAGTATCTTTTACATAAATAAAAACGTAATTTTATTCCTGACTCTAACAATTCTTATTTGTCTTCTTCTATTCCTCAACTCAAATCATTGTCTTCCTCTTAGAAATACATATTCTAATTCTTTTTATGCGTGTATAAATCCTGAAAGTGAAGTCTGAAACACATATCATATTTCAAATTTATTTACATTTATCTATGAAAATAGAATATTGACAAAAATATTTTTTGATTGTTACATTATTTAAAGGTCTGTGTAAATTATACATTCACAGTAGTGAGATTATTTACTATTACATATAATATTTTACTTTATGTATTATAAAATTTAGTGTCATCCTAGATTTAAAATTATAATCAATCATTGGGATAATATAAATGCATTCATTCACTCAATTTATTCCTATTCAACATACTCTTTCAAGAATAAAGATTTTTTTAATAGCCCATAGACAATTTCTTTTGTTGTCGATTTTGAAATACGCAGTTCAAAACCAATACATACATATATATAGCAATAACATTAGAAAACGACAAAATCACGTATCAATAACATGAACCTTTTAAAGAGACGTAGTCCAATAAATGGTACGGAAATCGTGTCCTAGCTTTAAGGTTCATACACTGTATATCAATAATTATATAACAAATTTGAGAATATTGGAAAATTTCTGTCAAATTTTAAAATTTACATGCTCCTTTACCTGCTTAAGAAATTGGCTTAAATTGTTAAGTGACCGTATCGTTTTGTTTTGTTTTGTTTTGTTTTTTTTTGGGGGGGGGGGTCAAATCAGTACATCTTTAATGCTACATTTACATACATACAGTAGTCAAATTTCGGACAGTCTGAATATTATCAAGTTAGCAAAATTTATCTACAAATGTGAAATACATCAGTTAGCGGTCCGTGTATTTTTTTCTGCTATGCCTGTGACGTTAATTTATACACTCACAAACAAAGAGCTACATTTCATTCTTTATAGACTAGCCTGGAACATAGAGCAGAGGAAAGTCGGAATGAAATCTGTATATTCGTCAAGCAAATTTTCCTGTGCAACGTTCCTAGAATTCCTTCGCTACCAGGATCCCATGCAATAATGGCGAATATAACAGTCTCTCAGTTTTGTAAAGGTTTTATTTATTCAGGGAGCTTTAAAGAATAAAAAAAGTTGCATCTACTCTATGATATATAGCTATGCGACTTACAGTTATAAGTCATGTGACGTCAGTTTGTCTCGTGCAGTTTGAAGTTCAAAGATGCAAGTGTGACTTAACTGTGTGAATCTGCGCTCATCCAAACGATCACATCGTAAACATATTATTTATACCTGTATTAAAACATATAAGGAAAAAAAAGTACATTAAATATTGTATTATTAATATGTATGAAATTGTACATTTCATTGATGGAAAAGCCGCTGCTTAAGAAATTTATATGAGTGACTTGCTTATATCGGCGTTCACTGATTGATATACGACCTTGGTTTTTGTAAGAAATAAAGAAAATGATAAAAATAATATTCAGTGGAAGTAAATATTTTTTGGTTGATAAGGAAAATCTATGCAATTTATCAATACAATTTTTTTTAATTTCCGAACATGATAAAAAAAAAAACCCTTGACATTCTATGCTTTTGCATTTCATCACGTTTATCCAGATCAGGTATCATCCAAACAATTTTCGATACTTCCGAATTATTTTCCACTGGTAAAAATCACGTAGGTATAAAGAACTCCTTTTAAATCTCTTTCTTTTCTTCAGGGGGACAGTGAAATTCTTTGCATTCTTTCATCTTCAACTTCAAATTAATTCTGCGAAGATTATATATATATATATATATATATATATATATATATATATATATATATATATATATATATATATATATATATATATATATATATATATATAAAATAAAAATCCAAAAAATCACAAAATATTTTCTGCAAGCGCTTTCGCCATGTTAGGCTCTTCAGGCAGTTATACAAATGTCAGGTAGGTTACCTGGTAACGTCCAAAAGCAAAAGTTCATTGTGACGTCATAATAGATCAAGGTAGCGTAAAGTTGCCGTATTAGATAATGTACAAATATTGCATTAACTTGAACACATAATATGCATAAAATCTTACAATATGTTATATAATAATGTATCATTTTCGATTAAGCTTTGGTTTAAAGAGTTTGATAAAGTAGTCCTCTTTTGCCAAACGTAGATTTTCATTTTCATTGGGAAGTTTATAAAAAGGGAAAATCTTAAATATTCCTTAGCCGCATTTTGCAAAATGTTCACAACATGGTGTATTACGCACACTAGGGTCTTTAATTTGTTGCTTGTGTACACGAACCCGGGCATTTAGTTTCCCCGTTTGTCCAATATAGAATTCTTTGCATGTCGGTCAGATTGCACAGTAGATAACGTTTTCGGATTTACAGTTCATTGGTGAATTGGTTCTAATTTCCATTCCTGATTTAAGTTGGATTCTATTTCCCTCTTCTAAATATGTACACGTTCCGCATCTTGGATCTCCGCATTTTTTAATGGTTGGAATTTCCTCCTGTGTAGTAAAACGGGCCTTGGTTAACAATTTTTTAAGATTGGGTGCCTGTCGTCGACTATTGATAATATCATTTGGTTGTATTAAACTTTTCATATTTTCCGATTGTTCTAAAATTGGGTAGAATCTTTTAGCGTAGTAGAAGATTCTACCCAATTTTAGAACAATCGGAAAATATGAAAAGTTTAATACAACCAAATGATATTATCAATAGTCGACGACAGGCACCCAATCTTAAAAAATTGTTAACCAAGGCCCGTTTTACTACACAGGAGGAAATTCCAACCATTAAAAAATGCGGAGATCCAAGATGCGGAACGTGTACATATTTAGAAGAGGGAAATAGAATCCAACTTAAATCAGGAATGGAAATTAGAACCAATTCACCAATGAACTGTAAATCCGAAAACGTTATCTACTGTGCAATCTGACCGACATGCAAAGAATTCTATATTGGACAAACGGGGAAACTAAATGCCCGGGTTCGTGTACACAAGCAACAAATTAAAGACCCTAGTGTGCGTAATACACCATGTTGTGAACATTTTGCAAAATGCGGCTAAGGAATATTTAAGATTTTCCCTTTTTATAAACTTCCCAATGAAAATGAAAATCTACGTTTGGCAAAAGAGGACTACTTTATCAAACTCTTTAAACCAAAGCTTAATCGAAAATGATACATTATTATATAACATATTGTAAGATTTTATGCATATTATGTGTTCAAGTTAATGCAATATTTGTACATTATCTAATACGGCAACTTTACGCTACCTTGATCTATTATGACGTCACAATGAACTTTTGCTTTTGGACGTTACCAGGTAACCTACCTGACATTTGTATAACTGCCTGAAGAGCCTAACATGGCGAAAGCGCTTGCAGAAAATATTTTGTGATTTTTTGGATTTTTATTTTATATATATATATATATATATATATATATATATATATATATATATATATATATATATATATATATATATATATATATATATATATATATCTTCTCGCTATAATTGTTTTCTACATACTTACATGTATGCAGCAGTAACCAAAATTTTGGAAAATATTATTTTCATGACAGAACATTGCTTATTCAAAGAATATTCATTGTTTTAAAAAAAAATACACTGCATCTTCAATTCATTTTAGGTTTTCAATAACATATCATGTAATTACATATACTTGAAATTTGGTAAATTAATTACCTTTGCCTGATAAATTTCATTCGTTTGAAGTCATCCTTTCACAAGTTTTACGGTCGACACAATGACCTTGTCAGCACAAACAACCTATCATTAAGTCAAATGCTGACTAATGTTTTTCATACTAATTGTAAGGCCATTACTTATACACTGAAGTGTCTACGGATTTTTCCGGGTTTTTTTTTTTCGGTAAGGACAAGGAGCATACGGCGGGTGTGACCGGTCGGCAGGGGATGCTCACTCCATGGCACCTGATTCCACCTCTAAATTTTGAGGTCCGTGTTTGCTCCGCTTCAAATTTTTACTGTTTCATTGGACCTTCGAGATTCAATACTGTTCATTATCTTCATATTTCATTTATAAAAGTCAGCCTTTTAATTGTTCACTGTACATTGTTTTAACATAAATCTCCCAGTCAATATTTTGCATATATCATACTGAAGGCTCGTGTATGTTGATTAAATTCAGATTTCAACTGCTTTCATCGATTTGCTTTGCATCTCAATCATTTAACATGCCATATCTGGTAGAGAATTGACTGCGTATTTTGTTATACGTAATCCTGTTCCAGATTCGGTCAATATTTAGATATGTCAAATCAACACTTAGAGAATGTAAGCTAAATTTGCATTAAACATTACATTGCTGCTTACCACTTAAGGAAACTTTATGCCCTCTCAACTTTAATTAGTCTCATTTAAAGCCGTCATTTCGTACGTCTATGGTCGATACAATGACATTGTCAGCAAATACAATTTATCATTAAGTAAAATGCTGACACACGTTTTCATACTAATTGTGAGGCCATAATTTAAATACTGAACTGTCGACGGATTTTTCCGTTATTTCCCGATCATGACAAGGAGCACACGGCGGGTGTGACCTATCGGCAGGGGATGCTCACTCCTCCATGGCATCTGATCCCACCTTCGATGTTTTAGGGGTCCGTGTTTGCTCTGCTTCAAACTTTGTATTGTTTAATGGACTTTTGGTCGAATACTGTTCGTTATCTCCATATATTTCACTCTTACCGGAAGACCCTACTAAGAATGGGTCATTATTTTCTTCTTGCTAAAATACACAATTTGAAATAATAATAAAGAAATGAATTAACGATATTTAAAAGCAAATTATTATTATTGACTGGGGAAAATTCGCCAGTTTATAGAGAAAGTCATATATCACCTTTCTTGGTAAAATGGCTGTTTATTAATTAATTGGTAATTGGTACTTGGACTTTAAAACTCCCAGCTGCTTCATGTAAATAAATCAAAGGTAGCTAAGGTTCAAGATATGATGTCCTTATCATAAAATTCTGGGAAGGAAATGGCACCTCATGGCAAGTGATCCCATCTCTGATGTTTTAAGAGGTCATTAATGCTCTGCTCCCAATTTGTATTGCTTCAATAGACTTTAGAGCTTGATTACTGTTCGTTGATATGTCATGCTAAAAGCTGTGGATATTGATTATTAAATTATATAACGAATACAATACATTTGTTTATGCGTACTCAAACATTAAGGAATAAATATAGTGTATTTAAACATAATTGCTAAGTATTCAAAAAGGAACAATGTTTAAAGGAACAATCCTGACAGGGGATATTTTCCTTAAACCTTTAACAATCTATTTAAAAAACTCCACTTGAAAAAAATTGTATATAAGTGTGAAGTAAGTCGCATTCTCCTAATTCACACATCTTTTCCATTTACATTTTATATATTTAAAAAAAAAATATTATCAAGATTTAAATTTTTTAATTAGTACATGACATACATCTAAAAATACAGTATTAATATATATATGATTTCTTTTTTCTTCATTTTCTGTGTGAAAACTTGCTTTGCTGTAAAATATCTAATGTGCGCCAGCAGAGGATCGTTCACCTGTTGAAAATGTATCGTAAATAAAACAAGCTAATTCAGAGAATTTTTGTCCCATGCTTATAAGGGAAAAAGAAGAACATCCATAGATCTAGGGGGTAGGGTGGGGATGCGGGGTCAGACACCCCCCCCCCCCCCAGATTTGCAGAATCATTAAATGTATGCATGTATACTGAAGCAAAATTGATAAAAAAAAAATGTCAATATGGATATAAAGATTTGATTGCTTATTCTTTAATAAGTGTATAGAAGATTCTTTTTATACAGAATATTTATCACACTGTAATAGTGATTTTATGAGCAGTTTGTACACGCGAGACTTCATAACTTCTTTATTTGATATGTTGAATACTATCATTTAGTAAATCGATAAAAAAGCATTTCAAAAAATTCAGGGATCGTCTGGGATTTAAACCAGGGATCTCTCATATGCTAAGCAAGAATTTTTTTTTATCTTTTATTTGCTAAGCAAGAATCATACCCCTAGACCAACGAGAAGCTTGTTTGTCATGCAAATTAATGCAAACATTAGGTCACATATAGTATTTATGTTCACGTTCGATATTGTCAAAATTATACACAACACATGGTGTCTAATAACAGTTCTAATAGACGTAATTAGAATATAAAGTCCGCCGACAACATATATAATATGTATAACTCTGCACATGCTCCTGTTCTAAAAAGAGTGCCACGCCACTTTTAATACAATGAAAACAAACGGGTGGGACACTTTGAAAGGGGCGAGAGAGGCCATAGGGAGTTAAGGTATAAAATTGCATTACTAAAGCTCACAAGCTTTTTGAGATATCGCCCGGAAACGAAAGTGTTCAAACAGACCGAATTTATGACCTTGACCATTTGACCTCAAAATCAGTAACGTTCTTCTTTAGGCCATAGGGAGTCGCTATATAAAATATCATTGCAAAAGCTCAAAGGCTTCTCAAGAAATCATGCGGGAAACGAATTTCAAAGTGTAACAGACGGACAGAAATACAGACGGACGAACGGATAGACTGAAATTGATATTCCCCACTTTCAGTGAAAGCGGGGTTGGGGGACAAAAAACAAACAATGCAGGAGATTTTTTTTTTATTTTGATAATAGTAAGAAAACAGACACTACGAACTAATCGATAGAAAAGGGTGAATAACATAAGCAAAGTTTTAGTTTGTTTGTTTCTGGGAACATTTTCAATCGTATAAAATTTCCCAATTAGATTTCAATTGAAAGAGATATTGAAAAAATAGAAATATAACTCTTTAGTATGGAAGAGAAGAATTTTTTTTGTGCTATGTATCTTAAATTGTTCATAATTTATCCAAATAAACACAGAATCAAAAAAGTCAGCAAACGTATCAAGTAATCTTTGATAAACGTATACAAAGCAGCTGACATTTTTCAGAAAGTTTAAAAAGATATATACTGCATGTGCAAATCAAATTCATAAACGATTTAATTAAACTGTATTTTCTCTTGGTCATTTAAAGATGTCCTTATACAGAAATGTAAGCAAAAGTAAACGATTTAAGATTACATTAGATAAACACTGTCATTACTATTTAAGAAAGAAACTAGTACTAAATCTTTGTAGAATAAAGTCTTATTATCTTAAATACTAAATTTATCACACTTTATTATTTACAAATTCAGATTCTTAGCATCCTGGAAATAACAAAGGGAACAATATCGTTGCAAGATATAACAAGGAAAGTTGTTGAAGATACACATTTAGTTTTTCAAAATAATTTCCAAAAATTCTCACCAGCAAGTAAGCAAATATGTTTTACGTCAATTCGTTATTTTATCATAAAATTATATTATCTGAGTAAGTAACTACAATTTTCCCATAAAAATGTATATTTATAAAGGATTATAATCAAATATTAAAATTTTCTGCTAAAATCATTTCACTACAATTCAATGTCAAAAATACATAAATGATAAATAAATATCAAGCTTATTATTTTCTATACTAAAAGGCCAAAACAATCATTACTTCGATAAGGAAAGAACTTATTCTTACTTCTTTCTAACAATAATGCTTTCTAACAATGTTAAGGTCCAACACACAAGTGATGGAAGTATGTATTGAAACAATTCTTTAAAAGACCGCTCTTTACATATGAAGTTTTCTTCTTGTTACTAAAGGTAACAAATTTCTCTGCTCTTTATTACAGTTAATAAATTTCTATGCTGTAAATTACACCCATGTAAGAAATATAACGATTAAAGTCATTTATTTAATGCAAAAATACAGATATGATTAGTCAGTAGTGCGAAATGTTTAGTTATCGCAATTTAATCATTAAAACTTATTAAACAAAATCGCCAAAATGAAATTAAACTAACACTAAGTTAACTAGTAATATACTATCCACATGCGTGCATGGTGAAATATATGGAGATAACGAACAGTATTCAAGCTCAAAGGTCCATTATACAATACAAAATAGGAGCAGAGCAAACATTAGAGGTGGGATCAGGTACCATGAAGGAGTGAGCATCCCCTGCCGACCGGTCACACCCGCCGTGTGCTCCTTGTCATGATCGGGAAATAACGGAAAAATCCGTCGACAATTCAGTGTGTAATGGTTTAATTCTTCATCCTGATGTTTGGTCTCTGGATGCGAAACTATGAAACAAATACAAAAATGTTCAATACTCATACGGAATGATGAAAAAAGCTATTAATTTGAAGTAAAGTGTTAATGTTAATATTCACAATAACATGAATATCGTTTGTCAATAATGAAAGGTTTTTTTCTCTGTTTAAGAAAGATTAAAACAGAAATTTCTTAATCAAAGAATGTTTGTAAAGTACCTGTTCTGATGGTTTTAAAATGTCATACATTGGATTATGGTTAAAACTTGGATTCCTATAGTCTGCAAATTTGCAAACAAATTATCAATGCATTTCATATTAAAATTAATGCTCCTATGCGAATAAAATGAATCTCTATAATCTATTATGACACAGGTTTAATTTATTATTCAAAATTTCTTAAAAATTGTTGTTAAATCAAATACTTTGAACAAGACATTTCTTTACTTCATCAATATTTCTACATACCATCATAAATTCCTCCAGTAGAACCAATCGTGCAATACTCGTCGCTAAATCCATCCGTCCTAGCTCTTGGTAAATCATAATCATTATGTAAAACGTGACTGAAATAAAACCAATAATATGTTAAAGATGTGACATAAATGGGTGCAAATATTACCGGTTGAGAGCTTTTTGTTTGTTTGTTTATTGTTTAACGTCCCTCTCGAGAATTTTTCACTCATATGGAGGCGCCACCACTTGCCGGTGGAGAGCTGCAAATTTTGACCTATACTCTGCACACAGAGCCATTGAACAGTGAGGGATCTTTTTCGTGCCAGCACCTACTGCGACACGGGACCTCGGTTTATACGGTCTCATCCGAAGGACCGGTCTCCACGTCCCACAGTGGGACTCCCGGTAGAGAGCAAGGAATATTATAAATGATATCACTTGTTACCCAAAATAACATTTATCGAATGTAAATAAATGTATCTGTTGATTTGGTCAGTCAACATTTATTAAATATTTTCATATCAGATTCACATAACGCGGAGCTACAACTATGTCCTTGAAATAGTTCTGTTTTTTGCCAGCTAAAAAGATCTTAGCTTTGTCCTTCTGACTATGGAAAAGGTCCAAGGACACTCTGGGGTAATAAGCAATATCTATCTATCAAAGATAAAAAAGATATCCCTATAGGGGATGCTTACCATTTCAAGTGACCTGATCCCACCTCTGATGTTTTAGAGGTCCTTGATTGCTCTGATTTAAATTTGTAGTGTTTAATGGACTTTTGAGCTTGATTACGGTTCGCTATCTTCATATTTAATTTGAGCTTGTCTAAATGGCTAGGGTTGTTAAAGTCATACCAACTTAGAGTCATGCGATCTTTTGAGGAAAGTATGATTTTGATGATTTTCGATTACAAAGAAATAATACATATACGAATACAAAGACCGTAAAATAAAATATAAGTAAACACGGTGTTTTCAGTTTATATAATGAAAAAATATTTTCAAAGTAATTGTTCTTATTACTGAAATGGTGAATACAAAATGTAATTAATCCTAGCATTTTTTAAGCATCTAGAATACGTACAAAACGAAGGCGGAATATTAAGCCTTCCATGTTTAATTATTTCTTCTTTTTTGTTTTTGTTTTATTTTTTTGCTACTACCTTTGAATATCCCCGGAATCCTTCTTCGACTTCCTTTGGTGGCACACACATATTATGAGCAGAACAATCATTGTAATCAATAATGGAACACAGACTCCAACAAGAATGATGTAAATTGTCCAATCTGAAACAGAATTCGTAATTAAAGTGGACATTTTGTCAAACTTTGGCAAATTATGCGTAAAATAAAATATATTCCTTCTTAATCACAAAAATCAGTCCATAAAATTGATACTTAACCTTTTTGGACAGCTGGGATAATCCTAAAACAAAAAAGAGTTTGGTCTTAGAGGGGGATACGTAAATTTATGAAATAAACGAGAAAATTGCTTCCTAAAATGCTACACAGAAAATTCAAAATTATCTCAGACCATGATAAAAATACACATACACACAAACAACTACTCCGGAGTTGTCCGTACAGATCTCTCCACTAGTACAATACTCTTTTTGATCGAAAATTGTACAAGGACTGGATTCTGAATTAATATCTAAAAATAAAAGTATGAAATTGAAAAAAACACTCCTGCGTTAGACATGATTTATTCCATGATTTTCAAATAAAAGTAATAATAAATTAGGACAAGCATTGATATCAATCCATTATTTTAGCAAAAGCTTGTGACTCATTCAAATAAAGAAGCATTTAGCTGTTTCTTACGTTTATCATCTGTTCCATTCGAGTGCTTTAATACTATATCCTTCACTACCACGCTTTTGTTATAAAATGTCAGATTTGCTTCATTTCTTGCAAGATTCATCAGTCCATTAGCAATATCCTTTTTTACTGTCTTTGAAACAGTGTTATTTGCAATGATTTCGTGATCAGCTATTATGCTTCCAAACCTTTATAAAACAAAATAATTTGGCTATGTCTTTCACAAATGCAAATAATATTTTGTAATAAAGAGTACAAATTATCTAACAAGTACTTGCTAAATTACTTATAAGATAGGACGACACATTCCTAATATATCTGATTTTTTTTTATCTCTTTCAGACACACAATAAATATTTATAATTATTATAATCTTGTGCTTTCTAATATGTTTTCAAAATCTCCAACTCCTTAAAATTATAAAAAGCAAATTTTGTGGTATCAGCAATGCAAATTATTTCAACAGATTATATAGAATGTTCCATTCTCTAGTATCTTACACAGAGGCTTGGTAATGTAACTTTTTGTGAGAAAATTGTTAAAGTAGCAATATTCCAATCACTTGTTCTTGAGGGAAATACAGTATATAAATCAATGAGGAACGTGTCCACTGACGTTAAGAAAATTACCTACCGAATGGACAATACGAAAACTTTTTTGAATCCTTGAATACTTCTTTTGTAGAAATCTTCGAGCTAGTTTTTAATTAAAAAGTTCATAGCATATTAATTTGATTAAACCTCTGCAAAAAGACTAATTCTTTAATGCTAGCTTAAGCTGCTATTGAACATTTTCAGAATCTCAGACATCTGACACTGTACTTTGGACAGCAGAGTGCAAGCAAAACACGACTGCGGGGACGTATTGAGAAATGTTTTCAAACCAACTCTCTTCACTCTCTGATATGTATTTAAAATGAATAAGTTTTAAACAATATACATCAGATTCATAGAGATTAAAAATATTTCGATATGGCGCATTACAAACAAATCACCACAGGAATTTGGCTTAATTTACATGTATCTATACATGATGTGCAATGGCGGATCCAGAAGGGTGGGGCTAGGGGGGGGGGGCACATCCCCCTTACTTTAATTTGATTAAAAATAAAACATATAAATCAGCATTATAAAAAAGAAGGGGCGAGAGAGAGAGATTGTATATACATGTTATTGGAATTTTAGAATTTATCAGGCAATAATAAGACCTAATAATAGATTTACCTCATTCATTATTATGAGGTTCAAAAATATCGATTTCTCTCGAGCGAACTTGAATTAAGAAAATAAGTGATTGCTAAAATCATCACTTCATACACATCAGCTCGGTTAAGATAATATAACAAGAGGCCCATAGACACAACGCTTATCTGAGTAACTTTGGCTCTGCTGTTCTTCACTAGAGGATGCTTTGTACAAACTTTGGTTAAAATGTGCCCATTGGTTCTTGAGAAGAAGTTGAAAATGTGAAAAGTTTACAGACGGAGGGACGGACAGACGGACGGACGACGGACAACAGGTGATCAGAAAAACTCAAGGTCAGGTGAGCTAAAAACTAACCATTTCATTTTGTTTATAATAAATCCGATATATAAAACAGAATTTTTAAGAAATAGTTTCCATTTAGTGCATTGTAGCAGTTGTGGTTTTATTCTTCAAGAAAAGGACATTAACATCTGCTAGGCTATAAAATTTTCCCACTACCGAATGCATATGGAAGCCTCAAGGTGGCCCCAGATATTGAATATCCTGCCTAATTCGCAACACACTTTGGCAGGCTATTTCTATGAAAATGTAAGATTAAGTTCTTATATTCTAAAGGGAACGTGGTTTTGTTTGTTTATTTGTTTATTGTTTAACGTTCCTCTCGAGGATTTTTCACTCATATGGAGACGCCACTACTTGCAGGTGGAAAGCTACAAATTTTGACCTATACTCGGCACTCATGGCCATTGAGCAGTGAGGGATCTTTTTCGTTCCAGCACCTACTGCGACATGGGACCTCGGTTTATACGGTCTCATCCGAAGGACCGGTCTCCACGTCCCACAGTGGGATTCGAACCCGCGACGTAAGGCTCAACTCCTTACTATGCAACTCTAAAGCGAACGCTCTATTTTCTCCGCAACCTCCCCTTTCAAAAATATCTGGATCTGACCTGATATATCGAGTACGAGAAAAGTTAATTGTAGGTGATATGTTATACACGTTCAAGACACGGGTAATGTCATAGTATGTCCAAGGTGATTTTCCCCCGGAAGCGGAAGGTATTTTTTGTTTAAATAAATTTTGTATCTCTACAAACAATTCCTTAAACAATATATATCTAATCACAAAAATATTTTTTCTTGACTAACGCAACTGCTCTGTCAAACAGAATTTTATTCATTTTTATTTAAAGATCATGCGCTCAGCAAGATATCTACATAAAGTTTTTAGTTCTTCAAGATCCCTCGATCCTTTCTATCTGTGGTTGGGAAAACAATCTATCAGGAAAAAGGAGCTAAGTTAGGAAAAGTGTGGGGAGCCCTCTCATATAGGAGGATGTATACACATGTACAGAATAAAATACTTTAAATCATACAAATACGAATGTGATAATATATTCCTATTATTCAAATTACTTTTTGATACATTCCCGCACGTGAAAAGTCCGCAGTCCGAAGTCAGCTGTTAGGTGTCTAAGATTCCAAAAATGTTCAGCACAATAAAACCTTATGTCCTTCTTTTACTATTATCGGTATTCAATTTGCTGCATGAATAAACAAATGACAAGAAAATTGTTTGGCTTTTATAGAACACCTTGATTATTTAAACGTACTATACTTAACTATACTTGGTCACCGTGTTTCAAAATTTAGATTGAATTAATAAATAAATTACATATCAGATATGATCATCTGCCTCAAATCGTAATATCATTTTTGCTCAAAACGGAGCCATTGTTTGGAGCAAGGATACGCAGAGTCTGACACATTTGTTTCATATTTGGATATTTTACTTGAAAAGACGTTAATGGTAATCTAACAACCAAGCTTTATGATAAACGTGATGACTTTAACTTATGCAGCAATATACCTTCATCTCTCTATGTACAATTTCTAAATCGAGGTAAATTATTGACAAACAAGTCGATGAAACAAGAATATCAGCAGTCTTGTTTAAATCATCATTTCGTAAGTTCTATGGTCGATACAATGACCTTGTCAGCAAATACAATTTATCTTGGAGTCAAATGCTGACTGACGTTTTCATACTAATTGTTAGGCCATCATTTACACACTGAATTGTCGACGGATTTTTCCGTTATTTCCCGATCATGACAAGGAGCACACGGCGGGTGTAACCGATAGGCAGGGGATGCTCACTCCTCCATGGCACCTGATCCCACCTCTGATGTTTTGGAGGTCCGTGTTTTCTCTCCTCCTATTTTGTATTGTTTAATGGACTTTTGAGCTTGAATACTGTTCGTTATTTCCATATATTTCATAAATAAAGCAGCAGTTATTCAAATAAATGAACTTCCAAGAAAAGAAAAACAGTCGACACTCAAACAATATATAAGCTCTCTTATGTTTTGCCCAGTACAAATTATGAGATCAATTAAATACATAAAAATAATATTTTTAAGAAAATCAGAATGATTTAATATGAAAGTAGCTTTGTATACCTTTTCTTGAACATGTATCATCCATCCGTCAAAGTTCGTTAAGACCTCTTCTTTATCGTATTCGACTTCAAATGCAATTTCTACTTTCACTTTCGTTTCCCCGTCACCTGTTAGTTTATTTGTTCGTTTTGTTAACGCGTTAATGATGATCTGTTTGTTTGGATTTTTTGTCAATTGTATCATAAAATATAAATATATATAATTCATAATCTTGATGGGAAGAGTAAAACAATCGAACGTCTAAGATTAAAATGAAATAGATGTTGGGCAGTAGTGATTGATTATTTTTACCTGTAAGGCTCCATGAGGTTTTTGTTGTAACTTGATTATCGGACGATAATTTGGTTATGATGAAGAGGGAGGGGTGATCAATCGAACGGAATTGACCAAGTCAATAGTTTGGATAAATTATCCGCCAAGAATAAAAAATAAGGATTGTGTGTAAAAGTTAAGTAGAGATTTTAAAGTGAAAATACAAAATAGAGGATTGGAGGGCAGAACTATAAATGTGTAAAATTCAAATCAAAATTAAAGGTCATTGATGCAAATTTCGAGCAAATATATTACAAAGAATTTAGAAGCTCGAACGGAGGGTATAATTACTCCTCATTAGCACCTGATCCAACATCTGATATTTTTAGGGGTCCATATTTGCTTTGATCCCAATTTGTATTGTTTCAATGGACTTCTGAGCTTGATTATCATGCGGTTGGAATATGCACATCGTCTTATTAGTGGCCGAGACAAATGGAGTCTTTTTTTGATGCATTGATACAGAAAAGATATGTTTGAATACTTGCACGTTTATATAGGTTGGGTAAAACAGGGTAGCTCCTAATAACATGAAAAACGATCCAGAGGCCAAAGAAAATATTAAATTGTTCAGTCTGAAGTGTAATCTTTGCCATCATAATAAAAAGAAATACTGCTTAACTATTCCTGGTGTATTAATTAACTTTGGTTACATGTACCTTGATCAATCACAAATTGTAAGAGTGGTGTATAATCTCTCACTTGCAACTTGCATAAGCAAATATCCCGGGTTTTGGTCGAGTATCTTCAACTATCACATACCCAAAAGCTAACGATGTTTAATGGTATAAAGGTCTGAGTTTGAGAAGAAGTTTACCCGGTTATGATAATAGGGATATTTGTTTTTGAGTTTTTGCTATACTATACAGTCTAATGATTTTGGACCTTTATGTGACCGTTATTTATTGCAGTATTTTTCTTGGTTTCAGTACGGTTTCTTGAAACCAGATTTTTTGTACCTGTCGGACACAAATGTTTAAAAATTTCGCTAAAAATGCAATAATATTGAAACTTACTTTCATTCAATGGTGGCAAAGGAGCTATTTGAAAGAAAATAAAAGGTTTTAGTAAAGATTTTAAAAAGATGTAAAGTTAAGTTACACTGATCATAAAACCAAAGACTACGATTCGAGTACTCACCATTGCAGTCAGTTATATTCAATCCACCGTAAAGGCATTCACAGATAGCGGATCCTTCAGAGTTGAAACAAACCTGATTTAAGGTTTCGTTACAAACAATAATTTTTTCTTCGCACTCATTTACATCTTGTGAACAATCCTGACCCATCCACCCATTTTTACACAGACACGACCCATTCACGTGATTACAGATACCCGTATTGTTACGAAAACATGTGCAGACTCCGGAGCATTGAACACCAAAAGTAAAATCCTCACAAACTGTAATAATTTAATTAAGCTGTCAGGAGAACTTATTACCGATTGCAATTTTTATGAAAGGGTGTTAAGCTACTTCGTTATCTTAAGATTTGGAACGAATACATACACAAACTGTCATGTAGCAATCTTCATATGTACTTAATTTCTTTAATTAAGCAATGGAAACTCTTCGGGAGAATAAATTACTACTGAGTGGAATATTTTATGACTATTCTCTCTTAAAGTAACATGATAATTTAAAGATTTTTTTTCTTGCTGATCATTATGTTATTATTTAGGGGGGGGGGGGGGGGAGGGGGGGGTGTTGTTAATATGATTAATCTAATTTTCTTTCGTGGAAATGGACGATACGTATTAGAGAAGTTTCGTGGAAGTGAACGATACGTATTAGAGAAATATATCAAATGACTCAGCAAAATACTTGCAAATGTTTCCAATGATTTACCTGTCAGTATCTCAAATTATCAAGTTATCAAAAGTATGATGAACGTCACGCTATAAGACATTTTATTGTTAGTTATGAAAGAATAATATTCATATTGCAAAAAACACAAGTTTACGGGTGCTCATGAGCGTTTGAATTATGTTTTTGTGTTTTACTGCTTTTTAATATTGAACGATTGGAACCGAGGTGGAATTAACGTACCTGTGCAGCCTTCTCCATTTCCTTGAAATCCTTCCAAACATGTACAATTATATCCGCCATCTGTATCAAGACAGGTAGCATTACCTGCGCAGTTGTGAATACCTTCGTCGCATTCATCGATATCTAAAATCAGATTTTGTCGAAAACGTTTCTGAAAAACGTTGCCGGTTTTAATATGCTTTTGACTCCTAAACAGTTGATGATATATTTAAATCAAGCATAGGATCACTCTCGTTTTAGTATGTCATGATAATATTTTAAATCATCAAAGAAGGATAGAGAAAAGGAACTTACTATGACATGAAAAAGTTGATACGTTTAAGGAATAGCCGTCATTGCATGAACAATCAAAGCCTCCGGGCGAATTAGAGCAGTTGTGACATTTATACGCAAGACATTCGTCAATATCTGAGCAGTTACTAGAATCGACCAATTCGTATCCAACATGACAGGTACAGTTATAACCTCCATTAGTGTTTGTGCAGTTGTGAGCACATGGAGATTGGACTTCACACTCATTGATGTCTATACATTATATAAAAAGATAACATTTTCATATACATTTTGTCTGTTAAAATAATTCATTTCAATTAATTATTAGTAAAAAAGATTTTATGGAGAGGACTTGTTCCTTTGTTTTCAGAAAATGATTTGAGCAGTGCTATTTTAATCAGTAAAATGGTCTGTCTGGAATAAGTTGACAGAAAAACATCATTTTTTCCCAAACAAGTTTATCATCTAATAATATGTTTGATTACGTAAGTAGATGCATACTCCTATTACAAAAAGAACGGCTTTTCAAACATTATTTTCATATTTTTATGTGCAAACGTAATTGATAATTTAAACAGAAAAAGATCTTTACCTATACAAGCGTTGTTTGATTTCTCATATCCAGCCCTACATTTACACATGTAAGATCCGATTGTGTTGATACAGTCTTCGTTGGTGTCCACACAAGGACTACTACTACTGTTACATTCATCGATATCATTGTCACACAACACTCCCTCCCAACCCTGTTTACAGACACACCCAGTAACATGATCACATCCGTCAGATCCTATGCCACATTTACAGTCTTTTAAGCAATCTTCTCCATACCTTCCTTCTACACAGACTATGTGAAAAAATTGAAGGGGAAAAGTTATTAAAGTCTCGAAAGAAACTGTTATATACAGATTCAAAATTTAAAATTTTGCTATATAGGTGAAAGTGAGAATTTGACCCACCTTTACAGGACCTTCCATCGTTTTGCAGTACGTATCCAGTACTACATCCACATTCAAAGGAACCCTGGATATTGGTACAATTATGCTCACATATTGAAGAAGGTAGTCTACACTCATTAATATCTACAATACAACTGCTGCAGTTTGTCTTTGTTATCTTGTAAAAGTTCAAGAAAGTATGCATATTAAAAATCACTGGCTAACGAAATGAAAAGGAGTCAAATCTGAATAAATTAATATATATATAGTTGGATATCAGATATTTGATTTGACAGCACACAATATTTTATTAACAAGAAATGCTTGGAAACATTTATGCCCCACAGCGCATCTTCCCCACCCACCCAACCCCACGCCGTATCAATGTGGAATTTTTTTTTTAAATCTTGATAATATGTTGACGGTGCGACCTTAGGGCGAGCACAGATATTTATTCAGGTTTAATTTAGATCGGGCTCGTTCGTCAAACTGCACTTGATATTTGGTGCGTCTAGACTCTGACGTCACATGACGTCGTATTTAATAAGTTGCATTACCAAACCGAAGCCTGAACATTGTTGACTTTAATGAAGAACGTTTTATTTACTATTTGTCTGCAATATATCCATTAAATCAAGGAGAGTTTATTTTTTTTGTTAGTTAAACTGTTGTTGTTTTTCTTGCGAGAACGTAGCTTAAACAAGCGATGCATAATGGGTCCAAAAGTTACTGCGGAAAAAAAATTCGTTTGGATCAATGTGTAAGTCCGAATTTTCTCTTCGCCCAGGCGTTGTCGTTAGAGCTCGCATAGCGAGCGGCGCTTCGAGCCGCTCGCTGCGCTCGCTATAATCACAGCATGCTTAAAAACATGTCATTTTCTTCTTACATACATTGATAAGGGGTATTCACAATAAATTATATTTATATAAGATAAATCATTACAAGTGGGGCCCTGCTAAGTTTGTTCGAGAAACGAATACTCACAATATGCATATGTTTATATTTCAAATGAGTGGCTTTTACAGTCAGTAGTAAATACCTATGCAGGTGCTGTTGTCTTGATCAAGTTTGAATCCAGATTCACAGAAACAGACTCCTTTAAATGATTTATCCGCTTCCTCTTTCACTGCACAGCCGTAGCTACAGTTCAATTCCGGAAAGAGCTTACACATATCTACAACTAGATTGAGACAATTGGTTTATGGATATGGACATCCAAAGTTATATTGTTATACTACTACTTCTTCATTTTTTTTTCAATTTTTGTTACACTATAGGACTGAAGGTCACCTGGGTATCACGAGTTTCTCAGGTTATGTCAAATTTGGGCCCACTTGGAACTGGTCTGGAATTTTTTGACAGTTCCTTTACAGTTTGATGTGGACTCTGTAATGATTATCATATTAATGCAGCTTGCTTCCCAGATGTTCATAAGTAAACAAGGAGCACTAAATTCCATTTATGGCATATTTAGCTCTACCCTAAAACTGTTCCCTAGTTAATGTGTAATTAACTCTCAGTTTACCAATTTACCCAACTGTGGACCTGAAATATCGAAATGTGGCAATGACAATTTTAATTTGGTAGAGAGTTAATTGTTTGTCATAATCACGTAAACAGTCTACCAGTTGACCATGAGTATTAAGAAGATTTTCAAAGTTATCTTAATTTCAACACATGACCAACTTAGGCCAAGTTGGGGCCTGAACTCTGAACCGAAGGGCCGGGGGCATCAATTTTATTATTTTGGTAGAGTGTTCAGTACTCAGTATAATCATGTAAACAGTTTGCCTGATACATGTCTATGAGTAATGAAGAACTTTCCAAACTTGTGATGTATTTTTCAGTACACACATGTATGAATGACTGAGCCACACCTAAACCTTCAATTAAAGACAAGTTTGTCTTCAATCATATAAATTTTGTAAAGGACTGTGTTCATTTTACTCACAAACAGTTTGTTTGCTGGATGTCAAGGACTACAAAATATTTCATTTTTAAACAGTGTCAGTGTTTTCAATATATCACCAAATAAGCCCAATACTGCAGTCTGAAAGCTGAAACCAAAAGACATGAATTTTTCTTTGTAATCCAAAAATCAGTAAGCCCACTAACTTCTTTTAGAAAAGATATTCTAAGAAGATCTAATGTACATACATTTTCAATTCGTAACGAACTAAGCCCACCATGGTCCTAAACCATGAGCCCGGGGGTAATGAATTTCACAATTTTGAAAGAGAGATAATTAGTGTTATAATCAATATTAAATAGACGATTGTCAAGGATATAGTTTCAATATATGACCAAATAAGCCCTACTCTAGGATAAAGACTATCGACCAAAGAGGTATGACTTTCACAACTTTGGTGAAAATTTGAATAATCATTTCATTCATGCAAAACATTTTGTGTACTTGATTTATATGAATAAAGAAGATTTTACAAGGTTGCAGTTTTCATTATATGATCAACTTAGCCCTAGCCTTGAATGAACCCTGATCCGGGAGATCATGAATATAAATTTTGCTATATAATAATAGAAGTATGTATGATCAAGCCAACAATTTGACTGTTTGATGTTAAGTGGTAAAAGAAAGACTCTTAGATATTTTTATTTTTATGGAATGCCAGATGCTGAAAGCCCCACGGAGGCAGAGAGACTATGAAATTTGGTTGAAATTTGCTTCAGCGGTTTGATAGAAGACACTGAAAATATTCAAAAGTTCGCGTTAGAAGAACAACAAACGATGAACAATTTAGGACAAAAACAGATAATAATTGGTCATTTGAGTGACTCGGGTGACCTAAAATAGACTATGATAAATATACCTTATAAATCTATAACTTTATTTAATTTAATAAGAGGATGCAAAGTGAAATATACACCATAAACTTATTCCTTTAATAAAATAGCTTAATTTTCCATCATATTGTGATTTAATAACTCAGAGCTTCAAGGGAAAATATATAGATTTCTTGAACATGGTCCAATCTTAAAAAAAAGGCACTCTTTTGTTAAAAGTGTAATTTTATACTTTGCATAAAAATATGATTTTAGCCTACTTTACTTACGTTTTTCACAATTTCTTCTATCATTAGAGAGGTCATATCCAAATTCACAATCGCAATTAAATCCTCCCACGGTATTGATGCAAAGCTGAGGACAGTCATGATTACCACTAGTACATTCATCAACATCTAAAATATATTTAAATATTTGTTTATTTTATTCCGTCTGAAGTGAAAAACATAACATTTTACATTCTGTAAAGAACCTTACATGAGCTTCTACGTTATACAACAATTCTTAAATAATTAAATACAATAGGAACAGACATGACCGTGTTTCTGCGTATCGGTAGCTTTCCTAGAATACAATGAAATACATGTATGGAGATAACAAACAGTATTGAAGCTCAAAAGTTCAATGAAACAATACTAATCGGGAGCAGAGCAAACACGGACCTCTAAAACATCAGAAGTGGAATCAGGTGCCATGCAGAAGAAAGCATCACCTGTCGACTGGTCACACCCGCCGTGTGCTCCTTGTCATGATCGGACAAATGGAAAAAATAACTCAGAGTGTAAATAATGGCCTAACAATTAGTATGAAAAACGTCATTCAGCATCTACTGTATACAGGGAAATTTTTGCCCCGTTTAATTTTCGCCCCTTTCGCCCTACACATAAGCGGGCGAATTTAAAACAGGGCGAATTAAAAAAAAAAACAGTATAATTTGTTAAACAGAATTGTGACTGGGAGAATTTAAAACGGGGCAGAATTGTTTGCAAGTGTAAAAGGGCGAAAATAACACGGGGCGAAAATAACCCTGTATACAGTATCGTTGAACTCGACCATAGAACTTGCGAAATATTGATCAAACGAGATTGTTGATATCCTTGTTTCATCAACTTGGTTGGCAATAACTATAGCGTGCCTCTTTTTAGAAATTGTTCGTAGGTATGCTTTTGGGTATCGAATCAACTGGGAGACATAAAGTCCATATGCAGGTGATAGGGGTATATTTGCTACATAAATAAGGGAAGTTGACGATAAAAGAAGTTGAAGTCATCACGTTTATCATAAAGTTTTGTTTTTAGGTTATCATTAACGTCTTTCTCTAGTAAACTATCCAAATATAAATCAACTTAATTCATAAAGTGTATGAATGAGCCGTCTCAAAGAAGTGTAAGATAAGGACAAAACTGAGTTTCATTACATTTTGCATTTAAATCTATAATATCAATTCGACAATTCTTGAGTCGAAATCACTCATATCTCCATCAAAAAATCAGTTGACTTTCATATAAACTTTTTGTCACATTATTGTCGATATGATTAAAGCATGGATCATAGAGCCTCGGGAAATCCTACTCCGAGAAAGAAAGAGGGGGACATTTGGCTCTTGTGTGAGATTTCCCCATAAGGGGAAATCCTAGTCTAGAGAACATATTCCGGGGGGAAAGCTGGCAATTAGGGAAACCTTATTCTACAACACCAGGTCATCGCCCGGATGTCTGAAACAAATGTGCCAAGAGACATTATGTTATCAAAATTATAAAAATATAGGGCAACAAGAAATTCAAACATTGAGTGTAGTTTTGCAGCTTTTAAATATGTAAATTTAAATGTAAATTTAAGAAAATGAGGTTTTTTTAGTTTTGTGCGGGTGTTATTGGTGTGTTAATCACACAGACTTGCATGTAGGCATATTTTTCATGGAGTGCTAGCGCGCCTCATGAATGCCTATATGTACGTGACAATTAAGTCTGTGTGATTGACACACCAATAATTCACACAAAACTGGCCGTGTGTTTATTGAGAAAAAGAATTTTTTTTTAAAGATGTCATTAAATTTTCATTAATTATTCCTTAAAAGAGGGTGTGGCCCTTCAAATCCCTATCACCCAGAGATGCTTTGTTGCAAGTTGGTTTAAATTGGCCCTTTGGTTCTTGGGTAGAAGTCGAAAATGTGTGAAAAGTTTACAGACGATACACGACAAATGACAGTATGACACCGGACAACCCTCGATCAGGAAAAACCACTTTACAGTTAAGTAAACAAAATCTATTTAAAATAATACCTTTGCATACAGAATCTTTACTTTGAAATCCTTTCATGCAAGAGCAAGTGTAATTTCCATACAAGTTTTCACATCTTGTGTTTTCTGGACAGTTATATAAGCTATCGTCGGAACACTCATCAATGTCTGAAAAAAAGGAATTATCTGTGATATATCATAATTCTTTCTCCTATATTTTAATTCGTTTACACCAAAAACTGATTGTGCAGGGGGAAAAAATTGCGTGGACCCTGAGGTCGACACAGAAAATATAGAAGCGAGGTTTAACCGGATGCTTTTGGGAAAAGTCAGATTGCGCATGCAACATAATGCAAGACAGGTCGCCTCAAAGATAACTTGTTCTTAAGCCAGTGAACCCAGGCTAGAACTCCTCAACCGTGACAGTCGTCATATTCACAAAGACAACTCGCCCTAACTATTTTACGTGATCAACTTCCATGTAATCGCGCAGTTTTCATGTCTTTTAATTCGAATGATAACAATAATTATGAATACAGGACTGAGGTACATATTTATTAGATCTCTTCTTATACTTATATATCTTAATAAGTAAACTAAAAAAATATTTCTAGTTTTTTTTTTTTTTTACTATAGCTATACATGTATAAAGTATCATTAAGTACAAGCATTTATATCCACCAATTAAAATGGGAATGCCTATGGTACAAACTGAAGGGGTGTCATTTTTTCGGAGATGGGTGGGATTTGGGGGCTAGTTGTTCTGATTCCTGATGATCTTGTACAAAAGTTCAACAACTTTAAGCTTTAAGCTTGTCATGTATTATGATACGTGAAAACATGCATCTTCTAACTCTGAAATGAATGATCAAGGCTACATCACAATACATACATATCTGGATCAACATTAAATATTAAATTAAGGCATTGCTTTTATTTTATTTAATTTAGAATTAAAACGGTTTACTTAAAGTGAACAGGTTACATGTTTCAAGATAAAAGAAATCTATTTTATAATTGTTAATTCTGGTTGTAACGCACCATAAAATTGATTGGATAAAATATTTACTTTATATCGTATGAACTGTGTTGCCTACGTCACAGTACAGTGACGTGCGTCAAAAACTTATCTATTGCACAATTTAAAGTCAGTTTTAAGGGTATTCATCTTATTTTCTTACATTAATTGATGGAAAATTAAATTATAAGGGATGAATTTAATAGTTACCCAATTTATACAGGATTAACTGCATTGGAACAGTTTGCATCTTTTTACGCTTCGCGGTTTATAAAGCGTAAACTGTTCCAACCAAATCTATCCCGTATAAATTGGGTAGCTACATGTATTAATTTAATTCATTCCTTAAAAAATAATACATATTTTGAATGCAATTCAGAAACTTATCCTCAGATTTCTGTTCGAAACACATGCATTTAGTCTTGGTATGGCAGTCCTTCTTTAAGGACAGCAACTTGTTTTAAAAATATTTTTAGAATACCTTCACAGCTGGTTTTATTTCTCTGGAAACCTTCCTTACAGTTACACTGGTAGGACCCCTCCAGGTTTTTACACACCTCAGATCCGCAGATAGGTGGGTCGGTCTCACACTCATCAAAGTCTTCAGTACAATTCTCCCCTGTCCATCCTGACAGACAAACACATCCACTTACTGGGTCACACCTGTCCATACCGGGACCACATTGACATAGTTGGCTACAATTTTCTCCGTAATTTGGTTCTTCACACCCTAATAAACGAAAATAACATTCACCGAAGAATCTTTTTAATTACTTAAAATATTTATTTATTCATTAGTGTAAATATTGGTATTTAATTTTCTCCAGAATACAGATCAAATAAAACTACTATTAATACCTTTTTCACATGCCTATGATAGTAAAAAGTATTTTTCACCTGTGCATGATGTTTTATCCTCATTAAGAGTATACCCTGGCGAACAGGAACACAGGAAGGACCCATTTACATTTTTACAGTTTTGTTGACATACAGAAGGTTGTACTCTACACTCATCAATATCTGAATTTAAAATGACCTGAATTTAAAATAAGCTACATGTTGTTCGACATTTGACGAATATTTTTTTCTCTCTTTTATATTATATTTGTATTATTTGGAAGCAATTTCAACTGAAATATTTTTAAAATGAATTTTGGTCATACAAGTATTACGATTAACCTGTACAATTTTTCCCATTTTCATGAAGTTGATAACCAATAGGACAGATGCATTGTCCGGTCGAGTTACAGGTGTATTCACAATGTATGTCGAAATCTTTACATGGAGCTTCATCTGATTTATAAATGAATAAATTTTATGGAATATATAATAGCTGTGAATGCAGATCAAAATAAATTGATTATAATCATTATAATCCCAAAATAAAAACAAGAGACCCAAGGGCCTTGACGGTCACCTGAGTATAATACAACAACTTAGAGGATCCATAGAGTATAAAATAAACTGATAGATGAAACCGTGTTGTCCAAAAGCAGGAGAAGTAGAAAGATCAGGATCAACAAAATAATTAGTCTAATATTCAGTATCAACTCATAAATTAAGCTGTCCCCCACTTAGCACTATCACCATGCAGACTATTAATAAACTATTAGTGCTTCTTTACTATTTTTAACCCCATATTATAACCTCCTACATTGACCTCTATTGGTCTTTAAAGAAATAAGATAAGTTATTTTCATCTCATTTTTATTTCTTTATTATTTACAAGTTACCTGGTCATTAAAACTAAGAAAGTACTTTTTGTATTATACAATAAAAATTCTTGCATAGTTCATTTATTTTATTAATCTTTCAAATACATTATTTACAGTGATTTTTAAAATTATCAAAGGTGAATGGGAAAGGGGGAATAACTTCTCTCAGTAGAATACAAATTAAAAGAGCCTTGCTCAGGACCAGAACGCTTGACCAAATGGTCCAGATGTTCAGAAATCTGGTAAAAATATTCTTGCTTATTAGAACTTTTTGACTCAGTTTGCCTCCAATATGTCTAGAAGCAGAGCAGAATTTCACAGGTACAATACATTTTCACTACAGATTCAACACAACCCTACCCTAACACCAGAACCCACGACCAAGGGTCAAGAAATTTACAAATTTGGAAGAGTTACTCTCATCATCATACCTTTGCATTTCACAGAATTAACACATTTCCACTATATTATCAATAGCCCGTCATAAACCCCTGACCCTGGTACCACAAGTTAGAAGGACCCTTGTTCATCCTAACTATGCAATTATGTTTATCTGCTCAGGAGCAGTCATAATTAATTAATAGAAATTATCCATTTTCAGTATATTATCAATAGAGCCCCACCCTTACATGTACATCAGGACATCTGAACCAGGGGCCATGAAACTCACAATTCTGAAAGAAGCACTCTTGTTCATCATAACTATACATTTAGTTTCTATACTTTATATCCAGAAGCAGAAAAGAATACTTTCAAACATAGTATGCCTTTCCACTATATAATCATTCGAGCCCCCCCCCCCCTCTACCAGAACCCCCGATTCTGGAGCCTTGTATTTCACAATTTCGGAAGAGGCATCCTTGACTATCATAATCAAGCACTGAATTTGTTTAAATAATCTCCAGGAGAAGAGGAAGATTTTCAAAGTATTAATGCATTTCACTATTAAATCAATAGCGCCCCGCCCTAACACCTGACCCAGGGACCATGAAATAAACAATTCTGGAAGAGGCATCCTTGCTCATTATAACTATGTACTCATTTAGTCTGTTTAATATACAGGACCAGAGAAAATTTTTAATGCATTTTCACTATATAGTCAATAGAGCTCCACCCTAACACCAGAACCCCTAACCCAGGGGCCATGAAATTCACAAGTTTGGAAGAGACACACTTGCTTATCATAACTATGCATTTAGTTTGTTTAGTGAATACCCAGGAGCAGAGGATTTTTTTTTAAAGAATAATACATTTTCACTATATAGTCAACAGAGCCCCGCTCTAGCACCAGAACCCCTGACCATGGGACCATGAATTTAAAACTTTATTTAGAGGGCTCAATGCTTATTACAATCACGCCAACAGTTTAACTGCTTGATGTCCAGGAGTAAAGAAGAATATTTTTTAAAGATTGCATGAATTTTGATGGTTTTGGCCCCACCCCTCAGGCCCCCCCCGGGGGGGAGTAGGGTCCAAAAATTTCACAATTTTTGTTCCCCTTCACCCATAGATGCTACATGCCAAAATTGGTTGAAATTTGCTAACTGTCTCCAGAGAAGAAGCTGAAAATGTTCAAAAATTTAAGAACGACGACAGACGAAAAGAGATAGCAATAGGTCACCTGAGTGACTCATGTGACCTTGAAAAGGGCTACTGGTAATATTGTAAATATACATACAAAAACAGCAAATTTGTAAGCTTTAATTTGAAGATGCACGAAAATATTGGAAAATTTTCTCGCGTATGTATGATTAAGAATAAGAAAAAATATAAAGTTTTTATACGTAATTAATTGTCTACAGCTAAAGACTATTTTAACGTACATGTACTATATTTCATATAAGTGCTTATCTGAACATTTTCTGTGTGATTGCATCCTGGACAAAATAGCTGCTGTTGTCATGTATCTAGCGAAAATTCATGAGAATTTTACATGTGAGAAATCCCGGGGGGGGGGGGGCAAAATATATAACCATTCTTTATTATTACGTATTCACATATATAATCGATTTGATTGTAAAACGTAGGAATAATGTAATAATTCTACATTTGCTGTTACTGTAAAAAAAAAAGTTTCCCCATGAATGTTTAAGCATCAAAACTCGTTGCATTAAATTTGATAAAATCAAATAAACCAACAAAAAAGAAAAGAAAAATCAATATAGTAATCATGAACATTAATTTATTAGGCAATTTAAATAAGAGTTAAGAATATCTACCTGTTCTATTACATGTAGCATCGTCATCATTTAGTGAAAATCCCGGATGACATCGACATGTGAATGACCCTGGAGTGTTTTGACAAATACTCTCACATCCTGATATCCCAGTATCGCATTCGTCAACATCTTCATTGTAAAGTACATGTACATTTTTTATCAAATAAATTAAAAAATCTACCAATTCATCTAATAAGCAAAGGTTTAAAATTATAGCCCAAAAAGACAACTGACAATGGATGCTATCATGGTTGATAATATGTTCAAATTATTGAAAAAGTGTAATGGAAACAAACGATGCATTTTAAGGGTTTATTCGCATTTAAATTAATGTATAAACATTATATTGATTTATCTAAGATATTTAATACCACAGATCTGCGACCCGGTGCCTTTTTTAAAATATCTGAATTCAATGCAAAGAAAATTACCTGTACAGGTGTTATTTTCTTTTCTGTAACCTGTGATGCAGTTACATACAAAACTACCTTCCGTATTCTCACATACTTCCGATGCGGGATTGCAGATGTTTGCGCCATTGTTTCCACACTCATCAATATCTTTGAAAATAAATAGATGTATGTATTTGATTTTTTCCTTAAAATAGTTAAAACGAAAAAAAAAGAAGGTCAATTGATCTAACTAACATAAACCATTTTTAGTAAAGGTAAGAAAAGGATTGAAATTAAGTATTTGAAACTTCAATTTATTTAACTTCAACCTTCACATTTAGATCCAACATCCATAAAGCCAGGTGGGCACTCTGAGCAGTTGTATCCTCGGCCTAATGTGTCCTCGTCTTCCGGAGTCAGGTCAATGCATTCTCTTCCCAGAGGACACGGATCATTACGACAGCCATCTGCATCTGTTTCACATCTGTCCCCTACAATTCGTCTCATAATTATTTTTTGTTTATGGGGTGGGGCGATTGTGTTAGCAACAAACATTGGCTTAGTTTTTCCTTACTTACCAGAGTAACCCTTTTCGCAGACACACACTGCCTGAATAAATCGAACGTTTTCCGTCGATATAATGTTTTCGTAGTCGCAACGACCTTCATGCAAACAACCACCACATAAAACAATCGAGACATCCAGAGACGGTGACTCGGCTCCTAATTCATCTTCTACACTAATGCTTAAATTAAATAATTCCTTGGAAATAAAGACAGTTCATGAAATATTTTTTCTATATCAATTCATGAGTTTTAATACGCAATTTTAAGGTTAGATACCTTATTTCTGACATAGTTAAATTCCTTGGTGTCCATATGGCTTTTCCACTCGTTTGGTTGAAAAAAAAATCATCTGGTTGTTTTAAAATATTATATTTAGGTCTTTGATTGCCATCGTCGGAGTAATTAAACCATAGGTCCACAGACTTTCCAACCTCAGCATGAATGTATGTGTTCCCTGATATACTGGGAGTTTCATTCTCTTTAAAAAAAAATCGGTTAACAGTATTTAGCTTTAGTGTAAGTTACTATTTTAAAATCCTATAGATATAACTAGAGTGTTCCAAGGAACGCATGTGTCGCCTGCTTTGCAGCTTCATTAAAGATGTAAATAAATCTAAGTGTAGTTAGCTATTTATTTACTACTAGCATGATAGTTCATGGAGAAAAATGCATCCACCCATAGTATAAGACTGCGATAGCATCTGACGATAAAAGAAAATATGATTCCCAACCCTAAAATCAATAATAAAATTAAATTCATTAAAAATAATTATTTATCATTTTACATGTATAAATACGTGTTTCAAAGTCTTTACTCCAATTGTCAGTCTACACGATCCATTGTGGAATAGGATACTGATCCCGATGTATTTTCATAGTATTTAAATATAAGTTTGTGTGGTAACTGAATATCATCCAGTTTCAAAGTACAGTATCATGAGTCCATAAACATATATAAATGCTAATTATCAACACTCCGCCTCTCAAAACTCAAAAGACTTCAGTTAAATTAAACTGTCCGGGGTATATTTTACAAAGTAGGTCAAATGTCCAGGTCAAGTGAATTGTAACGCTGGTATTTTTCATGATGTTTTATCAGTGCACATGCTAAATAGCATAGACTTGCCTCTTTAATATAAAAAATATGCTGTATATTGGCACTTTCACTTTTTTGTAAAGTAGGTCAAAAGGTCAAGGGTCGCAAGGTCGGTAACCATGGCAATTCACAAAAGCCATAGTGCCAAGCAATATATGTGCAAAACATCCATAGTCCATATCTCTTATAGTTCTTGAGATACAAGGTGTGACAGACGGACAGACAGACAGCTAGACGGACAGACAGACAGACAGACAGACAGACGCCGGGTAAAGTGATCCCTTAATGCCATTCTGCTCTGCATGACACAAAAATTACTATGTTAATTATGCAATGTCTTAAAACCTTATAGCGGATGTGAAGCTTTACTTTCAGTTTTATTTTCAGGAAGATTCATAGTGAAAATGGTGAAGTTTATTCACTAACCAATAAGCTTGATATCAGCTTTCGATACCGTTTCCTCAGTTCCGGATGATTCGGCGAGTGCAATATCCCCAGTCGCAAGAAAATCAAATATACAGGCTTGTGATGGATTCTTTCCACATCTCTTTCTCGCTTCATCTAACTTTTCTTTATCTGTCTCGTCCAAAAATAGTGGTTCAAACTCAGGGTGAGAGAAATTCTTATAGGTTAATCCCTTTCCATAACTAAATAAAGAATCCTCACCGACAAGCCCTAAACGTAATCAAAAGAAAAGGTTATATGAATGTTGTCTTTAATTTATCATCCCATATTTTCATTATCAAAACAGTTACATGTATTGTATGCTTCAAAAGCAAGTCGGGAGGGGGGGGGTGTAATGATCTCTAAAAAACTTGTTGCATTCTTACTTGCATCTAAGATCAATTGAGCGAAAAAATATCGTTAAGAAAAAATTTGTTCATGTACTCGCCTATAAGTCGGTTGTATTTTTTAAGAGATTATAAGAGGGATTGACCCTTTAAAATATCAATCTATAACTCGCCTTTAAGTCGGACAAGGACTTTGGAACCATAGTTTAACTCCCAAATAAGAGGCCCATGAGCCATATCGCTCACCTGAACACAATGGCTAGGAAAAAGCACAAATCAATTCAGTATTGAAAAGCTTACAGGGGAGGCTTGAATTTTAAACTACCCGAGGATGCTTCCATATCAATATAACAAATGACCTTGCTGTTCTTGAGTAGAAGATTTTTAAAGATTTTTTTCCTATATATTGCTTTGTACAAATTTGATACCCCATTGTGGCCTCTCTCTATCTCCAGGGGGTAATCAGTGGAACAATATTTAATCTACACTATCTGATGATGCTTCCACATCAATATGACCAAACATGGCTTTGCTGTTCTTGAGACGAAGATATTTTCCTTTTTATTCGTATGTAAAACTTAGATCCCCCATTATGACCCCCAGGGGTCATGATTTGAACAAACTTGAATCTACAATACCTGAGAATGCTTCCATTTCAATATGACTAAACATGGCTTTGCTGTTCTTAAGAAGAATTTTTTTAAAGTTTTTTCCTATATATTCCTATGTAAAAATTTACCCCTATTGTGGCCCCACCCTAACCCCAGGGGTCATGATTTGAACAAAATTAAATCTACACTATCTGAGGATGCTTACATATCAGTTTGACTAAATAATGTTTCGCTGTTCCTGAGAAGAAGATTTTTAAAGATTTTTTTCCTTCATATTTCTATGCAAAACTTTGATCCACCATTGTGGCCCTACTCTACCCCCGGGGGTCATGATTTGAAGAAACTTGAATCTATACTATCTGAGGATACTTCCATATCAATATGACTAAACAAGGCTTTGCTGTTCTTGAGAAGAAGATTTTTAAAGTTTTTCCCTATATATTCCTATGTAAAACTTTGATCCCCGGGGGGTCACTCCCCATTGTGGCCCAACCCTAACCCCAGGGTTCATGATTTGAACAAACTTGAATCTACAATACCTGAGAATGCTTCCATATCAATATAACAAATCATGGCTTTGCTGTTCTTGAAAAGAAGATTTTTAAAGATATATTTCTATGTAAAACTTTGATCCCCCATTGTGACCCCACCCAACCCCCGGGGGTCATGATTTGAACAAACTTGAATCTACAATACCTGAGGATGCTTCCATATTAATATTACAAATCATGGCTTTGCTGTTCTTCAGAAGAAGATTTTTAAAGTTTTTTCCTATATATTCCTATAGAAAACTTTGATCCCCCATTGTGGCCCCACCCTAACCCCAGGGGTCATGATTTGAATAAACTTCAATCTACACTGTATAACAAAGGTTTCCTATAAGTTTCAACTTTTTTGAACCATTGGTTCTGGAGAAGATGATTTTTTTAAAATGCCACAAAATTTTCACTATATCTGAATTATCTCCCCTTGAATGAGGGCGTGGCCCTCCACTTGAACAAACTTGAATTCCCTTCACCCAAAGATGCTTTGTGGCAAGTTTGGTTAAAATTGGCCCAGTGGTTCTGGAGAAGAAGTTGGAAATGTGAAACGTTTACAGACGGACGAACAGACAGACAGAAGGACAGACAGACAGACAAACAGACGGACTACAGACAAAATGTGATCAGAAAAGCTCACTTGAGCTTTCAGCTCAGGTGAGCTAAATATCGACTTATAGGCGAGTTTATACGGTACATTAAAGTTAACCTTAGATACATAATGTTTTCTTAAAGGTATTCAATGTATAACGACCATATTTTGTATCTAATAAATGAACGGTCCTATATTTGTAATTATGGTATCATTTTGAAGGTGTTTTGAAATAAAAATACTCCACCAAAGAAAGTTACAAAATTTTGATTATTGTCAAATTAATTGCACGTTGAATTTTACATTGAAGTCTATGGGCAATGCATGTGTCATTAAGATATTGTAAAAAGTATTTTGAATTTCATAAAAAAAACCCTTGGTGAAAATATGCATACACTGTCTCTTTATTTAAATATGAAATAAAATTAATCATTCACCACAGATATTTTGACAAAATTAAAATTTTCTTCTTTGCATCAAGGGCAGATAACTCTTCAAAAACTTTTAAAGTGCAAAATGACCAGCTTCTTATATGTTATCAATCATGTGAATTTAGTTCATTTCCCTTTCATCGTTATACAGCAATACATTTTTAACTAGTTTAAAATGATTCAAAATTGTTCAAAAATCCCTTCATTATACATTGAATACCTTAAAATGAACATAAAATCTACAAGAAAGTGATATAAATCCTTTTATAAACTTTAAAATATCTCATATTTTTATATCATTGCCTTTTAAGAAAATTATCAACGAACCGATTGGTACACAGTAGCACAGAAATACAATCAATTTCAATCATCACGTTAGCTTTTGTCCATCGTTTACTAAATAATTATGAACTCACATTGCTGACCAAAGTTGTAGAAGATGTCTCTCTCTGTTTTTGTTGCATTTTCATCCAATTTAGTTTCATTAGGGAGAATAAATTCGTTGTTGAGATCTCCGTCGAAGTATCCCATTAAACCTCTCGTAGATCCCTTGTACGCATTATCTACAACTGTCTCCGAAATAAGGAAGCGTACACCCAAACTGACTTTTAATATAATTGCTGAAAATATAAGCTTATGAAATTACCTTTTCATTGAGAACTTGTTCCAATCCAATTTAATATATTTTATATATTTATTGCAATAGAATATGTTCATATCAAGCATATGGACAATTAAATGCCGCATATCTAACTCACGTAACTGCATATCAACATTGGGAATGATATGACTGAACTAATTGTTCATTAAGGTATTCCGATCTTCAGGTTCTGAAAATCAGCAGCGAAGTAGAATTTACAAATGTTTCAGGAAAAGATTTCAATTTCAAGTTTCATTTTGAGACTTTTTGAATTAAATATTAATTTTAAAAGTTATTGTTCCTGACTGAGGAGCGGATATCCCTACATTAACTGGTAAATAGTGGTTAAAGCAGATATTATACTTTCAGGTGAATTAGTTGTACCAGATTCAGAAATAAAAATAGTCTTGTTTAAAACACTATTACCCTTTGAATGTTAAAACCACGCCCTACAGCGTAATATAACGTAAGTGGACGACCATTTGATTCGGGAAGGGGGGGGGGTGGGTTGCTGGAAGATTTTGGAAATAGTCTGGCCTTGGATATGATGGAAATAAATCTGACCTATCTCATTCCCCCTCATTCATTGGCCTCTCTTCGTCTTTGAGGAATACATTAAGTATACGAAGATAAGGTACTTTTGCTCGTTTTTAATTCAATATTATTATTTATTAACAATTCTACTGACCTTTACAAACACTTTTTTATTACAAATAATAAAAATTCTTGTATAATTCTCTTGATATTAAATTGACCTTTCGTTACATTGATTACAGTGATTAATTTACATAGGTGAATAGTCGCCCGCGTGGCGCAGTGGTTAGAGCGTCTGCTCTAGAGTCGCGAAGTAAGGAGTTGATCCTTACGTCGCGGGTTCGAATCCCACTGTGGGACGTGGAGACCGGTCCTTCGGATGAGACCGTATAAACCGACGTCCCGTGTCGCAGTAGGTGCTGGCACGCAAAAGATCCCTCACTGCTCAATGGTTGTAAGTGCCGAGTATAGGACAAAATTTGCAGCTCTCCACCGGCAAGTGGTGGCGTCTCCATATGAGTGAAAAACTATCGAGAGGGACGTTAAACAACATACAAACAAACAAACAAACATAGGTGAATAGAAATGGGGAAGAATTCTCTCAGTAGAATACAATAGATACCTGCAAAGCACCAGAACACTTGACCAAGTGGTCCAAAATATCCAAAATCTGGTAAAAATATCCATGCTTTTTATAACGTTATACTCTGCTTGCCTTTTCTATGCCCAGGAGCAGAGAAGAAGCTTTTCAAAGAAACAATGTATTGTCACTATATATTCAAAACAGCCCCACCAACCCCCCTGATCCAGGAGTCATGAAATTGACAATTTTTGGAAGAGGCGCCTTGCTCAACATGACCATGCAATTAATATGTTTGCTAAGTAACCAGGGTCAGAGAAGAAGTGTTTTTTTTTTTAAATAGCATATTCATTAAATATTCAACAGAGCCCCTTTCTAACACCATTACCATGACACAAGGCCAATGAATTTCATAATTTTGGGAGAGACATACCTGCTTATAACCATGCAATTTGTTTATCTAAACACCAAGGAACAAAAAAAAAAAGATTTTCAAATAATTAATGCATATTCATTATATGTTAACAGAACTAACACAAAAAAACCTGACCCAGGGGCCATTAAATTCATAATTTTGGAAGAGACACCTTTGCTCATCATCACCATGCACTTATTTTTTCAAGCTTAATTGCAGGGATCAGAGAAGATATTCCCAAAATTAGTGTATTTTCACTACATACATGTACATTGTATATAACAGAGTCCCGCCCTGACCCATAACCCTTGACCCAGGGACAATGAATTTCATAACATTGGAAGAGAAATCTTTGCTCATGCAATTAGTTATCTCATAAATGCTCAAAAACAGAGAAGAAAATTTTCTAATACTGCATTTTTCACTATATATTTAACAGAATCCTGCCCTACATTGTAATACCAAAACACCTAACCTAGACCTAGGGATCATGAAATTCATAATTTTGGAAGAAATACTCTTTCTCTCCATAGTCATGCACTTAGTAAGTTTGCTTCATTCTCTGATATACTTGTGTTAAGGGGTCTCAGTTTTTAAGGTCTCATCCAAAAGATCCACAAGTTTCACTTCAAAGTGCCGAACGTTTGGCAAAGGAACGGTTGCTACCTATTGTTTTATGGACTTAGGTTTGTCGCGAGTTCGGCTTCAACCCACGATCTTCCGGTAACGGAGCTAGCTATCTTGACTGTTTGATCGTTGGAAACAATGTTTGCATGAATCAAATTCGGTGTATTTAAGTGAATGTGTGATTTTCCTCTGCTAACGCTTGTTCTAGTGTGAGATATACGGTCTTTGTAAATGTCTGACTGTTCAGTTTTTCGAAGATATTAGCACATAACAGCTTACTCAGAAAGATACATTATTTGCAAATCAAAGCTAAATGAGGATGGAAAATATTTCATGGCCAATAAAAGCAGGAAATTTATGTTTTAAAAAGATTCCAATGATAGATTTACGCTATGTACAATGAAGTAAATCATCATAAATGGCTTATTGCATACTTACATGACTGAAGAAAGGACGCTGATATTGTTTGGTTTTCCCAGCGAACAGATAGATTTTGTGTGAGAAATGTGTGGTTTGCATTTTCAAAGTCCCTTGTCAGATCATTTTCGTTAACTCTTATTATCATTTCTTAATAGAAAATACAGAAAAGTTATTAATGAGAAAAGACATTTATATTAAATGCAGTAATGTCGAATAACTTGTTACGAACTATCTTTAAATATATTTAATTCAATTACCTTGCTTATATGTGACTTTGGCTTATAAAACTTTGCAATAGCAGGTTTTACTTTTAATCTATATTTCAAATCATATTGGCATTGAGAAACATTTGTATTTCATTTTTTTTACTTTTTTTGTCCCGAGTCATGTCTATCTGAACTTTTGATCCAGTATGGTCCTGAGCAACGAATGCACTGAACACCGTTGCATTGATTGTCGTTCCGTTTGCTGTAGAAGCTAGTTCCGTTCTCGCCTGGAAATGAAATTGCGTTGATCCTTTATCTATTTTCAGCATTGTATACTCTCCAAATCCATTAAATGTATAGTTTTTACCGTCGAGTGTCAAAATGTGTGGGTCACCAAAATTTATTCCTAGGGGATGGAAAAGTGGTTAGAATATACAATTGATATAAAATACTCCATACACAATACAAGGAAATGCTTATTTCCTCAGCAGTGGAGGATAAGGAAAAGACGCTTAATTTTATTGATTACATACTATTGATTGATTGTACACGAGAGAAATTTCTGAAAATATTCTATTTTTTTCTGATCATTTCTTTTCAGAAAAAGAAGAAATTAAAACTCAGAAACTTTAAAAGAACATATAATCAAATAACTTGTGTGTACCAGGTTGAAATGGTGACCTCGAATAACAACGTGGGATTGGACGAACTTCATAGTACCAGTGGCAGTGTCCGGATCTACAACATGCCTCTCTAGGCTTCAAGTCAGATTTACTGTAAAGTTGTCGTTCAAAGAATGGGTTGTACTCCAAAAGAGTACCTGCGGCGGGTAGAAACCTCTCCAGAGTACTCAAATTATCAATTGATCCATGCATTCTGTAACAACAATCCTACAAAAACATAAATTCATTTATATACTTATATACAAGATTTACTTATAACGATTGAGATAAATGTTTTTTCTCAATTTCTAGTTCCATGTTTTACTGTCTTTTAAAATTCTTCCTTAAGATTCTTTTAATTCTTCAAATGCATTTAGAAAAGTAGATTCACTTTTCCAGTGCTTAGGAAAATTGCGTTAATGTTTAAATCATGCTGTCTGTTTTAACTGAAAGTGGGGATTGTAATAAAATTATATACTGTTGCAGATTTTAAAGTAACTGTTTTACATAAGTCATTTACTATGATTCAACAATCTGATTTTTTTTAATCCACACTGCTTTAAAGGATGAACAATAAAATACTATGGATCAACATAACTCCTACCCATGATTCATTTATGATTCATGCTTAAAATATCTTTAAAAATATTTGATACTAAATTGCTTACAGCATTCCTTCCAACTGTCATGGAGGCATAGCAAAGTACTCGGTTTGTTCTATCAAATCTACTTATAGCATAGCGTGGGTCGAATCTTAGCAGTCGACTATCGCATGGACATTCTATTAGATTCAGAATAGGAGACAAATTTGTATACGTGTCTCGCTCTTTGTTTTGTGTATACCATTCAAAGCATTCTCTTTCCTCTTTGTTAGGAGGAATTCCAGTTGTCATCTTATAAATCCAAAATCCTCGTGCTCCTAAATAATTGAATATATGCAGTATGGATATTGATCATTTAAAAACTATAATTTGCCTGGTTTATAAAATCGTTTAATAAATTTTTCTGTTTCCTGGATTTTAACTCATAAGAAAAGTTGCTTTTTTGTTTGAAAATGAGTTTTTACTATATGTTGTTTTATAAACAATTCTTTAATCGGTAATAAGACGGTGTAAAAAAAACCTCTGTTTCCTGGATTTTTGCTCATTCGGAAAGCTGCATTTTTGTTTGAAAAAGAGTTTTTTCTATATGCCTTTTTATACTGATATCCAATGGTAATTTGTTTCTTCTTGATTGGCTTTAGATTAACATCTATATAATTTATCACCGTAAAAGTACTCTGACCATCTGTTATTAACAGGTTTTGGAAAGTCACTCTCTGAAAGAAATGGTGAAGAAAGTGTTGTGTTCAACAATTAAAGTTGCAGATTATTGAACAATACTAACAATGTATAGAATAATAATATTTCAAAATCTCATTGATGGCATTAAAACTTAAAGATAATAATAATCATAATAATAATCATCCTCATAAAATATTGTATTCTGTAGCCACTGATTTAATACAGCTATTCCTTTAATACCTGTGACTTATCTCCAAACAATGTCATATTTTCCCAGGTCACCTTGACAAGCCATGTCGCCTCAAAATCTGGAAAATCACCAAACTGGTGCCGAACTATTTCATTTGCTTTTCCAATGAACAGGTCATTTTCGGAGTCCAATCCCCTGTACAATCAATTTCTTATACAAGTATGCAATCTTACTTAATTGCTGGACTGCACAAATGTCTAAAAATAAAATCAGAGAATTTTTTACCTTTGATATGTCTTGTAAAAAACATCTCCAGTGGAGTCTACTGTCAATAGATCTGTCCAAAATGGACATATTATTCTTCTATCTTTCATCTTGGCACTGTTTATATCATGTATTGTGATACTGTTGAATTCTTCTCCAAGTCCTATTATTCCATTAGTCCCAATCTTCAAAAATATATTCAAATCAATTAATAGGAATGAAATCTCTTCTAAAGATTTGAAATTTGATTATTGAAGCTATACCAGAAAATTTTACATTTTAGAAATGTAACTTACAACTATGTAATTAAATCCACCATCTGATCCATCCCCAACATACATTGTTGTTGGAGACTTAAGATGAGGCGTGATGACATCATCTCCTCTTAAAACATCGTCTCGGCCACCATAAGGCATGTAGGAATATGCATCTTCATGGGCTGATCATAAAATAGAACATTTTGAATATTAAAAAAGTAATTACGTCAATATGTCTCGTTAAAAGTCATCATTTCGTAAGTTCTATGGTCGATACAATGACCTTGTCAGCAAATACAATTTATCATTGAGTCAAATGCTGACTGACGTTCTTCATACTAATTGTTAGGCCATTATTTACACACTGAATTGTTGACGGATTTTTCAGTTATTTACCGATCATGACCAGGAGCACACGGCGGGTGTGACCTGTTGGCAGGGAATGCTCACTCCTCCATGGCACCTGATCCCACCTCTGATGTTTGGAGGTCCGTGTTTGCCCTACTCCTATTTTGTATTGTTTAATGGACTTTTGAGCTTGAATACTGTTCGTTATCTCCATATATTTCATGTACACAATCAAATCTTTCAATTGTAAATATTTTTCGTACCAGTATTTATAATCTTACCTTGATCTGTTTCGATCCAATCAATGTAGGCTTCGCTTCTCTTAGTTCCATGCCACGGACCACTTGAGCTATAACCATAACTTACAGCAATTATTGTTACGTTGTACATTGACCCCGGAGTTAATGATCTTGTCCAGTATATCTCAGGAAAACTTCCAAATGTCTGTTGTTGATAACCATTAATGGTGACGACATAGTGATTGAGGAAGGTGTTTTGACCAGCTTCCGCCCATCTCAAATATACGTTATTTGCAGAGAAATTACTCATTCTACGATTTATCTTCCCAGGAGGATAAAGATCTACCGATGTATAAAATCAATTTTTGATTCCTTTTTTAACATAAGACTTTGGAATTCCTACATTAATGCAAGATATTGCATTGTTGATACTATCATTTTGCATGTAACATTATTTCATCATTTCTGTTAATAATACGCTGAAAGAAGTCCAGGGCAGTGTTGTTAGTAATTTTAAAATGTTTGGATATAAAAACATTTACCAATTATACTAATTATAATTAACATATTAAAATTACAAATATAGATGCCATTTCATTCACTTCTAAAGGAAAAACATATTTGTGAAAGTTTTGGTATCTGTGCTCCATTAATGATGATTTTTTTTCCTTAAAGGTCAGAGTTTCAGCAATTAACTTTTGTTAAGAAATCAAATTTACGGAGATATATGATGCAAACTATCACGAGACTGCAATATTACATATGAAAAATTTGAATAGAAAATTTAATTGCGTTAATGTTCATACATTTCAAACTATGAATCTTGAAATTTATATACCGTTTTAATAACATTGTATAAAATGTTTTTGAAACAGATCCACACACAAACACATGACGAATTATGAAGTACTAGTATTAAGTATACACTTTAAGATAATTCATTATTCCAGGTAGGTTTGTTAGAAATGAACGCATAAAAAATTACCAAGTATAATAGAAGGTGAATCCACGTCCAAATTAAAAGTCTCTGTTGGATTAGTTAATGACACTTTAGCCCGAATTCTCCATATATAGGCTCGTCCAGGTTGGTATTTACACGATGTTGCATGTTCTGTGATGTTTCCAACATTAATGTTTTCTTCAAGGTACCACGACCATCTACTTTGAAGAGAATACAGGAAAACCTCAAAGCCTTCAATGAGATGACCGTCATTAAAGGGATGTCTCCATTTTACATCAGTTTCACATTTACTTCCCTCAACTCCCTGGATGCGTGGTAATAAGTTGTTTCCTATTCATATTATGAAAAAAGGAGATAAATGAAACATTATTTTGTAATGAGAACTGTATTGGTATGATCCTACTCATTAGTGTATTTGAAATACAAATAAATGTTCTTTTCTTCGCTTCATATGAATTAACCTTGAGCAATTGACTATCTGTTGTGTCAATAATCTACATATTTTTCTTTATAAATGTGTTTATAACCATCGCATTACAATGTTCCACTGGCGACTTTTTAAAAAAAAAATGTCATTGTCGAGTAAATTATTTTCATACTGAAATGATGATGATATAATTTTCTTCAGATAAATGCAGATTTTTTTTTGTTACAGAAATGTAATACTCACTTGAATAGCACTTAGTGTCCTTGTGATAATAAGATGATAAACAGAGACAACTTTGTGCGCGACACGTTAGGTACATATTTGGTTTACATTCTCTATTCAGGTTACACCGTTCCAGGAAATCGAGACCTAGAACAACAAGATTTTTAATCTCCTTCCAAGATTATGTGACATTCAAAAATATATATCATACAGTATCACTCCATGAAAGTAAGACGACATTAAACATAGATGATGTATTGATGTGACCAATTTTAATGCTCTGATTTCCCCTTCAATGATTTGAAAAATCTGGAAACCGTCATTACTCACGTTCTACATTAGATGTAGTTGAGAAAACTAACATTATCAATTGAGTTGTAATCATAATGTATATTTAACATTAGAAAAGAATTTCTAATAAGTTGTCCTAACATTGATTTGAAGAACAATAAAACCTTACTGTGATCATGCATTTCCTAAACCAGGACCTTTGATATCTATACAACACAAAATAACCCTTCCACTTTGACTACTTTGAAGCAACTCATACAAATCTACAATATGAATTAAGTTAAGTTGTAACGATAGTTTAAATCAACTTGTAATTTACTCACTTCCATAAAGTGACACATATGCACTATTGCTTGTCCCCCATCCTTCAGCGTTTAACGCTACACATTGAAAATATGAGTCGTCTTCGTTTAAAAAGTCGACCTTGTTAATCACTAGTATGGGATTATATAAATCAAGGGTACTGCCGTTGTATCTGTTGTCTGTTATCGTTATATTGGTCGCAATCCCAGAGCGAATTCTTTGCCATTTAACTTCATCTGTTGTTGGGAAATCAGAGAAATTTTTCACTGAAGCTCTGATTTTAATTGTAGAAAGGAATGGTATGTAAAATGAAGTTTGATTTACCTCTACTTTAGGTGTACCTAAACATAAATAAAAGAATGGAATGACATTACAGTAGTGCAATATGATAATCAAGAAGGTAGAGGTAATTCAGAAATACATACGCAGAGTTTCGATTTGTTCGACATATCCTGTGCTTTCTTTGGAAAAAGAGTACCCATTCCAGCTTATTGTTGATATTGTAACATTATAATATTCACCAGGTTCTAGTTTGTTTGACGAGGAGATAGAATTTGAATACGAATAAAACCAATTGTAATATCTGGTTCCTCTAATTCTGACTCTGTATCTGCTGACATATGTGTTATTCTTTGGAACATCCCATCTAAGATACAGCTTCTCGGGGTGAAAGTCGCTGGTATTTTTATCAATAGGACCAGGAGGAAGAGGATCTAAATAAAATTATATTTCAAGATTTATCATCCATTGCGTTAGGTTTTTATCAAAATTAATACAAATGTAAATATCAGAGAATTGTCTGTAATACATACCTACAACTAGTGGTATATTTGATGCCGTCACATTTATCATTTCCCTCGGATTACTAAGTAAAACTACTGAAGTGATGCCAAAATAATACAAGTAACCGGGTCTAAAATTGGATTCAAAAGTATAGTTAGTGTCCCTTTCGATTGATTCTGTAACATCAAGGGACCACCAGTTTTCTCTTAGTCTGACAGTGTACGACTGGATAAGATCGGAATCCCAGGACGGATGATCCCACCAGACAGTTATATAAGATGTTGTTATCTCTGAGGCTCTGTATATTGCCCTCAAATTTGTTCCTGTAAAAATTCAAATCATTTTTTTTTTTTGTAGAATACTGTCCGAAGAATACAATTTTCAATTCAATTACCTGGTATGTTTGTCCTGTTTGAACATATGGGCATTAAGTAGTATTTCATGGGCATTTTGCAGCAATTAAACAACATGTTAATACACTCTTTTTATATACGAATATAAACAGAATGGTACTTACTTCGATAACATGTGTAATTCTTGTGATAAAAGCTACTTCTACACATGCAGGCATTGTATTTGAATGAACACTCCAAAGAGTAGCTCTCATCACATTCCTTTGTCATGTTGCATGAATCATTAAACTGTAAAACTGTACACAATGGTCGTGATATAATTAAATGAAAACTAAAACTTGCCAAGTTGGCCACTTTTCATTAAAATGTGAAAAACATACATGCAATAATTGGAAATAAATATTGAGGTAAATTGTTGTCAGAAACATACTTCCCCTGACTTCTAGATTCACTGTGTTGCTTAGACACCACCCTCCGATCATTTGAACCTGAAGTTGATAGTTAACCTCGTCATCAAATGTGATGCTATTTATCATAAGTTTTGGTAAATTAGGCCAATTCACAGTTCCGGAATATTTATCTTTGGCTATGTCGATGATCTCAGTCCTGTCCCATCCTATTCTGACCCATCGTGACCTGATAGTAACATTGGAATTCGATTCAATGATGCCAGCGAATGATGTTGATGATCCGAAATCTTTTGAGATGAACTGAGGTGTGACAATTACAAATGGACACACTGTATCAGACAAATGAATAAAACAATATATATTTAACTGTGTAAAACAAGGGCTGCTACATATAAAACTTTTGATACTAATTTCTTTTGCATCTTGTGAATACAGTCAAAACTGATCTGATAATTTTTTGATGATCTTTAGAGATTTAATAATATTATTCGCTGCATTCCTTTGGTATCAATACTTGCTGTGGTAGAAGTAATGCTTTGTAGCTGAAATTTATTTCATAATTGAGACATGATTTCTTTTATATCTAAAAAAAAAATGAGAAGCACTAGTGAAAAGTTCAGTCTTATTTCATGATTTTACTTCATTAATTAATTGGAAAGGATTTATTAAAATATAAATATATGTTCTCATTTTCACAAGAGCAAAGCACGAATGAATATATCAAATAGCCCTGCCTCACAGGTAAAATAAATTCCATATCGAAGGACAACAGATTTAAAATATCTGGGTTTTTGTGTCGCTTGCAGAGCACAGAGACACTAATGTCTAGATCACATTTAATTAAGCCGATGGTCGGACGACCGAGTTTCGTCTGCTGATAAACATGATCGGCCAACACTGGAATCGGGCGACGCGGAGCAGTCACATTAATTCATAAGGACACCGATAATTTTCAAAAATTGAATAATTCTTAGTCGGCCAACAGTCACCAGATCACCATTCTTGCTAAGCCTCAGTTTGATTTTCACCGTCGGCCGACATTTACGAAAACCCAATTCCTAAATGTCGACCGACCGACTTAACGAACTGTCTGCCGATGGTCAGACAATGATCGAGGGTTGATCGACGGACTACTCAACGACTGCTTCAATCGAAGGAATCGGCCACCGACACAGAAATATATATAACATGACCGACAGACAAAAAATTAGTCATAAAAGAGGTCAAAATCGGGCAAGACAACGACGGATGAACAGTCGACTGTCGCCCGAATATACCTATTTTTGCCTCAAAAACCGTTGGCCGTTGGTCGTTTTTGGAAATGAGGTTTCAGGGATCACTTTACCTGGCGTCTAGCTGTCTGTCTGTCTATCTGATCGTCTGTCACACATTGTATCTCAAGAACTGTAAGAGATATAAATTTGATATTTTGCATATTGCCTGGCACTGTTACTTTTGTGATTTGTCATAGTTACCGACCTTGTAACCCTTGACCTTTGACCTACTTTACAAAATAGTTAAAAGTGCCAATATACAGCATATTTTTTACATTTAAAAGGTAAGTCTATTAAAGATGCTACTTAGCATGTGCACTGATCGTCATAAAACAGCATGAAAAATATCAGCGATAGAATCCACTTGACCTTTGACTTACTTTGCAAAAAAAAAACCCAAACAGTATAATTTTACTTATATCTGTATATCTTTTGAATTTGCGAGGCGGGGTGTTGATAATTAGCATTTATATATGTTTATGAGCTCGTGATAATGTTTTTTGAAATTATATGAAATTCAGTTAACATATGAACTGATATCTAGTAAATAATATGAAAATACATTGGATTAGGTATCCCACAATGGATCGTGTTGACTGAAAATTGGGGTGAAGACTTTGAAAACATGTAATAAGGACTTTGAATAGGTTCCTGGCTTTCGTATAGAATTTTTCAAGAACTCTTGAGAAGGTGTAAAGGTACTAAACATGTTATATTTTGGTACATTTAATTCAACAAGCCACCCTTCCTTTTCAGATTTTGTCAAATCAATGTTTTTAAAATTCTCAATGCAATTTCTATGTAAAATGTTGATCAAAACGACTTACATAATTTTTCACCATAAGATTCCCCCAGAACCCATTTATTTCATAAAGTTTATGTATTATATACATTATCATATCCTCATTTTCTATGAAAGCAAGATATTTTGGCTGAAAATGCAAATATAGAAACAAAATACAGATATGCCAGTACCGTTCTTTATTTTTGAGTTACTTCCCCTAGAAGCTATTATTATTCATGATGGTAGAGAGACTGATTGACTCTTTTTTTTAAAGTAATTTTCTTTATTGGAAAGACGATTGTTATAAAAAAAATATTAACATGGATTTGTTTTTAATTTTTGTTCGTATATTTACTAAATAGCGCCTCCTTCACAAGACCTAGAAACTGTTCTCAGCATTTGTCACATCTTTGCCCTTCCCAGAATACCTACGGTAAAAAAAACGATCTGTTGACTTTCTGTCCCTTGAGTACAATGTTCAACAAAGCCATCACTGCTTTTTTTTCTTTGTTGTAGAGAGGATTCTACCCGTTGAAGGAAGCACGCGTGCTTTTGTTTATCTCTGCAACATACCCTTTATTGGTTTTCACTGCGTAGCGAATTCTACACGGAAGATCACTCTCAATCAGTTTTACAAATGAAAAAACCATGAATAAAACGTTTTTTCACCGGATAACCGTGACTTGCTAATGTCCTTAATATATGATTATTTATAATAATATCGATTCAATTATTAATTTTGGGAATTGGGAATCATATTTTCTTTGATTGTCAGATTCTGGGTATGTTAGCTTACTGTACCATGTGGAATCATAAATATTCGTCGGGACGAATTTTCATGGATTGCCTAAATTGTACAGATTTGAGGGGGCGTAATTTAGTGCACTCATATCTACAAAAGGAAAATGACTCATAAATCCCTAATTATTAATTCGTTGAGAATGTGAACTCATGGATGCAGGGTACGCACTAAAGAATTCCACGAACATCGAGTCACCACGAAATCTAATGATTCCACCGTATTTTACAGAAAGCTATTTTAAATAATTTAAAATTTGATTGGAAGAGGTAAAGAGAGATGGGGACTTTTCATGTGCATGCTGCTTATCTCTATTCTTTTGATAGAAAACGTTATCTTCATATTAATTAATTTTTTTTATAATAGTTTTCGATAAAGGTTGTTTAAATTTTAACACTTCTGGTACATCGAGCAATTGATATTTTTGACATAGCAACACTCTCTCACTCTACATAAAACTTGAATTGGAAGTCTCGTATTACGTTAAGCGGGCAATTGTACATAAAATCCGACTCGTGGTGGAAGACAGTTTCATTTATGCGCATATGGCAATATAATTTAATCTTAAATCTTATACGATAAAGAAATGAGACGTTAACGAATATCAATCATACTCAAAAGCCAAACTAAGAATACAAATTATGAGCACTGCAAAAAATAGACCTCTGAAAACAATACATGTGAGATCAAGTGCAGTGGAGAAGAAGGCATCCCTTGTTGACCGTTCACATCTGCCATGTGTCTCTTTTCATTGGGTAAACAAACACTTCAGTATACAATTCATTATGTCAGTAGGTAAATTAATGATAATATCTCTTTAGATATTATTAAGATAATATCTTAATGATAAGTACTTTTTTGGTACATTTCTGGATGAAGGATGAAAAAAATCTTTTGAATATAAGCAATTAATAAGTATCAGTATAAGCTAGTAATATCTTCCTTCTTTGGTTGGGGTTAACAGTAAAATATGATGAAGATAGGAATCATTTTATAGTTTTTTTTTTTCATTTATACATTTTTCATCCTTCTTTACCGATTTAAAAATACTACCAAAATAATAGATAGGAAGACTGTTAGCTCTCAATTGATTGTATAAACTGTGTCTGGCCTTTGTTTATGAATAAATTGTGAATAGAGTATGCTCAGTTATATAACAGACATTCAATGAACTACATTTGAGAATATTAATATACTTGCCTGAACTATTGGCTGTGACCATCAGTTCTGTTGTTGTTGTGATTGGTGTAGTTGTAGATGTTTGCGTGAAATTACCATCGGTAACCTCGAGATCTGTGTTAAGGGTTGTATATTGAATATCAGAAGTAGGCACAGAGTTCGTAAAATGTGGGTCATCACTTTCTTCTGTTGATTCAATGGTACTACTGGAGGAAGGTTTAGTTGCAACAACAGACAATGCAGGTTCACTTGTATCTTCATCTGTTGTTAGGTCTTTTGTGGGGTAAACAGATTGTTCCTGATCAATAGACTCTAAAGTTGATCGAGCACTTGTTGAGACAAGAGAGTCTGAAAATGTTTGTGTCGTCTCCATATCTTTCGATGACGTGAGTTCTTTTGGACTCGAAGGTTGTGATGGATAAACAATCATGGTCACTGTTTGTGTGACAGATTCTTCAGTAGGATCTTTAGTAGTATCAGCACTTTTATTTGTAGAATTCATTTCTTCTAGTTGGCGAGGGAAAACAAGTTCGGCATGCAGACATACGTGTTTGAAGGATGTGAAAAGAATACATGACACAGTCAAGGATATGGTAAGACGACAAGTGATTTTCCTTAACATTTTTAAATTAGTCATAGTATCCTCAGTGTTGTAGTACTACATAGTGTACAAGTTTCTGAAAAATATATATTTGCACTATAAATGTTTGAATTAGTACTCATTTTAGCATTAACAACTGTATGCAGAATGGAGGATGAAAGCTCTTTTGAATATCTCTGCTCTTTTGAGAACTACAAAAAAAAAAGCATACCTTTAAATCATGAACGATACATATATGTTCATGCAATTGGTTTGAAATCTTTGTTTGGTTATTAGCCAACGTGTGTTATATATGCAGCTGAAACGTCATAAAATTGCAAGAAGTAAAATTTAATAGCCATATGTTATAGGTCTCAAGATAAAGTGATATTTACATTACAAGGAGACGTGTCTGTAATTTTTTTCTGTTCTAAACTTCCTTCTAGAGATCTTGCTATTTGTAACGAGAATATTTTTTACTGTTTTTGACAAATCCAAATCATATCCACAATTTCAATACCAATATGCAGTCCTTGAAGAAGTACCGCAACAAACCCTTTATCATTATAAATGTAGAAGCAGTTAAATTCCTATTTTCACAGTCATAAATTTCTATTTTTAAAACTCTTATTCATTAAAGATACATGCATTCTCGCAAAAAAATTCGCTTTTCATACCATTCAATGACCTTTCCAGGCCTTTCAGTGACCATTTAGTTGACTGAATGGTGTAGGTTCATCTCGTGTCTTTAAAATTAAATACAAATCTTAACAAAAGAATGTATGCTAAGCTTGGGTAATGGCTGACGAAAAATGGATTCTTATTTGATAGCCCAAAAGGGAGATCAACAACATAAAGTGGCATCAAAAAGTCTTCCTATTATTGCACTGAGAATCCAGGGCTCCGAACAGGTCTAATACAGTTTTTCTTTTCTTTTTTTTTTTATTGTTTTACAGAGCTTAGCTATTGTCCATATGCGCTAGGTCTCAGTTATTCTGACACACGACAACAAAGCCATTGAAGAAATACTACAATTCTAGGTGTCGCCCGCGTTGCGCAGTGGTTAGAGCGTCTGCTCGATCTAGAGTCGAGGAGTAGGGAGCTAATTCTCACATTGCGGGTTCGAATCAACTGCGGGACGTGAAGACGGGTCCTTTGGATGAGACCGTATAAACAGAGGTCCCGTGTCGCAGTAGGTGTTGGCACAAAAAAGATCCCTCACTGCTCAATGGCCCTAAGTGCCGAGTATAGGTATAAATTTGCAGCCTTCCACCGGCAAGTTGTGGCGTCTCCATGTGAGTAAAAAGAAAAAGAGAGAGAGGGATTTAAAACAAAAACAAACAAACAAACAAAACAATTATAGGTCTGTCCTGAGGAGTGCTTCAAGCTTCCCTAAAGATAATTATGCTAAAGTATTTTGATCAAAGGAACGGGAACTTTTAACAGAGAATACTTTATAAGGAATAGGCATATAAAGAATCTACTTTTTGCGTTTTTCAAAATAATTTTATGACCTTTTGCTTTATTCATTGAACACATTTCGTATCAAAGTTTATTAGTTTCATCTTTGGCTGCAAAATGACACAGCCACATGCATGAGTAGTACACAAGTAGACCCATTTTCATGAGCCTGAAGTTGGAACGACTCTCTGATAAGAGAGATAACTCCCCAAGAAAAAATCCTAAGTGTGGCTTACTAGAGTCTAGTATTGGAGACCATTATACAGTCAATCAATTCTAAACAAATATATTATGTAAACGTTTACTTCTGTTTTCTTTAGGCCATACTATGGTTTCAAAGGACTATGGAATAGAAACATTTCTAGGGCAAATCATAGTTTTTTTTTCTAAATTGAAGGGGGCAAGAGGAAACTGCCCTCCCTTTCCGAGTTATACACCTTGGTATCACAGTGTGTTGATCTTGTAATAGTAATGTGTTGATCTTGTAATAGATTTGAACCTTGAGTTAAGATGCTCACACTGATTAATTATTAGCATCAACATTTAAGTCATGATCTAAAGAGCATCCCCAAATCTTTTTTTTCTTAAATTAGCTTAATAAGTTTCATGTAAACATAACTACGCTGAAAAACTTGTTCTTGCATTGAACTTTGATCATGATCTCTGTTTATTTGATTAACTATATATTCATGCTTGTGGTAAGTTTTGACAACTAATTAAGACTCTTTGATTTAGCATTTGGAAGACATAAAACAGTAATTATGATTATAATTGAATTTATGTGTTAAATGCGTTGTATTTACTGTTTACATGTGTGAAATGGTTTATGTAATAGATATAGCATGCTGAGGATTCACGACGGTGGACTGCGAATTTTCCGGCCAATAATTAACGAGCTAGGGTCACGTGGTCAGCTGAGCGGATCAGTTGTATTTTGATACCCGCACGCTGACCACAGTATATTTTGAAACACCTATATTTCGAAGACCCACCACCGCCCCTGCAATCCTGCCTCTCGTATTTTTATAAATATATCATGGGGATTATTGTACTTATCAGGCCCATTTTGTTTGGAGGTGCCATCTTTTTGATATATTTTTCTTAACAGTTTTGATCTTATTGTTTTATAGGAAATTTTTCTAGTCATTTTTTGGGGGATCAAACATTTTTTATATTTTACGTAACTTTCAATCTGAGCTTGTGAGGCTGATCCCCCTTCTTTTGTGTAAAGTATTTTTTTTTACCGTCATTTAAATAAATGACATTATTCATCTCTGTGAATGTGTTTGAGTTAATCTTTATAAAAATAAGCGAAAACTAGCTGTGTTGAGCCTGCCGAGCATTTGAAGACATAAATTATGTATCAGTGATGATAAATTAGGCTTGAATATTTGAATTTGGAAGTAATATTACCCTTTAAATAAGGAAAAACACAATTTAATTTTAGATAAAAGGTAATATTATAAATAGCAATTTTCAAATTAAAAAATACTTCGAACTTAAGCCAATTTGTAAATATCTTTGAAAATATTATATTTATAGTGATTTGAAGTTTTAAACAAGATCAATTAAAACTTTTAGTCCTTGGTACCTATATTTCAATGCCATAACCACTTAGAGGTATCATTAAACGAGATGTGTTTTAGCCAATAACTATAAGTTATCTCAATTCCAGCAATTCAGGGAGTAATCTGAAGTTAAACTGATATATGGCAGCCAAATAACGCATATGAATTTAGTGGACAATAAGGAAGTAGGCTTTCTTCTACACGTACATGTATTTGAACACGACATGATCATAAGGGTAGACCGTGCCATTTCAAGCAAAGTTCCAGCATTATTGTACGACTTTATTGATTAACGAATGCTAAGATGCAATTTCCAACATTGAAAGCTAGGAGCAGTAAACCAAATATTAAAATTTGCCACAGTTACTGGCGTATTTGCATTGTAAACTTTAAAATAAAAAAAAATTTTTAGTTGAAAGTCTAATCCAGAAACACTTTTAGCCAATGTTTTGTAGCAGAGCAAATTGTGACGGACATGGAACTACTTTTGCTTGCGTATTAACATTTATTGCTTTTAGATTAAATCATTTAACTAAAATATGAATTCAAGTACTCTACATATTACAGAAACATTTAGTCCATAGCTAATTGTACTGAACCAGACTGTAAGAACAAAACAGCGTCAAACCCCAAATATATTCCAACAGTAGTCTTTTTAGTTTTTTTTTTAGCAAAGAGGAAACGTGACGTTGCTTCGGACACTTTGCAGTTATCATCCGTGCGCCATAAGGCGATACAACGCATAACATAAAATCTCATGTTTTGTTTATTTGAGCATATATCTATTTGAAATTTGCTATGTATATTGATGAAAAATGTACTAAAGAGTAGTGAACATTTTAGAACGCAGTGATGATTTTATTTTTTACTCTGGACAACTTGTCCACGATTTCACCGGACAACCTTCGTATATGAACATTTTATTTCGGGGGACTAAGACACTCTCTATGTATGTATCTGGTATATGACCCGACCCGTTAAAATTCGACACATTTTATGTTAATTAGTCACATCAAGTTAATTTTTAGTTGATTCCAAGCAAAGGCTCTAAACCTATGAACGAAACACAATGTCATTTTCACATTTTCATGATAATCTTTAATCAGGTCATGGACAAAGGCACACCAACAACAACTTCGCTTTCTTATGACTAAAGAGGGGAGGCTATCCATTTCTTTTCTATGAATCAGATATGAAAGGACTATATTCTGTAGTGGCCAGTATCTGCCCCCAAAATAAAACTTTGATGGAGAAATCTTTAATTATGTTCTAAACCAGGTGGATATTTGTAGACTTCAAAGCATTAAATATTTTTATCAACTATGACATCATTAGTTAGATATGACGTCAATAAAATGACGTAAATTCCAAATTGCAATGATTTTGAGAGAAAATAGTGTATTTTACGTCGGTATTTTGATTGGAAATTATCGAGCGCAGGTCTGCTCAGACTAGATCTTTTGATATAATGTGTAGAATGATAATATCAATGAAATATGTGAATATGGTACCTGAGCAAGCTTGCGCTCTATAAATACTATAGTCAAAATTGAACAAACTCTGTGCATTTTGGCCTCTTTTTTAAAAATAACGGAAATCCAAATAGTTTGTGACGTCACAGAGACAAGAAAAGCCAACTAATTTTTCCAATTTCATAATATATTGTCTTAATTTGGATTATTTTATACAATATATACACTTTTTCTCATTTCAAGAGATTTTCAAAATTTGACTATTATGGGGGCAGGAATACGCCCATACCGTATATAGTTCAAAGCTTAATTGTCTTGTCGAGATAGTGTTTTTATTACAACAGTACTTTGTACCTTTTGATTATTTTTAAGGTTTAGAATAATAGGTAAAATGGGAACTCACCAAGTTTATCCATGAGAAAGATATGGCTCGGACACGAATTATGAAGTTTTTTCTTTCAGTGACCTTGAACTTGCCCAAATGACCTTGGGTCAAGATCATGACATACCCTCAGGTCATGAACAATCTTTGTGTGAAGTGGTAGATTCTTATGTTCCTCTGTAAGAAAGATATTGACCGGACACGTTTGCACAGACAGACAGACGGACGGACGGACAGACGGACAAGGTGATTCCTATATACCCCCAAACTTCGTTTGCAGGGGGTATAAAAAATCATATCCAACCACAAACCATGGAAGATTCTTTTTATCACATGCTTTACAAAGCTATGTCATGTTTTATACTGTTTTATACATAAATCTACAATATTTGACTTGATCAAACCATTGTGACGTCCCAACTTCGGATATGAAAACGATATCCTATGAGCTATATCCACTGTATAAAGGAGTAAACATGTGATTAAAAAAACTACAATATGTCGACTCAATATATCCAAGTAAACTTTAAATAAAATATACCAAAGAGTCTGGCACAATTGTTTCATCGATATCTTACTAGAAAAAAGAAGCTAATGGTCACCAAACAACAAAACTTCATGATACATGCACATATGTAAACTGATGACTTTTCTATCGTCAACTTCCCTTACGTACGTAGCAATATACCCTTATCACTTGCATATGTGGTTTCTATCGCCCAGTTGATTCGATACGCAAGAGCATACTCCACCTAAGAACAATTTCTAAAACGAGGCAAGCTTTTGACAAATATGTTAATAAAACAAGGTCATCAACAGTCTCGTTTAAAGTCATCATTTCGCAAGTTCTACAATGACCTTCTTGGCAAATACAATCTAATCATTAAGTAGAATGCTGACTGACGTTTTTCATACTAATTGTTAGGGCATTATTTATACACGGAATTGTCTACGGATTTTTCCGATTGCCTGATCATAATAATGAGCACACACAAGGGATGTTTAATCCCCTATGGCACTTGATACCACCTCTGGTGTTTTTTCAGAGGTCCGTGTTTGCTCTGCTCCTGATTTGTATTGTTTCAATGGACTTATATGAGGCGTGATCAAAAAGATCAAAAAACTATCTTTATATTTACAAAATAACTATTCAGATAAGAATGAAATTTGGCATACATATAGTCATAAACATGTTCTATAAATAGAAGATGTTACGTATTTTTTTCTCCATGTTTGTGACGTCACAATGTAATAATGTTGTCAATATGTAGATGACTTGTGACAAAAAATGGCTGACTCAGTCGTATTTGAGCAACGAAAGACTGTAAAGTTTGACGTATATCTTGGAAATTCCTTTGCAGTAGCATATAATAATTCGTACAAGGTTTATGAGGACAAAAGACTTGCCAAAAGTGTAATCATTAATTGGATTGATTGCTTTAGTGAAGGAAGGGATATGGTTATGGAGCCCAGTGAAAGTAAGCTTGGGAGGAGATGTGTACTTAGTTGAGCAATTTGTTATAAAAGATCAACGAGTTAGAAATATAATTGAATATGTTAAGAATATTATAATTATTTAACCCCTGAAATACCGTATACTTTAGACTTTAAACTTATCAGATATGATAAAAAGGAGGCGTCCATACTTTATCCACAATGGAAAGATGACGCACCCAAGACAGAGAAGTCGAGTTGTGATGGTCACCATAATCTGGGAAAAGTAAACAATTTGTTATAAAAGATCAACAAGTTAGAGTTAGAAATATAATTGAATATGTTAAGAATATTATAATTATTAAACCCCTGAAATACCGTATACTTTAGACTTCAAACATATCAGATATGTTAAAAAGAAGGCGCCCATACTTTATCCACAATGGAAAAATGACGCATCCAAGACAGAGAAGCCGGGTTGTGATGGTCACCATACTCAATCTGGGAAAAGATATACTTATCCACCCATCCTATTGCCGAGAGTTGGCAATTTGTGACAAAGGGACTATTCTTGTTTTAAAAAATAAGTTGCATTGTAAGAAATATAAGACTCGGAAAAATCTTTCATCTTCTGATAAAAGAACGCTACGGAGCATGTCGCGTGACCTCCTGGATCACGTGATTTGCGCATGGGCAGAACAGTGGCAGATGTGCATTAAAATCGGAGAGGACTACTTTAAAAAATATTGACACCGAGATATAATTTTATTTCTTTTATGGAAGTTATTCAATTAGTTCGCGAATTTTTTGATCACTCCTCGTAAGTTTGATTGATTGATTGTATGTTTGGTTTAACGTCTCGTTCGAGAATTTTTCTCTCATATGGAAACGTCAGCGTATGCCGGTGAATTGCTTCAAACTGAGATCTATACCCGACACTTAGGGCAATTGAGCACTGATTGTTCTTTATCGTGCCAACGCCTACCGTGACACGAGACCTCAGTTTTAAGGTCTCATCCGAAAGACCCTGACTTTCACTTCTAGTGTCGGGCGTTTGGCGAAGGAACAGTCACTGCCTATGTTAACGTCTTAGGTTTGACGTGGCGCTGCGAACGAGAATCGAACCCGGTCCTTCCGATCACGAAGCGAGCGCCCTACCACTAGGCTACCGTGAGCGGTTACTTATGAGTTTGATTACTGTTTGTTATCTCCATATTTCATACACTTATCACCAGAGGTGCTGTATTTTAGCAAAATCTTAAAAGTTAACATCAATTTAAGCAATTCAAGGAGTAATCTGAACTGAACGAGTCTGATTTATGACATCTTAACAACACTCAACTGAAATTTGTAGGTAATAAGGAAGTAACGTTAGTCACGCATACAAATATTTAAACACTACATAATGATACGTACAAGTAATGTCAGGTAAAGAAAATATCAAGCAATATTGCATCAATATATAATATATCAAGTACTACGGATGCTTGAGTTTCATTTGGATCTTTTATTAGTTATTGTAATAAACACGCCGATAAATATACTTGTATAGCCATTTACTGAGAACAGACACATATAATTTAAAAAAAAAAGAAGAAGAAAAAGAATTAACTTGCAGGAAGAGTTTACATATCCGTAAGTATCGTTAAATATACCAACTGTATTCTTTTTAAACGATTTTAAATATTTGAATTTGACTTTATTTCAAGTTTATTTCTATTCCTTGTATTTCATTCCTCAGATTCAAGTGATTGATGATACTGTACTCTTTATAGTTGTCTTACTTATATGTAACACTTTTACGTTAACAAAACCATTTTGCTCAGCATGATAATATATATACATGGTGTTTCATAATATATGTTACATTTTGAATCTTCAATTTAACAAACACAAGAAAAAGATACAGAAAAGTGATTTTATCAATTTGATGCATGTATCCATAAGATTCATTATGTACAATTACCAACCAAAATATTAAACAGTGAACGAAATCTCAAACATTAATGAAAATCAGCGAAATTTCTAAGTTAGGTCATTTTTGTTACGTTGAATTTCACAACGTCAAAAGCCCACATTAAATGTTCTTAATGATATCCTCTTTTTCAACTACAAATGAAAGTTGCTTCTCGAAATTTGTATAACCATGTCACACATTTTTGCTTATACATTCCTCATTTGAAGGTTTATGTTTCTTTTGAGCTCATTCAGTATCCGCGGTCTAAGATTGTAGACCCTATTCCTAAAGAATCCCTACGAAAAAAGCCTAAAAATTGAGATTGGCGAATGCAGAGATCAAACTCTTTTCTTGGGGTATTGCATTATTGAAAATTTTTGTACGCTGATAACTTCATATCATATTTCAAAGTTCAATATATGCTGGAAATGCTGATATTGCCAGCATCAATTTTCTGAAAACATCCATCTGAGACTTTTCTCAGGAGTTTGCTAAACTATCTAAGAGTCTCTACTTCACCAATTAAATCTTCGGTTCTTAAAGTCTTTAGGCTTTCTGGAGTACCGTGTCATTTATCGCATAATGCCCGTCCCCGTCCTTTAACCTTGTTACTAGGCTTCTGATAAGCATCCTCAAATCTTCTATTCTTTTGGAATATTTCCTTTTATCAACATCTGAAAAAATGAATATTGGCGACATGTATTGAAAAAAAAGCTTTAAATTCAGCAATATGTTGATAAGTTTAGTGCATTTTGCAAAATATTCAAATTATGACATCAGTGTTTATGTCACAATTAATCATTGTAATACCATGATTTCCTCGACTTTTTCACATGGAACAAAAATGCAGGATTTGTTGTTTAAAATGGTATATAGATTGTAATAAATATGTAATAGGTAAGAAAAATAATTAGATTTAAAAATGTAACATATATTAAGAAACACCCTGTATAACAAAATATTTTGAAGTTTTCTGCAAATGCTGGTGCGTCTACATATATGTTCTTCTATATAATATTAGCTTCAGTGGTAGATAATACAATGAATGTTCAAGCCAATGTCTTAGAGTAGACTGATGAGTAAAGCATATATCGATAAGGCCACTCAGCGGCTCACTTATTGTCAAAAGAATTACATTTCCATTTATTTTTAAATAGCGTTAGAATTCAAGATAAATATGTTAACGTTTATATCAATATTTCAAAAGTAAATATGAAATTCACACCGTACTAACACATACTTAGACGTACCCTCAACGCGTTAACTTAGAAGCCCAATGGGGAAATATACATGTAAGAAGGTGGTATTTATAAATCGATGTTTATTATATGAGGGGCATGAGGGACACTCACCAAATTTTGCTCAGTAAATAAATTTGTGCATACACTAATATCTTAAAATATGACGAGTGTTGCATGTGCACTTCATATTGAAATGTTGAAAATTGCATATAACTAAAATTATAAGCACCTGCTTACTTGATCTGACTAAAATACTTAGCCATAGGTACATGTAGGTGGATTTTGGAAAATATTAAAAATAGAAAACTTTAACATATTTTATCTTCATTTCGATAATTCGTCGCCAGCGTATAAGGTCACATTTTCCAAGATTAAAGTTTTAAGAACAGATTTCGTCCCAAGTTCAACTATGCCTCATATGTTTCCTCGTCACCAGACAGGTTTCAGATGCTGTATTTTCGGCCAAAGAATGTCCAGGTCAATTAAAAAAAAATAGGTTTAAGCTTCTGCATGTAGCAGAGCAGCTACATGTATAAGCACGTATTCGCCGATCTTGCATAGATGGTGATCTAGGGATGTATATTACTACACGTAGAATATGACATACATTTTCTTGATGAGTGATCAGTGATTGGAGCAGATTTTTTTTATGTACGTAACTATAAGTCCTATTGTGACTGCACAGATGATACATCTAAAGTTGCGCACTACCAACTTTACCTTTTTTTTGAAGCTTAGAAAAGATATTTTCTATAAAAAAATTTCCTCTAGAATATGACTTATCTCGCTTACATCATAAAAACGGAATAGAAAAAATATACATAAAGATTTAGAAATAAAATCTGGGTTATGTTTTCATAACATCTACTCTAAAATATTTGTATTAGGAGGCGAGGAAATGCAGTATAAACTCTAAAGTGGGCCTATTAATCTGTAATAATTTTTTTATTGCTTGACACGAAAGGTCTCACTTCATCTATAAATTTCGTTTTAAACAGTTTAATCCGCTTCCTCTTCCTTCAAGTAAAAAAAAAAACGCGCTAAATTACCAATATAATGACAAGATTTATGCCCCTTTTCTCCAGTCATTTGCATATAAAATTTATGAAATCAAAAATACTTTTTTACATTTTAGCTAGAGTTTACTTGTAACAAAAATTAATTCTGTTGCAAAAAGTTTATTTTTTTAAAGATAAAATGACTATATATATATATATATATATATATATATATATATATATATATATATATATATATATATATATATATAGATAGATAGATAGATAGATAGATAGATAGATAGATACGAGGGGTTATCAAAAAGTTCGTGGACTGATGCGATAAAATTAATACTAAGTAGCCGTTGATTACAAAATTTGTAGGGAACATAAAACAACAAAAAGCTAAGTTAAGAAGGGTTGAAAATTTCAGCTTGATATGTTGATAATTTGCCAAATTATCATTAAATAAAAGGGCATTATATGATCACCCGGCGCTGTCGCCGTTTAGTTTCATGACGTCCGACAACGTCATTATACTCAATGCCCGTTCCCTCTGCCTCAATACACTTATCTTGATGAGATTCTCTGGAGTAAAGTAAAGACCTAAACCCGTCTTGTTTATATTACTTTACAATGTCATGAACACCTGATTTCAATGCATTAATAATGTAAATATTTAATCCATACAAAGGAAAAGATTCTTGATTGATTTTGCCAGCATATTTTCTTGTCGGAGTTCAATGTCAACCAATGATCAACATCACTTTTCAACGTGACTGACTCTGGACACCCTGATTTACGAAAAAATTTCATACAAAATACAGAATGAGGCAAAATTTGCAACTTTTGCGGAAATTCTGTGTCATATCACATGAGTGAATTAACTGGATTTTCGGATGACAAATCCTCATATAAGAAGAGTTTTTCATAGTTACACTCAGGTAGAAAATACGTCATATTCGAGGTTGCGCCGCCTGGACAAAACATTGCTTATAAAAACATTTAAGATTCACTAAAAAACTAATTTTATGATTTATAGTTTTTTCTACAGATAGAAAAGAAGATACTTATTTAATGTTTAAAAATTCATCGATGAATCTCAAGCGGTTTTAATTTTATGACGCTAGTCCCTGATCTTTTTGATAACCCCTCGTATATATGTATATATATATAAATATATATATATATATATCTATCTATATATATACTGTGATATACTGTGATTCTTTGTATTAAACAATTCCTGGTGTACCAGCATTTTGATCTAGAAGGGACTACAACGTAGTTTACAATGGAATGTTCATTCTAGTAAAGCGAACCAGTAGTTTACTCAACATTGCGTATAAAGTAAATCAAGTTGTGTCTCTTTGCAGGACCAATCCAAATCTACAAACCATTTGTGCGTGTTATTCTTTCAATGTATGGGTTGCCCAATGCTAGAGCAGTCAAAATACATCATGGTAACTTTTTTTATAAATACGTCAAAGAACCAAGCACCCTAACTCTCGATTCCCGCCTACATTTTACACCCACTAAATTCAATATAAATGGCAGTTTGACCATTTAAACTTGATTGAATTCAAAGAAGAATTCATTATTAATTGATTCATAATTTTAAGACCAGTGTCGAAAACTTAACTGCTCCTATTTACGCCTCTTTTCAAAAGGGGGGTTGAACATTTTTTCCATTGAAATCGGGCTTAAAAAATTGCTAGATTTTCAAAATCTAATGAAAATGGAAAAAAAATGACCATTGACACTTTCCGTATGTTAAACTTGTGTAAAATTCAACATAAAAGATTGATAAAAGACCTTATTTTATTTGTAATCTCATCTGAAACTGATAATTTAATAAACTGACAATTTTTGCAGTATTTTGTCTGTAAACATATGCCCCTCCCCCCTTTGGTATGAATTTGACAATAACAATTCATAAAACCAATAAAAAGGAAAAAGTTTTGTTTCAAGGAAGGTGTGTGTGTGTGTGTGTGGGGGGGGGGGGGGTTAAAATATTTTCCATTTTCCGTTGATTTCTACAGTGAAAAACGCAATTTTTACTCAAATTAAAGAGTTATCTCTCTTAGTTTTCCCAAATAAGTTATGTGTTATGAAAATTCACAGAAATATCTATATAAATGTGAAAAATCATTCACAAAGTTAAATTTTGAAATTTGACTTGGAGGTAGGCGGCAGAACAATACTATCATTTGTTCTTACAAAGGCTACTGAGAGAATACTATGGGGTTATCCCCAAATATGGCACTCAACCAAGAGAACATTTGAAAAGTGTAAATTCATTTAATTTATTACATGCACCTGCAAATTCTTTAGACCATTTTGTGTTTTGTGTGATGATTTACATAAAAGTTATGCATATATCTCAAATACAGCGCTGAAATTTATTTTAACAGTTTAAGAGACTTATGTTATACAGTTATTGCCTGGATATGAGAGGAATATTTTCACCTTCAGGTCCAACAAATCATATATTGCCCGAATCCCAGTCTATATCTGTTTTGTTACACCCTTTACTTTAGATAGAACACTACAATGAAAACTTTTAACAACTTTACTCAATATATAAACAAATTCTTTATATGTAATATTTTGTCTTTATCAATAAAAATGATACAAGAAACAAGAGGCCCAAGGGCCTTAACGGTCACCTGAGTACAACAATTCAGAGGATCCATAAACTGATAAATGAAGCTTTGTTGCAAAAAAGCAAGAAAAATAGTACGATTAAGATCAACAAAATGATTTTTCTAGCATCTATCTATCTGTCCCCCATTTATCACTATTACCATGCAGACTCAACAAAATGTCTATTACCTCTCACATTGACCTCACTTGGCCTTTGAAGAACATTTAAAAAGATAAGTTATTTTTGTTTCATTTTTATTCATGTATTATTTCAAAGTCTACCTGATCATTTAGACTAAGAAAGTACTTTTGTATTATACAATAAATGTTCTTGTATAATTCTCTTATTCTATTAACCTTTCAAATACATTATCTACAGTGATTAATTATCAAAGGTGAATGGCAAAGGGGAATAACTTCACTCAGTAGAATACAAATTAGTAGAGCCCTGGCCAGGACCAGAACACTTGACTAAATGGTCCAGATGTTCAAAATTCTGGTAAAAATACCCTTGCTTATTGAAACTTTTTACTCTGTTTGCCTCCATTATGTTAGTTTATCTAATACCCAGGAGCAGAGAAGATTTTCAAAGAAATAATGCACATAATTTTACCGGTGACGCCATCTTTCAAATAGCATACGGTAACTCTTGAAACTTCGGCTATTTCCGTGTCGCCGATATTTACTTATGACGTAGCAGTGATGTTGCGGTTTAACAATTCTGATGTTGGACTGACAGACCGGTCAACCATGAAATTGTTAGACCGATGTAAAAAAACATCTACTTTGTTGGACTTCTTATTTGTAATAAATATAAAGACAGATATTTATAATGGTATAACAAACCGGTATGTTGTTTGAAAAGCCATAAAATATGTATAGATCTGAAAAAAAACTTTGTTTTATTGCAAAGGAGTTATTTGATAATCAGGTTATATATCACATTTATAACAAATTTTATATTTTCTGAAAATGTAAAAAACAAAAGTAAGATCTCCGTTTTAACAGAAACAATATATTTATTATAATAAAAGATTTCAAAACAAGAGCGACAGAGTAATGTAACAAAATAAAAATCATCTTTGGTTTCTAATTCAAATATACATACTACAGTAGAACATATATTCCTTCTGTAAATAAGTTGAACACATGCTTTCAAATAATATCACACACACACACACACCCTCACACACACACAAACAGTAAATGTTAGTTCATGTACATGTTCCTGTCCGTTATATTGCATATTTGCAAGCACTTGGATATTTACTTAAATACAATTAGAAATATAAAAAATATTTCGATGGACGGAAAAACATATATATTTATATGTACAAGTCCAAAAAAAAGTCTGAATTCAAAAACTGGAAGAGATACAAATACAATACAAACAATATACTTTTTGTATACATTGTACATAACAGCATTTTTTATAAAACTATAAATTCCTCATACGAACAATGTAGTATTCAGACGTCTAAAAATATAATATAAGTAGGATTAAAACAAATAACAAATTTGAAGTTCGATGACGTTAAACATTGAGCACTCTAAAATCAGCACTGAAACAAACATAACATTTATTGCACATCCTTGAAAAGGCCTTGATAGCATTTTACTCGTTTTCATTTTATTAATTATGTGAAATGTCTCCTTCTTTCTGCCGCGTGGGCATTATCAAGCTGTTGATTGTTCTCTCTGTAAAATAGTTTTTTCTTGATATTGTAAAATGTCCTATCAAATTGGTCTTTAATCCAATCGAGGAAACGTTATAATGATATGAAAAATCGTTATATTTGTACAATATACTATATTTAAATTTTTTCTTAGAAAACAATGTCAGGAAAAGAACCAAATTTATATTTGATACTTAAAATCAACTGTTTAAAACAATGAATTAATTATACCAAAAGAGAGATATGAAATTATTACTTACAAACAAGGGATGAGGGCTTCTTTCTGCTTTCGGTCGCTCTATTCTAAACTGTAAGCAAAATCGAGTTCGAAATAATTTTTAAAAAATAATGATTATTAACCCTGTATGAAATGAACTTTTTCATCAACCCTGTACGTAAATTTCATTTTTAAAAAGAAAGACAAACCGATTCAGTTGGTGGTATGGAAGCATGTAAGAAATCCCAAGAAAATTCCGAATTATAAGGAATTGGTCTATCATCTAAAAATTTAGAAATAAATTTCAGCAGATGAAAACAACTTTGATTGCTCTTATTCAATTGTGATTATGTTTTAAGTTTTTATTTCCAATAGAGCTTAATCCTTTGAAAAAAAAAAAGAAAGCATCAGCTTTATTCTTCATAATCATATTTTTCTTTTTTTCAATCGAAAAATCAGCTTGAATTTATATTATAATGTTCATTTATGGGACTCATAAAATAAGCTCAAGAATATTGCAACGAAAGTCTATTTAACCTCATCTACCTATATTTTCTTGGTTCAAAATGTCCTGTTCGTATTTTCTTGCCCGTGGTGTGTCGTTTTCTATACCTTGAGTACCCTCCAGACCCCAAGGGGAGTATTGATGTCCCCAGCTACCATAACGGACAGGTATCCGAGACCTGAAAAATTCACTTCCATCGCGTGACCTGCCAAAACAAAGATTACAAGGCATGAGACGACCAGGTTTGTTTTTAATTCAGAATCTCTTTAACCTTAACTTACCGTTATAATTTTCAAACATTTATTTGTAAATCATTTTTACATCTTGTTATACGAGTATATTAAATTGTTAACTACATGTATTTTCACGTTAAAATATATCCAATAATTTTCCTTTCTATCCTGTCTATAAGTGTACTTTTTACGTTCAATTGTTTATCCTCTTAAAAAATGTTTAAATGTAAATTCGGAAATGTTACACGGAATCACCTTACCTATCATCAGTATCACTGTAGGCTGTCAAATCTTCCTTATCTGCTCTTCGTTTACAGTAGACGCATATGATGAATATAATCGCTATTACTGTCACTGCTAAGGGTATTCCTATTCCTAGTCCGACAATCAAATCAAAATAATCTGGAAATGAAGAGAGATTGACATGATTACTTGTTCACTTAATTTTATATAAAGCAAAACAGAGACTATCAGTGTTTACATTGAGTATATCGTTAAATGTGTATTCATTTCCCGATTAATTGTAAGGTATAAAAATATTCAAACATTTTGAGATTATTTAAAATTCAACTTTGAACTTAAAAATCGAAAATTCCAAACAAATTAAAATTACTATAACTAATAAATGGTGGTGTTTATGCATGTTTTATCAACGAACTGGCTGCATTTGTCGATAAAATACTAATATAATCATCATATTTGTAAAATTCAACACAATTGTGAATATAATTGATTTAAAAGAATAGTTTTAAGATATAATCGAAACTAGTTTAGATTTCCGTAAGACGTTTGAAATGTTAAAATCAGATGAAATGAACATACCTGTCACTTCTATTGGTCTGAAAACAAGAATTGAAACCATGACATGATTACACGTATTTGTGAATATTTGTATCTATTTATAATTAAAAATTGAATAGTTATATGTTATTGAATTTGAAATACGAAAGCTGAAATAAAAATCAGTCTTTAATTACTCGAGGAGTCGATTTTTTTTATATGAAAATAATATATATATATATATATATATATATATATATATATATATATATATATATATATATATATATATAAAATATGTAATTCCCATAGTTAACTTACACACATGAGGGGACACCTAAGTTTTCCACACACGTCTCTCCGTCAGAACATGGGCGATATTGTTTTAAAACACCACATGGGCTGCTTGATTTGTTCACTATGAAAGCTGAAATATTTTTAATAAAATTGAAAAAAAAATATTCTGCATAATACGTACTAGTTGAGTACTAGTTATTTTACATAAAAAGAAAGTGATGATGTATTATAATATAAGATTTTCAATAAAATATTTAGACAAGTTCATCGAGACCTAAAACATTTCACAAACTACATGCTAAACAGAAATATAACCTTTGCTTTTTCTATGGAAAGCCCAATTGATCAAAAGAGACACCCTTAAACAGGTCCTGTTAAAGATAATAGCTTAAGTTTTCAGAACAACAGCGTTTTGTGTCTTGCAAAACCTGTTTTAAATTCTATTCATGTCAGAATCTATAATGGTCACCGATGTTTTGTTCACTTTTGATGTTGGGGTACCAAATTTTATTTTTCTTAATCTTCTCCCTTACAATGAAACCACTTTGCATTTTGTATCTTTCTTTAAACCAGCTATCACTCCAGCAAGGAGATGGACATCTGAGTGCCAAGATTTTTATGAATAATAGTGAAGTTACAAAACTTTTCACTTTAAACAAATTTTCGAATCATATTATATTAATAAAACTAAAAAAACTGGATAATAACAGATACATGTACTTTATCTGAATTTTATGATGTAGTAGACATTTTTGCAACGTTTTTTCAATGAAAATTTTACAGTCTTTTTCTCAATTTATTGACAGTCTTTGTAAATCCTAAACATAATTAATAATAAAACCTAATAAATTATTTGCTTTCTGAATGTTCGTAAGAATATGAAACAATACGATCGGAAAATACCTACCAGTGCCTTCTTCATCAAAGATCGTTACAAAGTCAATTGAAGCATTTCTCCCTAAGGCCTTGAACTCCACGAATATACTCAACAGTGTTGTTGTGGCCTTGATGTAGTCACTAATTTGTCCTTGTGAAGACTCGTTCTTATACACCACTATTTCATATTGGACTATTATACTACCACGTCTAAAAAATAAAAAAGTTGCTTTCATCAATTGAAAGATTCAACATGATAAAATCGGAATATCATACACATAATTAAGGAAGATCTATATATCCATAAAATCTCATTCAGGAGAGAAGAAACATTTCCAAAGAATGCAATATGTTTGAAGGCCAAGTCAGAAAGGGGTCTTTATTTAATCGTTGATCTGATGTATGAATTATATTTTTTTTTACAGAAAACTTCCATTATTTTCAGAAAGTAATTAAAAAAAAATAAATGTCACAAGAACAAACGACAATTTGTCACCCTATAACTCGTCTGAACTTCTGCATTTTTATAATTTTATTTCATTTGATTTCAGGACATCATAAGTCATTCAGTTTAACTTACCTTATAGACAAAATAATCAGTGTCTTAAAGCCACGTATTTCATCTTCAAAATGTCGTATTAGCTGAAAATATCGATGAAATGTTCAGACATAAGTTAGTGATTTAATCAGTTTCAATAAATGTATATTTTTTTTGTTAGGCCATTATTTACACACTGAATACTAAAATTTTTTCCGTTAAATAACTCACTGATTGAAAGATAGTGTCCGTTATATTTTTGGTGTTATTTTCAAATTCCTGAGGCGTAACAATAATTGCCAGAGTCATCTCCGCTTGGAACTTTGTTTCTACCGTAGAATCTTTAAGACATGCAAATTACTTAGTGTAATAATAAATATTTTATAGGTTATTTATAAAATTAATGACAATTTAATAAACAGACACCGTAAGTTCTATAATATTTTTTTTTAACTTACCATGAATGTAGGGTGGTTTTTGTGCTAAAAAAAGAAAAAAAAATGTAGATGATGTAGAATATAAATGTACTCATTTTAAAGCATATTAATTCTCTCTGTAAAAGTTATTTAACTTACACAGACAATCGCCACTAGAATTTGCTCCATAAAGACAATAACAAGAGTAACTGCTCGTTCCATTGTTTATCAAACATTCCTGAAGAGTGATGTCACAAACAGCAGTTCCGTTCCGACAGTCGTCTACACGGACATCACAGTTTGTTCCATTCCACTCTGTTTTACAGATACACGCTCCCGTCGTATCTTCACAATCAGCTGTGTTCTCAGTGTTGCAAGTACAGTTCTGAGAACATTGATTACCGTATGTCCAATCATTACACGCTGAAAAGATAAATGATCATGAGAGTTTGGTTAATTATATTTCGCATTCTATCAAGTTTTGCTTTTCAAAAAAATAGGTTTTATTTAATGCACTCTCTTCCTCTGAGCCATAAAAGTGACATAAGCATGCTATCGACTTTATTCAATCTGAGCTCCATCAATCAAATATACAATTTTTAATGAATGAATTAAAAACTTAGAAACTTTTTAGTTTGTTTTCAGTTTTTCTTTCTTTTTTGGAATAATTCGTGCTGATTGCAATATTAAAGAATTCGAATTTTGAAGGAGATTTTGAATGAAATGAGTATAGAAGGGACTTTCTATTACCTGTGCAATTTACACCATCTCCATAAAATCCAATATTACATGAACAGTTGTAACTGTCTTCTATGTCCTGACAAGAAGCGTTCATATGACAGTTGTGAACTCTTGTATTACATTCATCCGTAAACTCACAGTTGGTTCCATTAAAACCATCCTTACACGTACATTTGCCACCAACGTTATCACAGTCTGTTGTGCCAGCAGGGTAACATGAGCAAGTCTTTGAACACTTCTCACCATACGTAGTCTTGTTGCAACCTTTTGTATTATATTGTAATCTGATTAAAATCTGATCGTTGAGCCCGTTCAAGTTTCAACATTTATCTTTGTGTCAAATTTATCAAATTTAAATGCTGTTCCAGAAAATTAACTGTGGAGATTTTGGATACAACACGTTTCAAACTAATACGTCAGAAGCTAGACGTTCACGCAATGGGAAATTAGAACAACTGTAATAATTTAAAGATTTAATTGAAGAAAAAATTAAATTTAACTTTATGCTATTATCTCTTGGGCTTTTTGAGAAAATTCAAATGATGATCACTTGAGATTTGAATAGCAATCTGTCATACTGTGCCTTTGTTATCCTTTAGAAGAACATTATAGTCATATAAAAAAAAACAACATAAGTCTGCTCAGAGCTACATGTGTGCTTGTGGGTGACTCTTTGAAATGAAATTCTTACTCTTCTAAGACAGAAAGACATACACTAAATATAATTCCTTTATGTCCACATTACTCTGAGTGAACACAATTATTGTTTCAGAGACATTTACATCACACAAACAAATTTACCTGTGCAATTGACACCATCTCCATAAAATCCAATATTACATGAACAGTTATAGCTGTCCACAGTGTCCTGACAAGAAGCGTTCATATGACAGTTGTGAACTCCTGTATCACACTCATCCGTAAACTCGCAGTTGGTTCCAGTAAAACCATCTTTACAAGTGCAGGTCCCGTCAATGTTATCACAGTCTATTGTACCAGCAAAGTTGCATGAACAAGTTTTTGAACACTGCTCACCATACGTGGTCTGGTTGCACACTTTTTGAAAAAAAATTTATGGAGACATTCTATTCAGAAAATTTATAATCATACGGAAAATGCAACACTATTACACAGTAAAAAAAATATCAGGGACGATTAATATCTTATAAAACAAAATTGCGTAAATCTGCTTAGCAATTTCTGAAGCTACAACAAAAATAGAACACCATCTTAATCACAAATTATATCTGTTCCCGAATTTTATACATAATTTGTATCTCTGTGGCAAGATTTCAAAATTTAAAAGCTGATCAAACATTCATATATATGATTTAATTGAACACTAGCATGATAAAGGAAAACTCAGAAACTAGACGTTTTATGCAACACAGAACTAGAAATGCTAGTAACAATATTTGTTTCCAATTTTAAAAATAAGATGCATTCCTTTTTCTTTTTTGTTTTATGAAAATATGTTTTATCAAGTAACATTTTGCTTTAATTCTTTTAATTTCTGTAACACCGTTCCCCCGAGTTCCCCTTTTAACTTTCTAACATATAAATTTGTAGATAAATAAAATCCTTTACTGTATCATCAAATTAAAATCAATAAGGAGTATTAACGTCAAGAGTAAACTTACGTTTTCTTGACAAATTCAAAAATATTTCAAAGCAGAACTTTTCCTCATTTTTGTCCCCACCCAAATCCAAATCTTATAAGCCTTCATTTGATCTCACCTAATTTTTTATTAAAGAAATGAATGCTTTTGTATTAGTTTTACTGTCAATCTGTAATTTTGATTTTTAAAGATTGTCCCTATGCTCGACAAGTTATATGTTATACATCGAATCCCTATTGCGGTCAACCGTCATTATTCTAGCTCAGAGACATGTATACATGCTTAAACATAAATACCTGTACAACTGACACCATCTCCATAAAATCCAATATTACATGAACAGTTGTAGCTGTCTTCAGTGTCCTGACAAGAAGCGTTCATGTGACAGTTGTTGGCCCCTGTCTCACATTCATTTGTGAGCTCACAGTTGGTGCCATTCCAACCATCTTTACAAGTACATGTCCCGTCAATGTTATCACATTTTGATGTACCAATAATGTCACATGAGCAAGCTTTTGAACACTGCTCACCATATGAAGTACCATTACAACCTTTGTAGAATTGAAATAGATCAATAAAAGGAACATCTGTATATATTTTTTAAAATTATCTTTATTTAATTCATAGGTATTGAAAAAAGAATAGAAAAGGTTTCTGCGTTTGACATATGTTTTGCAAAGGAATTAAACAAGTATTTTACCTGTACAGTTATATCCATTTCCTTGAAAGCCAGGTCGGCATTTGCACATAAAGCTTCCTTCAGTGTCAGAACAAATAGCATTCTGGGAACAGTTTCCGATTCCAAGCGCACATTCATCAATATCTGATTTAGAATTAAAAAAAATTAACAGCATTATTCACACTATTGCCTTAAATCATACTAAATAGAATATATGAAACAAGCAAAACATACTCAAGCGCATATACGCTTGTTAATGAGCTGTTATTTTAAAAATCTCTTGACACATAGTACAGATAAATAAATATATATATATATAGAGAGAGAGAGAGAGAGAGCTAAAAATATCTTGAATTTATTTATAATTGGCGCAAATATCCTATTTCTGAAATATTAATAAACTGTAACCGTCTATGATGGTCAACCATTTTACTTTTTGCCCTTAATCTAAATAATCTATTCAACATTTCATCAATGTGTAGAACATTATTGAGAAACCATGAACGAAAAATTAAACTTTATTGGTTAAAAATATTCATTCTACTTATAAAAAACATCGATAATTTTTTTTTCGTTTTCCTCATTTTTTAAAGAGAGTTTGTTTGCAAGTGAATTTTGCGTGGCCTTCGAACAAAACTGTTTGAGTGTATGCATAAATATGAGTAAGCTGATGCATTTTTTTTCTTACTTTCACAATGTCCTGCTGATGTTTTATGAAAGCCTGGGTCACAAAGACAAAAATATGAGCCATTTGTTTCATTACACGATGCATTACTTCCGCAAATGTTCGGATCATTGGTGCATTCTGGGACATCCTCTGTACAGTTGATACCCTGCCATCCAGAACTACAGTAACAGGTTCCATTCTGTTTGTCACATGACTGAGTGTTACTGAACTCACAAGCACATTGATTTGCACAGTTCTGACCATATGTTGTACTTGAACACTCTAAGGAAAGTGCGAGAAAAAATCCATTTGTCTCTCATAAAGAGAATTTTTAGTAGTATTGCTTTTAATACTATTATTATAGTATCTGCTTTCTAAATGTAATAATTAAAAAAGAAAAGCTTACATGTTAAAAGTAAACACTGACTAAAGATCTACTTACCAACACACTGTTCGCCAGCAAAAGAAAATCCGTCTTTGCAATCACATGAGTAAGATCCATTTAAATTCTTGCAGTCGGAATTGTTTGGACAAATATGTTCTTTTAAACATTCATTTACGTCATCATTACAAAATGTCCCATTCCATCCTTCTTTACAGGTACAGGAGCCCGTGATTCTGTCACATGATGCCGTATTTTCAGATTTACACGAACACTCATCATTACAGTTTATCCCGTAGTATCCATTTTCGCATTCTAAATTGATGAAGAGCAATTGTTAGGTTAATACTTTTAATCCGCGAGTTCCCGATAACCTCTGTAAAATCTGTAACTGAAGTTATATAAATTATATACCTATACAGGTTCTTTGATCAATGTCCAGCTTTTTTCCAACATCACAAGAACACGTGTAACCAAGACCTGGACCATTCTGTGTGCAATTCTCACTGCAAGGGTTCTGTGAGCAATCGTCAATATCTTTTTGGAAAAAAAACAGGGGAAAAATGCTATCGATTCTAATTCTGAGCTGGTATGAGCAGAATAATATTCAATCTCATTAACAGCGAAACAATTATTGACTTAACCAAAGCAAACTTCCGTGATATACATTAACAATGCTAGATAAATACATTATGCGTAACACTAAACGCTGGTATATCATTTGGTGTACTAGTATTTTCCTTATTCCAAAAATAAAATTTAATGAATTTTCTGAATGACGTACGAAATTAAGTTTTTATCTTGGTTTCAAAAGTGAAAATTGTTGCATTGTTTACTTATATAATTCATTAAATTCTAGAAAGAGAAGTGGGTGTTTTTGAGATGCATAAAGAAGAAGGTATGGTTTTAGCTTTATTGTGCCCTAAAAATTTAATGTTTTCAAAAAGTTTTGAAACTGGCATAAATATTAGTTGAGTATATGACTGTAATAAATCAGGAAAGAATATAGCATGATGGAGTACCATTCTTGATATATGACGTCATTAATTTGATGCATTTCTCTATTTTAAACAGAAAAAGCCTCAAAATGACCCATTTCAAGGGTTATTTTCCTTAAGAAAATAGTGTCCACAGCCGTCGCCCACGTTAATTTTTAGATATGTTGTGTAAAATTCTTTGAAAAATTACATATCTCAATATCTTTATGGTCGATGCCTGTGGACAATATTATCTGAAAGAAAATTCCATTGAAAATTGATGTCTTCTGCAACTTTTTAAGAAAATACGGGAAAATGCACAAGTTTATGACGTCACAATTGGCATTTGGAAGGTCATGTGAGAAAAAAGATTTGTATGATCTTTTTGCATGGAATTTCAATAATTCAAAAAGCATGAGTTTTAATTTTTTACATCACTTTTATTTTTAAGAAAAACACAGGGCAAGATTTGTATTGAAACCGTACCTTGTTCTTACAGTACAGTTTGCAAGAAGCATGATACACTAAAAGCAAATGTTGATCCCTCAAATTTTATTCTAGAAATAAAACTATCTTTACTGAATATTTTTACCAGTGCAGGTGATATTGTCTGAATCTAGGCTGAATCCATTTCTACAGGAGCAAAACTCTGACCCATCAGCACGTACGGCACATTGCTGAGTACAGTTCAGAACGGTACACTCTGTTTTGGCTGCAATAATGACCAATATCGGTAAATTAAACAATCCATTATTTGTGAATAAAATAAAACACATTCCATGTTTGGAATACATTTGTCTGGCTTCTAATATTGATAATATTTTTGTCCTATAAATCGACTTACTCTAGATTTACGTTTCTCCTATACAACTTACCGTGGCAGTTTGATTTAGTTGTCACATTCAGAAGAAAACCTTCCCTACAAAAGCATCTGTAACTTCCAGGAGTGTTTGAACACAACTGGTCACATGGTGATACTGGTGCTGAACATTCGTCAATGTCTTCACATTTTGACTGATTTGTGAGCTTAAACCCCGGGTTGCAGGAACACGTATACCCTCCATTTGTATTGTTGCATATTTGGTCGCAGGGTTTGTTGATACATTCATTTATATCTTTAAAGAAATACATGTAAGGAAACTGTATCATCTATTTTTAACTTTCTAGTGATTGACGATAAGTTAATAAGCTTCTATGTAAATCTGTATACGTGTTCAAACCTGTACATTGCCCCGGTAGGGTTTCATTATATCCCGTCTCACATAGACACCGGTAGGATCCCGGAGTGTTCTGACAGATCTGGTTGGCTCCATTACAAGGATTACCGATGGTACATTCATCCATATCGGCATCACATTTCAGTCCAGCCCATCCTGTCCTACACTGACATCCTTGTACGTTGTCACATGTGGAGGCACCAACTCCGCAATTGCAAGGTATTTTGCAATCAAGACCATAGTGAAAACTATCACACACTTGAAAGAAAATGGAATATATTGTAACTAGGGATGTCAACGAATATTCGACTATTCGAATATTCATTCGATGAGTTGATATTCGAATATGAATTCATAAGTCGAATATTCGTTTTTTTAAGTACACTTAAAAGAGAAATAACTTTGCAATTTAATTGGGAAAAGATCTAATTAATGAAGTTTAATTTCGAACACTTAAAAAAAATTGATTTGAGTGGTTCAGAAGAAAGGTCAAACCTCAAATCCAAACGTTTGGTGGTATTTTAAGAGGAATAGTAATGGATATATGGAAACGCCCTTTGTTGTAAATATGATTAGATATAGAATCACATGAGCACGTCAACTCAAAATTAAATTAGAAGACATTCCTATTAGATTATCTAAAAAGCATGAACCGTGTACCTATTTAAATAAATTTATTTATTTGTTCATTGAATTATTTGTATGAGTAGTCCGTTTGTAATGTTATAAGAGCTCAACTTCATAATAAATGCACTGATTTCTCATTTACGTGTAACTAATTAAAAATAATTATCATGAAATTATTACGGATCATGCCCTTCACAGTATTTGGTTTTGGGTGGTTTTCAAAACATTTTACCAATTAAGATAATTTTTCTCCTGGTGATAATAGTTAATCCTGCACTGTATACGTTTGTAGAAGTTATAATTCTAGTCTTCGGTTTCATTACTAACACGATCAATTAATCATTTTACACTTTCAAGATAATTATCTGAATTATGTTTTGGCTGCACACACTAATAGTCACTATAGTTTTATAAAATATTGACAAATAAAACGTAAATATTCTCTACTATACACTTACAAACCTCTACATGACATTGTACACCGAAATACCAAGGCAAAACGTATACCAGCTGAGGGTAGGATGATGCATAAATAAAATAAATCCGGTCCCAAGACCATAAACTGAGAACAAACTTAAATCAAAATTTAAAATCAGTATAAATTTTGTTAATTAATTTTGATAATGATACAATATTTTCAACATATGTATGAATTTGAACAATATACAAACCTGCAGATTTTTATGCATATATGTTAAATAGAACTCAAGATATTTAAAATCAAAATCTTGACTTAAGTTTGTTTTCAGTTTATGGTCTTGAGGCCAGGACTTATTTATTTTTTCGAATATTCGAATATATTCGAATACTTCTACCGAATATTCGAATATGAATTATTGACAATTCTGACATCCCTAATATGTAACTATAATCCAATATGCGCTCATTACCAAGAACATGTTATATACCGTACCTGAACACTGCCTTCCGTCGTTTTCTAAGATATATCCGATCGGACAGGAACAGTTGTAGGAACCAACAGTATTCACACAATTTTCCTTGAAGGTACACAGATTCAGAGCATCATCACCACACTCATTCACATCTAACATTGGACACACATTAACATACAGGTAAAATTTGTTAAATCTAATGACACAATACAGTTCATGATACATTTTACCTGTAACAATCATTTTCTCAAATCCCATTTTTTTTAATGTTAACATGAGAGTTTTAGATCCAAGTTTCAAACAAGAGGCCCATGGGCCACATCGCTCACCTGAGCACATTGGCTAGGAAAAAGCACAAATCACTTCAGTATTGAAAAGTTTAAAGGGGAGGGGGCTTGGATTTTGAACTACCTGAGGATGCTTCCATATCAATATAACAAATGGCTTTACTGTTCTTGAGCAGAAGATTTTTAAAGATTTTTTTCCTATATATTCCCTTGTTAAAAATTTGATCCCCCATTGTGGACCCTCCCTAACCCCCCCCCCCCCCCATCATTTGAACAAACTTGAATCTACACTACCTGAGGATGCTTCCATATCAATATGACTAAACATGGCTTTTCTGTTGATGAAAAGATTTTTTCCTATATATTCCTATATATTATATTGTTATATTATTGTGGCCCCACCCTACCCCCAGGGGTCATGATTTGAACAAACTTGAATCTACACTACCCGAGGAAGCTTCCATATCAATATGAAAAAACATGGCTTTGCTGTTCCTGAGAAGAAGATTTTTCAAGTTTTTTCCCTATATATTCTTATGTAAAACTATGATCCCCCATTGTGGCCCCACCCTACCCCCAGGGGTCATGATTTGAAAAAACTTGAATCTACACTACCTGAGGATGCTTCCATATCAGTATGACAAAACATGACTTTGCTGTTCTTGAGAAGAAGATTTTTGAAGTTTTTTCCTATGTATTCCTATGTAAAACTTTGATCCTCAATTGTGGCACCACCCTAACCCTGGGGGTCATGATTAGAACAAAGTTAAATCTACACTATCTGAGAATGCTTCCATATCAATATGACTTAACAAGGCTTTGTTGTTCTTGAGAAGAAGATTTTTCAAGTTTCTTTTCTGTATATTCCTATGTAAAACTTTGATCGCCCCTTGTGGCCCCACCCTACCCCGAGGGGTCATGATTTGATACAAACTTGAATCTTCACTACCTGAGGATGAATCCACATCAATATGACTAATTGTGACTTTGTTGTTCTTGAGAAGAAGATTTTTCAAGATTTTTTTCTACATATTTCTATGTAAAATTTTGATCCCCCATTGTGATCCCATCCTACCCCTGGGGGTCATGATTTGTACAAAATTTAATCTACACTACCTGAGAATGATTCCATATCAATATGACTAATCGTGGCTTTGTTGTTCTTGAGAGAAAGATTTTTTTCTATAAATTCATATGTAAAATGTTGATCCCCCATTGTGCCCCCCCCCCGCCCGGGGGTCATGATTTTGTACAAACTTGAATCTACACTACCTGAGGATGCTTCCATATAAATTATGACTAATTGTGGCTTTGTTGATTTTAAGAAAAACAATTTCAAGATTTTTCCTACATATTTCTATGTAGAACTTTGATCCCCCATTGTGGCCTCACCCTACCCCTGTGGGTCATGATTTGAACAAATTTGAATCTACACTATCTGAGGATGATTCCACATCAATATGACTAATTATGGCTTTGTTGTTCTTGAAAAGAAGATTTTTAAAGATTTTGTTCTATATACTCCTATGTAAAACTTTGATTCCTAATTGTGGCCCCACCCTACCCCTAGGGGTCATGATTTGAACAAAATTGAATCTGCACTACCTGAGGATGATTCCATATCAATATGCCTAATTGTGGCTTTGTTGTTCTTGAGAAAAAGATTTTTAAAGATTTTTTCTATATATTCCTATGTAAAACTTTGATCCCCCCTTGTGGCCCCACCCTACCCCTGGGGGTCATGATTTGAACAAACTTGAATCTACACTATGTAATGAAGGTCTCACATAAGTTTCAACTTTTACAGCCCAGTGGTTCTTGAGAAGAAGATTTTTTCAAAGATACCACTAAATTTTTACTAATTCTTAATTATCTCCCCTTGAAAGAGGGTGTGGCCCTTCATTTGAACAAACTTGAATCCCCTTTTCCCAAGATGCTTTGTGGCAAGTTTGGTTGAAATTGGCCCAGTGGTTCTTGAGAAGAAGATAAAAATGTGAAAAGTTAACGACAACAACGACAACGACGACAACGGACAAATTTTGATCAAAAAAGCTCACTTGAGCCTTTGGCTCATGTGAGCTAAAAATTACTTTTATATCATCCAAAACTGATAATATTTATTCCATTGATCACATTTATTTAAGTCGAATCATCTTACCAACACAGGACCGTTCATCCACCGCGTTCAGGTAGAATCCCGCACCACAGAAGCAGTACCCAAAGGTTTTATTTGCTGGGTCTTGTCTACATCCAAATGAGCAATTGAGGTGTGGATAAAGCGAGCAAATATCAGTCACTGGAAAATGAAATTTTATTTATCATAGACGTCGCATCATTGGTAAGTGACAGAACTAAAGTTGTACTTAAAATACATACCCACTGCGCATGTCTTTCTGTCATCTTCCAGTGTGTACCCGAATTCACACTCACAATTAAAACCTCCTTCCACATTAGAACAGTTCTGAGAACACCCTGCCACTCCAGTCTTACATTCGTCAATGTCTATTGAAGTGATATATAAAATATATATGAGACTATTTAGTTGTAGTCCAATACGTTAACGTATCATTTCATGAGGAATCTATTTTTCCCGCCAACCAATTATTAACCATAATAAACAAATGCTGGAAAAGATTGGAAGTAGTAGGACAAAAAACATTTTGAGCACATTTTGGCAAAAAGGGAGATTTTAGTAATTGGCGTTTGTTTTAAATACTATTTTTCGATCGATCATAATAATTTAGGTAGATCTACAGAAAGTTAGGTTGAAAAAGATTTGCAATCTCTTAAGTATCCTAGGTCTGGATTTGCAATCTCAGAAGTAACATAGGTTTGTTGTGCCTACTTTCTCTTAGTTTTATTTTCAGTCTCTTTAGAAGTTAAACGAATGCGCTTATATCGAATTAATTGATGCTTTCAGTGAAGTGACTTTCATTTCCCGTGACTTTAAAGTATATTGTGAACTTAAAGGATTTAAGTAAAATCGTCCATCTTTGAAACTCTAATCGTGTTTTACTGTAGTAAAATTTTAATGATAGTCTGAACTTTTAGTAGGCGTAGAAATGTATTTTAAAATTCACGTTAATCAAGCTATCAGTCAGTGATTTGATGAAGGTTATATCGCGTCAGAGCATGTTTAATTTTCGCTAAAAATATACTGGTTATTAGTTTCAGTAAGCTTACATATACGATGTCATGCATGAACAGGCAGTATCGCTCTGGTCATCCCATTGTTTATCAACAACATACAAAAGTTCTGCAGACGTCGGATGTCAAAGTGATAATTTTCTGCCTACCTTGGCATTCGTATGTTGATTTCTGTGTGTAGCCTTCTTTACACTGACAGGTGTAATTACCATCATTATTCAGACACGTAGAGGATATGGGGCATTCATTTGACCCATCGTTTGCACACTCATCAATATCTTTTCAAAAATAAGAAAACAAATATTAATACAATTGTAATTACACTAAGTCTAAAATTATCTGCATATTCTGGTTTAAAAAAGAACAGTTCCTCTCTTTTCAGTAATTTGTATTTCGTTTTCATATCTCCAGATAACGATTGAATTGAGTGTATTTCTTCCATAGGTGTATAAACACGTTGTTTGTAATGAAATTGTTATGTTAGAAGAATGACTTCAACTTTTCAATCATCAACTTCCCTTATTAGCGAAATATACTTATCACCTTCATATATGGTTCATGTCTCTCATTTGATTCAATACGAAAAAACATGCTCTACGTATGAACAATTTGTAAAACAAGGCAAGCTACTGACAAACAAGTTGATGAAACAAGGATAACAACAGTTGAAATCATCATTTCGAAATCAAGTTTTATGGTCGATAGAATGGCTTTTTCAGCAAACACAACAAACTTCTCATTAAGTCAAATGCCGACTGCCGTTTTTCATACTAATTGTTAGGCATTATTTTTACACACTAAATTGTCTACGGATTTTTCCGTTATTTCCCTATCATAAAAAAGAGCATTTTGCGGGTGTGACCAGTCGTCAGGGGATACTCACTCCTCCATGGCACCTAATCCCACCTCTTATGTTTTTGAAGGTCCGTGTTTGCTCTGATCCTGATATGTATTGTCTGAATGGACTTAATACTGTTCGTTATCTCCATATTTCATTTTATCAAAGCTGATGACAGTGCCTAAATAATGACAATTTCTGAAATGTCAAACATGGTGAAATGCATTTTCCATTGATTTTGTAACTGACTTAAAACATTTTGATTGTTCTTTAATAAAGCAGTTTTAGTCCTTTAATAAAGTGATGTTTTACCTTTACAAATCTCGTTAATTTTCTCGAATCCATTCCGACAATTACACGTGTAGGATCCCTGGAGATTCCGACATTCCTTGTCTGTACCACAGATTAACGGATTAACTGCACACTCATCTATATCCTGATCACACTTAGTTCCCGTCCATCCGGACAGACAGACACACCCAGTAACCGAGTCACACCTGTCCATTCCTGGACCACACTCGCACACCTGTTCACAGTTCTCCCCATAATTTGGAGGTATACATTCTATTTGAAAAAGATAATGCATTTTTATATTTATTTAAAACTATTTTGTTATGACATTCTTAATATAACAAGGGAGTTTTTAAAAACATCAATATCCATGCTTTAATAATTCAAAGACAAAGGAGAAAGTGAATATCCGTATTAAAAGGTATTATTATTTGAGGTTTTTACATACAGATTACCTGAGCAAGTTGTTCTGTCATCGTTTAAAGTGAACCCCGTAAAACATGAGCAATTGTATGAACCGACTGTATTAACACAGTCCTGAGTACATATTCCCAATTCACATTCATCCACATCTACAAATATAAAACAAATTAAAAATTGTTCTTTGTCATGTTATACTGAGATTTCTAAAATATTCACTGATTGGATCTAATTACTATACACATATGAACGTATATGAAATGAATATCAAAGAAACCTGTGCAGTTGATTTCATTTGCCGCTAGTTTGTAACCGTTTTGACAGATACACTCATAAAAACCAGATCTATTGACACATGTGTATTCACAGGTAAGATTGGCTTTTTTACATTTATCAGTCTCTAAAATTGAAAAAAAAAACATTTTAATGTCGCATTTGCAAAAACACTTGAATGTTGTTATTTCTTTTTTTACATATAGAGAGGCTGGATTTTTCAATCTAATAGCTATATTTACCAATTTACTATTTTCATATAGAATGGGTACAGATTCTATTTATTCACACACACACACACACACCCTCTCACACACACACTAAATTATACATACATTCATCTACCCGTTATTTTAACGTTAACGTTAAAAACAAAGTATCAATCTATATTTAGGTTATTCAATAAAATAAATGAATCATATGTATTAAAGATTACATATGATTACTGAAGTTTCAAAATTGAGAAATATTTTTTTGGTCTCAGAGCGTGATATTTTTCTCGACTTGTACGCCCTCTTTCTTTTTTAAATGTGTAATTAAAGTATGCATGGGCTTTGGAAGATAAGGACAAAATTGTGCATACAAACAATTACCTAAGGGGTATATAAAAATTTTGCTATATAGCAAACACCCACCCCTACAAATAAATTAAACAACAAAAAGCAAGTAAAAACATAAATAAGAACAAATTAAACAAAAACCTGAGAAACACAAAAAAACATAAAACATACATTTACAATAACAACACCCAAAATTTTTATTGACATTCAATAGGACTTATAAATTTAAATTGAATACAGCATGTCGAATTACCTGTCTCATAACATGTTTTATTGTCTTGATTTATTTTAAAGCCAGATAGACAAGAGCAGATAAATGACCCTTCTGTGTTGTTACAGAGCTGTGCACATCCAGAAGTACTCTCCAAACACTCATCAATGTCTGAAAAAAGATTATTAAAATTTCATACTCGTAAAAGAAAACACACTTAGAAAAAAATCCAGTTTGAAAGATATATCACTAAACTGCGATACACTTTCCCCTACTTAAACAAAAAAAAAAGATTATGTAATTATATTGCAGGCACCTGTCTAGTTTCTCTTCAAATATTTACACTATTTACAGACAATTCATTCTATTCAAGTTCATCCAGCAATTTGGGTTTTGATATTTAGGAATATCGTATATCAAAGGAATGAGTTGCAATCATTCAAAACAAGACTATTTACCTAGACATTCAAGGCCCACCTTCCTGTAGCCCGACAGACAATTACAGGTATAGCCCCCCTCTGTGTTCTCACAGTTCTCTGTCCTATCGTTACACACTGGTACTGTTCCATTGCACTCATTGATATCTGCAGATTAAGAAGTGGGTATTTTATTTCAATGACACACACAAAAAAGCCCCGGATTACTTCATTCAAGGTCAGAAATGGTGAATATAGCTGAACTTATGCTCCACAGAATTTGTTTGTTATATAACGAAAATGTTATGTCAATAAAATAGAGGATATCTTTTTTCATAACACAGACAAAGATTAAATTATTATCTGTCATCTAAAAATCTTTATTTATAGAATTCTTCATGGTGCACCTTCACATTTATTGTCGATGTCTCTAAATCCCCCCGGACAGTCAGAACAAGTGTAACTTCTATTTTGAGCGGCCTCCTGTTCCGGGGTGAGGTCTGTACAGTTTCTACCCAGAGGACAGGGGTAGTCTTCACAGCCGTCAACATCTTGTTCACAGTCATCACCTAACAAACAATACAAACAAAATTTCATTATTTTATTCACGAATTTTAAGATGAAGATTGCTCATAATGCTTCTTATTGCACGTTTATTCAACTTTTTTTCTGATGTACTGTGTATAGGATGCACAGTATAATATGAAATAGGCAAAATAGTGTAATCAATGAGTGGAAATCTAATACACAGTGTTCAAACGTTCTCTTTTTTAACGACACTGTATACTATATTTCCCTACTATAGATAAATCTTTATTCTAACACCTGAAAAAACTAATGAATTTGTGTCATGCTACAGAGCAAGAATCCTTTACCTGAGTATCCTATTTTACATTCACAGGTTGCTCTTTTAAAGAGTTCATTTTCGGAATTTCTTGTGTTTGTGTAATTGCATTTGCCATTTCCGTTACATCCACTACACAAGATAATAGCGATATCTAGCGGTGATGATTCGACTTGTTGGTTATCCACAGCAGAGACGCTTAAAAAAGAAGATAATAATAAGTTAGTCAATTTAAATAATGCACACATTCAAGATATTAGAATTCAATATTATGAGATGTTATTTAATTATTAAATATTTGCTTTTCTCGAATAAAGCGAGACAAGTAAAGGTATACAAACCCATTATCAAATAATTAAATATAGTATGTTTATTCTTTCTAAAATACTGATAAATAGGAATCTTGAAAATAAAATGAAGGGTTAGTACCTGATGCTTGTTACATTGGTATCATATGGTGTCCATGACGCAATACCCGTCAAATTGTCAAATTGAAAGTTTGTGTTTGGCTGCTGTAAAATTTTGTATACAGCATTTTCGCCGTCATCAGAAATGTTGAATTTTAATTTCACTGTAACGTTAACTTCTGCCTCAATTACACTGTCTCCTATCACTTCTGGTGTCTCATTAGCTGAAAGAGGAAGCTCCTTTACTAGTTTTATGTTATAACTATTCTTTTGAGTTCAAAATCAATACTCAGTTCGACAGTGAAGTAATTTGTGAAATTGATGATAAATGAATCACCAGTAATTAAAGATTGCTACTGATATAGGATTTCATCAACCGAAATTTAATATATTTACCTATTGCACTTGTCTCAGACTCGGAAGTGCTCTCTTCACTTCCGGAGGAAATAGCCAATGTTTTGTCGCCTGTGGCGAGGAAGTCAAAAATACAGGACTGTGAAGCAGAAGCACCGCCACATTGCTCCTTAGCTTTATTCCGTCTTTCATCACTAAATTCGTCAATGAAAAAGGGCAGAAAATCTGGATGATTGTAGTCCTCGTGTGACAAGCCAGTGTCGTAGTGGAATATTGAAGTTGTGTCATTCACAGACCCTGGGAGTACAATGATATTTTATACATATAATATTTTGAGTAATATCTTTTTTTTCATCTTATGATTAAAACATTATCTTAATCATTAAACTTAAGAAAGGAATATCATGAGAAAGGGCACAGCAACAGGTGAGAAAATATTTCAAATCTTAAATGTTAATGATATGTTTTATTTTCGTACAACATAGCTATCACAAAATAAGCCATTATTTAACCCAACAGGTATAAAAATGTGCCTTGCACTCACATGCTTGACCAAAGTTGAAGTATATGGCCCTCTCACTGCCAGTGCTGTTTCCTGTGAGAGTTGTACCGTTAGGGAGAAGGAAGTCATTGGTTGTGTTGCCATCAAAATTTCCCATCAGCCCTGACACATTTCCTTTATAGACATCGTCCACCACAGCCTCACACGTCAAGAACCGAACACCAAGACTGACTTTGATGGTTATTGCTGAAATTGTAATGGTTTTCATGTTACTCATACATGTACTTTTAAAGAATACTTCGGTGTGTATGAACGATTTTGGGAAATTCTTAAAATTTAGTCATTTTTTTCGTGAAAATTTAAAAATCAACTTGGAAATATGGTGCTTTGAAATTTAAGATTATTCTTACCGGTAATTCAACATATTGAAGTTCATGGAAAAGATCACCTTAATTAATTCGACTTACAAGAATTAAGGAAAGAAGCAACAATTGTCTGGTTCTCCTGTCGCAGTTGTAGAAACTGTGTAGTGTACGTAAAGTTCAGATTCTCGAATTCTCTCGTCAAGTCTCGGTCATCACCTCTGATATACATCTCTATAGAGACAAAATTCTATCTATGCATCAATCAATATTTGATCCTTTTTAACTTTTCGTTTAAAATGGACTTTGTTAACTTTACATATAATCATATCTCGCAAATGTTTTATAAAAAAAAATTAGCAACCATCAGTCATGTTATCTAATACTTTTTACGTATTTATTTAATTTTTTTTTTTTTTTTTAAACTTACTGTCTTTATTTCTTGACATTTCAATCTGAACAGTTGCACCAGTCTGGTCTTTAGCAGCAAAAGCACTGAAGATCGTGGCGTTAATGGTTGTTCCATTTTCGTTAGTAGCTAGATCAGTTCTAGCTTGGAGTTCAAATTTGGTTTTTTCAGTATCTATTTTCATCATAGTGTATTCTCCGTAACCATTGAATGTGTACTGATGCCCATCCAAAGTACCAATATGAGGGTCACCGAAAAACCAGGCTATATAAAGACAACACAAATTGGTGTTTTAGGTAGCCTAAGTGTTGAAAGTATGAATGCACAATACCTTATGATGTAATCTCTTAGATAAATAAATGAATGAATTGAATAATTTATCAAAAATGAATTAATGAGTAAATAATATATTTATCAAAACTGCATTGCGAATAACTTTACTTTCAGATACCATATATAATTTTTAATAGTAGGAGAGAGTATGACATATTTATTTTAAAACAACACATATCACTATACTAGAAGATAAATACAGTTAATACTAGCCTGCTCTAAATGGAGATCTGCGATAACACCTTGTGATTGGTCGGACCTCGTAATACCAGTCACAATGCCCTGAATTACAGCAAACGTCTTTTGGCCTAACATCCTGATTGTAGTGGTTAAACCGTTGAAAGAAAGGACTATATTCCATCAATGTACCAGCCACTGGAGGTGACCGCCGACAGGAGCCGAGGACCGGACGCCACCACCACCACCACCACCACGAAGACCACCAAAAGAAAGGATAACAACATTCCTAGAAAATATTGTTTGTGACTCTCAGTTGTTGAGAAGCTTGTTGTGAAATGAATTTAATATATAGGTATTAATGTTTAAGTATGATTTTGAAAGCATTGGTATTAACTACAGGGACATACATGTAGCATAACGTACCTTTTATTGAAGCAACCAAAATATAAAATTATAGGAAAAAAAATTATCAATGTAACAATACATATACATGTCCTGTGAATCAAAATTTTATTTTACCGCATTTCTTCCAAACGTCATCGTGGCGTAACACATAACATTGTTCCTGTAGTCAATTCTGCTGAATGAAAAGCGTGGGTCAAATCTAAGGAGACCACTGTCACATGGACATTGTAGCGACCAAGCCATGTTGGACAGCCGGTTAGCCACACCACTCTCTTTGTTTCGAAGATACCAGCTAAAGCATTCCCTCTCCTCTCTGCTTAGCCGGACTTCTGTTGTCATTTTGTATATCCAGAACCCATTCGTACCTTAAAGTTAGGTGATATATGACTAAGGTTATATTTTTTAAACTTTTCCAAAAAGTGAATACATGTAAGTAAAAATTTCTCAATCTTAATAATTATTAAGGTAAAATGTCCATAAATAATCATGTACCTCTATTCCCCGGAACAGAACTCATGCGAAAAGCAGCCTGTTGGTTTGAGTATGAATTTCTGGCGAGGAATCTCTTGAATCTGTATCCAATTGAAATCCTAAGGTTTCTTATAGGTCTGAGATTGACATCAATATAATTAAACACAACGAAAGTGTTTTCACCGTCCGATATCAATAAACATTGTATGGTTACTTTCTGAAGTAGGAAAAAAGTAAAGTACAAAATATATAAGTCCATTCAAAGGATGAACTGGATTCAGTGGTAGTGGTATAACTTAAAAGAAATGTTTCATGCTAGACAAACTGACCATTTTCTAATTTTCAGAAAAATTAAAAAGCAAAAGCAGAATCTCTTGACCTTTTCATTATAATGACATTGCTTTTACAATTAGAATAAGTTAAAATAGTGATCTTCTATATAATACTGCTAAAAATCTGTAATTGACATTGTACATAGAAGTTTACCTGAGATCTATCGGCATACAGCGCCATGTCTTTCCATGTGACCTTGACAAGCCAGCTGGTCTCAAAATTGGGAAAATCTTGCGAGTAGAATTCTTTTACGATTGCATTGGCTCTTAATAATGCACTGTGCTGGCTTCTAAATCCTCTAGATAATTTAAAATTAAACGTTTCGTAAGAATTTTTTTTTTCACATTTATTTCCGAGACCTATAACATTATGGATTATATAGATAGGGCAGCTGCCAGGGATGGGGCCCCGACTAAGCTCCCTCTATAACAATATATAATAATAATCCCTACAGCACCACGCAGGGTGCTAAATATCTAAATATCTATATCTAAATACAATGTCTCACAGAATTCATTCATATCATACATTCAATATGTATATTAATTAAATTGTATAACATATATATAAAAAAAGAATATTTATCCGGATTCAATTTTGGTTCTAAATTTCTTGTTCGTATTTGTAATCCGGTGCGATTCATGAATGTGTTGCAATATAATGAACAAGCTTATCTTTTAAAAAGATTGGTGAGCTAGCGCTGTAGCATAATAAAATACAGAAGAAGATATCTGAACCATTTGTTACATTTGCTGAATCGATTATTAATTGGAAGGCAGATTGGTGCACTGGGGGTTGAGTTGGGGGGGGGGTCACAATTCAGAATGGTGAATCTAAGAGTGTGCTTCACGTCGGCTATGGCATAACTCCTAACTGTGTTTTAAGCATTCTGTATTTTACTGTAATTTCAATTTCGAGGTGAAAAATAAAAGGTCAGTAGAACCAGTAAGCATCTTCGGGCCTTTCCGGCAAGCTCGGAAAACATATCCGAGGCTGCCGCGGTTTTCCGAGCTTGCCGAAAGATCCATGAAGGTAGATTTGAAAAGCTATGTATCCATTACAACTTTAGAAACAACAGTCTTGGTTTTATAAGACTCAAGTTACTGTTACTTTTTGTTCATTTACGTGCAGGTTAGACAACAAAACACGAAACTTCAGATCATATGTATTTTCAGATGATAAACACTTAATTGACAGGTCTTTCCGGCATACTCTGAAAAAGATTTGTGTTGTTGTTCTTTTTTTCCGAGCTTGCCGGAATTATCCACTAAGGTGGTAAAACTGTAAGGAAAGCTAGATGTCTAGAATCTTGGCATTATATGGCCAATTTTTTTCTTGTACTTTTATGTGTAGGTTAGACAATAAATTAAAAAGAATTCAGAATCCGGATCTAGACTGGTATTTAGTCAGCCCGGCTTCTATTTTTGTATGACAAAACGAAATTGTTATCGTATAATCTATCTACAGTAGTTTTCCCAGAATCCCCGACCGTGAAGTCGAGCATGCGTATTTCAGAAATATAGACTAACGTAGTTGCTAGCGCTCGAGAGCGCTAGCAATAAATGGGAAAAAATACATTGAACTTAATTTAAATCTGGACGGTGGAAAACAGGTAACAGTTTCTCGAATTCTGTTAATACAGTTAACGTTAAATTCATATCTCCCTTAAAATTGCGTTTATCATTTTTTAACAATTGAAAAATTAATTTCATTTCTTTCGTGAATGCTTTTTGGAGCAATGAGGTAGTTATTTATTATTTTCATACTTGATACTGTTTCTTGTTTTCCATATTGACCAAGTATATATATATAAATCAAAGTGTTAACTCAAATTCGAACATTTTTGGGTTCACTGGCAAATCCCAGTAGAACAGTACATGCATCAAATTTGATTGAATACTTTACAGGTATTAGTAAAATTATTCTTTGTACCAATTCTAAAACTGGTTTGACGTGTTTACAATAAAAAAAAAATGCTTCTGGCTCTCAGTGTTTGCTTTACAAAAAAGGCATTTGCCATTTGATAAACCCATTATACGTAGTTTTCCTCGGTGTACGAGTAGTATAAGATGTTATGCAAACATTTCCATTGGAATTCTTGAATTTTTTGTTTTAATTTAGCTTCGTAAATTGACCCCCAAATTCTTTCCCATGTAATGCCAATTTGCAGCAAATTCTCCCATTTTTCTTGAGATTTGGGAGTAACATTTTTGTTTAACACTCTTTGTAGGTCTTTAAGTTTTATATCATCAAAATTTATCAACTTATTTGTTTTCCTAACAATTAAGAAATTATCAAACAACACAAAACAGTTATTTATTTCTTTATCACTGATATTTGCAGTATTTCTCCTTGCAAGAATATCAATATAATTTTTAGGTATGGCGGCTTTGCTTTTACCTTGCTATATTCAAAAAACCAACTTCTTTTATCAAGAAGTTTTGTAAATATGTATGCATTGGTCTTAAAAGACTTACTATCTTTATCCCAAATATCATCAATAGTGTGTAAGCCACTTTTAATGAAAGACTCTATATATAGACTTTTACCTCGAAATTGTATATATTTATTTCCAAAAATCTGGCACTTCAAAATTTCATCTTTGCTTTCTGGTTGAAAATTCGATCTGAATTCACTGTATGCGAATAATGCATTTTTATAAAATGTAGAAAGTTTATTTAGAGAAATGTTGGAAAGGTCAGAACAGGTGCATAAAAATATTCTTGTTTTTGGATGTAAGTCTTTACTTTGTAACCAGAGTTTACCAATAGCATTCCAGTTTTCAAGTTCAGGGTGCATAATTTTGTATATTGTTTTGATTAGCTTACTTTTAATAAATGTAAATAAGTTAACCATGTGCTTTACTGAGGCAACAAACATTCCTATTCTACTTTGTTTACTTTCTGATCCCATACATAAGACCAGATAATGTCATTTATCTTTTTACTATAAATATTTGGTATGCCTCTCATTTCAATTTCACGTCCAATAATAGGAATTACTAGGTTTTTAATTATTAATGTTTTTTCCTTTAAATGTTAAATTTCTAGTTTTCCAAACATGAAGACAATTGGTAATTTTTTCTATTTTTTCCATCCAAATAGCTTTTATGTTAATATCATATCCATGGTTCACACCTAAAGTTTTAACATTTGTTGTTGTCCACTGTATTTTATTAAATTTAGGTTTTTTACCCTTTGATCTCCCAATGTAAAAACCCTTTGTTTTAGCAAAATTTATTTTTGCTCCTGATGCCTTTTCATATATTTCTAAATCTTTAAAGGATTCTTCTATAGATTCTTCATCCTTATTAAAAAGTTGTGTATCATCCGCAAACATATTGATTTTGCATTCAATATGCTGGATATTGTTAGGAATATGTATACCTTTAATGTTTGAATTTTGGCATATGGCACAAGCTAATGGCTCTATTTGTAATACATATAACAAGGGTGCTATAGGACAACCTTGTCTTGCTGACCTTGATCTTGTAAAATATTTGGATTGGAACCCATTTGTTTTAATGCAAGTTTTGGCATTTCTTAACAACATTATTATCCAGTTACAGTATTTATTTCCAAAATTAAAATTTTTCATAAGAATTGAAAATCAAAAGAATTTGTCGCTTTTTAAGAATTTATCATCCGCCTCTTTGTTGTTTTTTATAGTCCAATAGGATGTGAAGGATGACTCAATTTTTTGCATATTGCTTCGTTCGTTGTCCGTAAGATTTGCACGAGTAATAGTTTTAATCTTAACTAAAAAATATTGTCATTTGCTACAAAGCTACCCTAAAAAGTAAGGAATAAAGTTTGTTAAGATAGATAGGCCATGGCTCTTCCAAGATTGAGGTAGTACAAAATACAGCGCAAATGTTTTACTAAAAATCTTCGGAAGGACCACTTGATGCGAAAATACTGCACTGAGACAAGAAATGGAAGTCTCACGAGTACATGGTTGCATCAAGGACTAATTTACAATTTCCAGAGTAATATAAGAAAAATCACTGAAAGTATTCTCAAGAACTACTGCAGGGTAGATATACTGTACTTCGAAAATTATATATGAATCTCGATATGTATAAGTTTGCTGTATTGATCATTTTATAGTTTTACATCCAAAGTAAGAATATTTTACTGATAGAGAAGCAGATGTGGCCAAGGGCTTCAAATGTAGACATTTACTCTACATTCAGGGTTTTTGGGTAGTGAGGCTTTTTAGCAAGCCAACACCTGCTCTAACACGGGTTTAATAAAGACCCGTAATTTCACTTTAAAGTGATTAAAAAGTTGAACACTACTCGTAAAAGGCATTGTCCGCCATATTTCTATTTCATCGGCACTATCCAAACAACCCCTTTATAAGCCGGAGACCTTTTTAACAGTTCAAAGTATTTCGCTGTATAGGTCTCACCTGAAAAGACGTACATCTTACGTTGCCGTATTACTCGGTCACGATGAAATTATCAAATTTTACACACTTTTTTCGAGCCAGGAGAAAAGTAACATTAAATATACAAGTCAATGCATTATTTACAAACAGAAAATGCACATAAAACAAGGAATAAACTCAAAAAAATCTAAGACCACGAAAGGAATACTACATGTCGGCCACGAGTTTCAAGTGTGCAATCGGGTGTAACGAAATCGAAGGGTTTATATACCTGTGTGGAGGTGCCAAGTTATGAGTAGTGTTCAGCTTTAAAGTGCCGACCGCTTGTTGAAGAAAAAAAATAAATACCTGTTTTATATCAACTTAGGTTCGTCACGACCTTTGAACTGTTATAAGTACATGTACCTGTATTCAAACCGTTGTCTCTGGTGAATAGAGATTGGGAAGCTCTTTGTGTCCAATTAAAGATTGTTGAAAACATCGTTGCAATTGTACGTAGTTAGGCGAAGTAAGGGTTGTCAAGTTTTACAAGAAAAAATAAATGGCTTACAGATATACTTGTTTTAAGACACAAAATTGACTGCTAGCCCCTTATTTCGGTTGCGAAAGAGCCATCAAATCCTAGAAAGCTGTCCCTTTTTAAAGGCTCAGGGATTTTTTTTTTCATTCTAAAATCATCTGACATGTTGAGGTCACTCAATAAAAAAGAAAAATAGTGAGATAAAGTTTGACCTTGTTTTGCGGTCAGAGAGCGCTTTGTATTTACGTACACTTAATGGTAAATGTTTTTAAAAGTTCGTGGTAATAGTTCCTCTCGAACAGTCAATCTTTTAAACACATTTTTGTTTTTTCCTATTTCATTTTATATGCTGACTAAAAGTATGCATTTTTACATAAACATTGGGTTGACATTGAAAAATCATGAAGTTCCCACGGCATTTTTGTATGACTTTCTGATATGCTTCGAAGGACAATTTACGTATTTAACACTAGAGATGAAGTAGTGTCAGATTTAACAGTCCTTTTACAATTGCATTTAGTTCTTGCGAATTTAATACAATGTAACGAACATTAGATGTTTTCAATGGTCGAGATCCCAGTGATGACTTCACAAGGTTTTTAAAGGTCTATTTCAAGGATTTTTAATACATTCTTCTGCTCAGGATTTGTAGAAGAGTGAATATGAAGAGTTTTCCCCGGACATTTGATGGTCCACAATTGAATTGATTTGCTTTATTCGATAATAAAATGACATAGAAAATTATATTATTTTGATACAAAAAAAATAAATAAAACAGATACACAATTTTGTCAAATATGAAGTATGAAAAGAAAACTAACCTGGAGTATGCTTGATAATATACAGCACTGTCGCCATTATACGAGTACGATGTCAAATCCGTCCAAAATGGACATATAATTTGTCGTTCAGAAATAGCTGCCGAGTTCATTTCATTTATAGAAAGGCTGTTATATCTCTCCCCCATGCCTATGATGCCATTTGTACCAACCTGCATGTACATTTTAAATTTAAAAAAAAAACTTTTTTTTCTTGATAGAATATTTTTACGTGTTTTATAATTAAGAAATGAAAGCATACCTTCAAATGATATAGTGACTACGTATATATATATTTATGAACATGTATACACATTAATAAATAAAAGATGCACGTTCCCTTCACCTGATGTTTTATCTTAACAAAAATGATTCACTTTGAATTTTGAATGTTAAAATACTATCAGAAGGATTAACGACACCATCTTTTCAGATCACTTATGCATGTATTAATAATTCCTCTTAAGCATTTATCATATAGCTTTTAGTAAAAACTTTTTACAATGAACATAAAGACATCAAACAAAAAAATGTTTAAAATTCTATATTTTTATATTTTTCATTGAATGCAAACTAAAGTATTTTAAAGGATAAGGAGTGATTTGAATTTCATATGGGAATATCAATATGAAATTACATACATAACATTACAAATTAAAAACAGGTAAGAATTTAAAGCATTAAAAACTTTTCTTCTTCAACTTTTCATTTTGATTTGAAATTGAATTTATAAAACAATTAAACTTACATAAACACTCGAAAATCCTCCATCTGAACCATCTCCAACGAACACTTGTGTTGCCGACCGCAATTTTGTACTTGCAAGATCATCACCAATCAAATACGAATCTCCAAATGCCGACCCGTACTCTAGAGGACTGGACAAAGCCATAGCAGTGGTTGTTGGTGCAGTAGTACTAGTTGTTGTTGTTGGCTCTGTAGTAGTAGTGGTTGTTGTTGGCTCAGGAGTAGTTGTGGTTGTTGTAGGCTCTGTAGTAGTTGTAATTGTTGTTGGCTCTGTAATAGTTGTGGTTGTTGTTGGCTCTGAAGTTAATGTTGTGGTTGTTGTTTGTTCAGTAATACTAGTGGTACTTGTTAGTTCTCTAGTAGTAGTGGTAGTGGGTGCAGTGGTAGTTGTAGTTGTTGTTGGCTCTGTAGTAGTAGTGGTTGTTGTTGGCTCAGTAATAGTTGTGGTTGTTGTTGGCTCTGTACTACTTGTTGTTGTTGGTGGTGCAGTGGTAGTAGTTGTTATTGTTGGCTCTGTAATAGTAGTAGTTGTTGTTGGTTCTGTAGTAGTAGTGGTTGTTGTTGGTTCAGTAGTACTAGAGGTCATTGTTGATTCTGTACTAGAAGTGGGTGTTGGTGCACTAGTAGTAGTTATTGTTGGCTTTGTAGTTATTGTTGTGGTTGTTGTTGGCTCAGTAGTAGTTTTGATTGTTGTTGGCTCTGTACTTGTAGTTGTGGTTGTTGTTAATTCTGTAGTAGTTTTGGTTGTTGTTGTCTCAACAGTAGTAGTGGTTGTTGTTGGTAATGATGTAGTTGAAAGTGTTGTTGGCTCTGAAGTAGTAGTTGTTGGCTCAGTAGTAGTAGTGCTTGTTGTTGGTTCTGTGGAAGTAGTGGTTGTTGGTTCAGTAGTACTAGTGGTCATTGTTGTTTCTGTAGAAGAAGTGGTTGTAGGTTCACTGGTAGTATTTGTTGTTGGCTCTGTAGTTATTGTTGGCTCAGTAGTAGTTGTGGTTGTTGTTGGTTCAACAGTAGTAGTGGTTGTTGTTGGTGATAAGGTAGTTGAAGTTGTCGCTGGCTCTGTAGTAGTAGTTATTGTTAGCTCCGTAGTACTAGTGGTCGTTGTTGGTACTGTAGTAGTAGTGGTTGTTGGTTCAGTCATACTAGTGGTTGTTGTTATTTCTTTAGTAGAGGTGGTTATTGCTGCAGTGGTAGTAGTTGTTGTTGTTGGCTCTGTAGTAGTAGTTGTTGTCGGCTCAGTGGTTGTTGTTGGCTCAGTAGTAGTTGTGGTTGTTGTTTGTTCTGTAGTAGTAGTGGTTGTTGTTGGTTCAGCAGTACTAGCGGTCATTGTAGGTTCTGTAGTTGAAGTTGGTGGCTCAGTAGTATTTATTGTTGTTGGTTCAGTTGTAGTAGAGGTTGTTTTTGGTTCTGTAGTAGTAGTGGTTGTTGGTTCAGTCGTACTAGTTGTTGTTGTTGGTACTGATATAGTTAAAGTTGTTGTTGCCTCTGTAGTAGCTATTGTTGTTGGTTCAGTAGTACTAGTGGTTGTTGTTGTTTCTGTAGTAGAAGTGGATGTTAGTGCGGTGGATGTAGTTGTTCTTGTTGGCTCTATACTTGTTGTGGTTGTTGTTTGTTCAGTAGTACTAGTGGTTGTTGTGGGTTCTGTAGCAGTAGTAGTTATTGTTGATTCAGTAGTACTAGTGGTTGAACTTGGTTTTCTAGTTGTTGTTGTGGTTGTTGTTGGCTCAGTAGTACTAGTGGTCGTTGTTGATTCTGTAGTAGAAGTGGTTGTTGGTGAAGTGGTAGTGGTTGTTGTTGGCTCTGTAGTTGTTGTTCTTGTTGGTTCAGTAGTAGTTGTGGTTGTTGTTGGTTCTGTAGTAGTAGTGCTTGTTGTTGTTTCATAAGTAGTAGTGGTTGTTGTTGGTACTGATGTAGTTGTGGTTGTTGTTGGCTCTGTAGTAGTTATTGTTGTTGGTTCAGTTGTAGCAGAGGTTGTTGTTGGTTCTGTAGTAGAAGTGGTTGTTGTTGATTCAGTAGTACTAGGGGTTGTTCTTAGTTCAGTAGTACTTGTGGTCATTGTTAGTTCTGTAGTTGTTGTTGTGGTTGTTGTTGGCTCAGTAGTAGTTGTGGTTGTTGTTGGTTCTGAAGTAGTAGTGGTTGTTGTTGGCTCTATAGTTATAGTTGTGGTTGTTGTTGGCTCTGTTGTAGTTGTGGTTGTTGTTGGTTCTGTAGTAGTAGTAGTTGTTGTGGGCTCTGTAGTTGTAGTTGTTGTTGTTGTTGGCTCTGTAGTAGTTGTGGTTGTTATTTTCTCAACAGTAGTACTGGTTGTTGTTGGTACTGATGTAGTTGAAGTTCTTGTTAGCTCTGTAGTAGTTATTGTTGTTGGTTCAGTTGTAGTAGAGGTTGTTGTTGGTTCTGTATTAGTAGTGGTTGTTGTTGATTCAGTAGTACTAGTGGTGATTGTTGGTTCTGTAGTATAAGTGGTTGTTGGAGCAGTGGTAGTAGTTGTTGTTGTTGGCTCTGTAGTTGTTGTTGTGGTTGTTGTTTGTTCAGTAGTACTAGTGGTTGTTGTTGGTTCTGTAGCAGTTGTAGTTGTTAATAGTTCAGTAGTACTAATGGTCAAACTTGGTTCTGTTGTTGTTGTTGTGGTTGTTGTTGGCTCAGTAGTAGTTGTGGTTGTTGTTGGCTCAGTGGTTGTTGTTGGCTCAGTAGTAGTTGTTCTAGTAGATTCTGTAGTAGTAGTAGTTGTTGTTGGCTCTGTAGTTGTAGTTGTGGTTGTTGTTGGCTCTGTAGTAGTTGTGGGTCTTGTTGCTTCTGTAGTAGTAGTGGTTGTTGTTGGTTCAGTAGTACTAGTGGTCATTGTTGGTTCTGTAGTAGAAGTGGTTGTTGTTGGTTCAGTAGTACTAGTGGTCGTTGTTGGTTCTGTAGTAGAAGTCGTTGTTGGAGCAGTGGTAGTAGTAGTTGTTGTTGGCTGCGTAGTTGTTGTTGTTGTTGGCTCAGTAGTAGTTGTGGTTGTTGTTGGTTCTGTAGTAGTAGTGGTTGTTGTTGGCTCTGTAGTTGAAGTTGTTGTTGGCTCTGTAGTAGTTATGGTTGTTGTTGGTTCTTTAGTAGTAGCAGTAAGTGTTGTTTGTTCTGTAGTAGTAGTTGTGGTTGTTGTTGGCTCTGTAGTAGTTGTGGTTGTTGTTGTTTCATAAGTAGTAGTGGTTGTTGTTGGTACTGATGTAGTTGAAGTTGTTGGCTCTGTAGTAGTTATTGTTGTTGGTTCAGTTGTAGTAGAGGTTGTTGTTGGTTCTGTAGTAGAAGTGGTTATTGTTGGTTCAGTAGTACTAGTGGTCGTTGTTGGTTCTGTAGTAGAAGTCGTTGTTGGAGCAGTGGTAGTACTTGTTGTTGTTGGCTCCGTAGTTGTTGTTGCTGTTGTTGGCTCAGTAGTAGTTGTGGTTGTTGTTGGTTCTGTTGTAGTAGTAGTTGTTGTTGGCTCTGTAGTTGAAGTTGTTGTTGGCTCAGTAGTAGTTGTGGTTGTTGCTGGTTCTTTAGTAGTAGTAGTAGTAGTAGGTGTTGTTGGTTCTGTAGTTGTAGTTGTGGTTGTTGTTGGCTCTGTAGTAGTTGTGGTTGTTGTTTTTTCATAAGTAGTAGTGGTTGTTGTTGGTACTGATGTAGTTGAAGTTGTTGTTGGCTCTGTAGTAGCTATTGTTGTTGGATCAGTTGTAGTAGAGGTTGTTGTTGGTTCTGCAGTAGAAGTGGTTGTTGTTGGTTCAGTAGTAGTAGTGGTCGTTGTTGGTTCTGTAGTAGAAGTCGTTGTTGGAGCAGTGGTAGTAGTTGTTGTTGTTGGCTCCGTAGTTGTGGTTGTTGTTGGCTCAGTAGTAGTTGTGGTTGTTGTTGGTTCTGTAGTAGTAGTGGTTGTTGTTGACTCTGTAGTTGAAGTGGTTGTTGTTGACTCAGTAGTAGTAGTTATTGTTGTTGGTTCAATTGTAGTAGAGGTTGTTGTTGGTTCTGTAGTAGAAGTGGTTGTTGTTGGTTCAGTAGTACTTGTGGTCTTTGTTGGTTCTGTAGTAGAATTCGTTGTTGGAGCAGTGGTAGTAGTTGTTGTTGTTGGCTCTGTAGTTGTTGTTGTTGTTCGTTCAGTAGTAGTTGAAGTTGTTGTTGGCTCAGTAGTAGTTGTGGTTGTCTGTTCTTTAGTAGTAGTAGTAGGTGTTGTTGGTTCTGTAGTTGTAGTTGTGGTTGTTGTTGGCTCTGTAGTAGTTGTGGTTGTTGTTGTTTCATAAGTAGTAGTGGTTGTTGTTGGTACTGATGTAGTTGAAGTTGTTGTTGGCTCTGTAGTAGTAATTGTTGTTGGTTCAGTTCTGGTAGATGTTGTTGTTGGTTCTGTAGTAGAAGTGGTTGTTGGCTCCGTAGTTGTTGTTGTTGTTGTTGGTTCAGTAGTAGTTGTGGTTGTTGTTGGTTCTGTAGTAGTAGTGGTTGTTTTTGGCTCTGAAGTTGAAGTTGTTGTTGGCTCAGTAGTAGTTGTGGTTGTTGTTGGTTCTTTAGTAGTATTAGTAGTTGGTGTTGTTGGTTCTGTAGTTGTAGTTGTGATTGTTGTTGGCTCTGTAGTAGTTGTGGTTGTTGTTGTTTCATAAGTAGTAGTGGTTGTTGTTGGAACTGATGTAGTTGAAGTTGTTGTTGGCTCTGTAGTAGTTATTGTTGTTGGTTCAGTTGTAGTAGAGGTTGTTGTTGGTTCTGTAGTAGAAGTGGTTGTTGTTGGTTCAGTAGTACTAGTGGTCATTGTTGGTTCTGTAGTAGAAGTCGTTGTTGGAGCAGTGGTAGTAGTTGTTGTTGTTGGCTCTGTAGTTGTTGTTGTTGGTGTTGTTGGCTCAATAGTAGTTGTGGTTGTTGTTGGTTCTGTAGTAGTAGTGGTTATTGTTGGCTCTGTAGTTGAAGTTGTTGTTGGCTCTGTAGTAGTGATTGTTGTTAGTTCAGTTGTAGTAGAGGATGTTGTTGGTTCTGTAGTAGAAGTGGTTGTTGTTGCTTCAGTAGTACTAGTGGTCTTTGTTGGTTCTGTAGTAGAAGTCGTTGTTGGAGCAGTGGTAGTACTTGTTGTTGTTGGCTCCGTAGTTGTTGTTGTTGTTGGCTCAGTAGTAGTTGTGGTTGTTGATGGTTTTGCAGTAGTAGTGGTTGTTGTTGGCTCTGTAGTAGTTGTGGTTGTTGTTGTTTCATAAGTAGTAGTGGTTGTTGTTGGTACTGATGTAGTTGAAGTTGTTGTTGGCTCTGTAGTAGTTATTGTTGTTGGTTCAGTTGTAGTAGAGGTTGTTGTTGGTTCTGTAGTAGAAATGGTTGTTGTTGGTTCAGTAGTACTAGTGGTCATTGTTGGTTCTGTAGTAGAAGTCGTTGTTGGAGCAGTGGTAGAACTTGTTGTTGTTGGCTCCGTAGTTGTTGTTGTTGTTGTTGTTGACTCAGTAGTAGTTGTGGTTGTTGTTGGTTCTGTAGTAGTAGTGGTTGTTGTTGGCTCTGTAGTTGAATTTGTTTTTGGCTCAGTAGTAGTTGTGGTTGTTGTTGGTTCTGTAGTAGTAGTGGTAGGTGTTGTTGGTTCTGTAGTTGTAGTTGTGGTTGTTGTTGGCTCTGTAGTAGTTGTGGTTGTTGTTGTTTCATAAGTAGTAGTGGTTGTTGTTGGTACTGATGTAGTTGAAGTTGTCGTTGGCTCTGTAGTAGTTATTGTTGTTGGTTCAGTTGTAGTAGAGGTTGTTGTTGTTTCTGTAGTAGAAGTGGTTGTTGTTGGTTCAGTTGTACTAGTGGTCTTTGCTGGTTCTGTAGTAGAAGTCGTTGTTGGAGCAATGGTAGTAGTTGTTGTTGTTGGCTCCGTAGTTGTTATTGTTGTTGGCTCTGTAGTAGTTGTGGTTGTTGATGGTTCTGTAGTAGTAGTGGTTGTTGTTGGCTCTGTAGTTGAAGTTGTTGTTGTTGGCTCAGTAGTAGTAGTTATTGTTGTTGGTTCAGTTGTAGTAGAGGTTGTTGTTGGTTCTGTAGTAGAAGTGGTTGTTGCTGGTTCAGTAGTACTTGTGGTCTTTGTTGGTTCTGTAGTAGAAGTCATTGTTGGAGCAGTGGTAGAAGTTGTTGTTGTTGGCTCTGTAGTTGTTGTTGTTGGTTCAGTAGTAGTTGTGGTTGTTGTTGGTTCTGTAGTAGTAGTGGTTGTTGTTGGCTCTGTAGTTGAAGTTGTTGTTGGCTCTGTAGTAGTGATTGTTGTTGGTTCAGTTGTAGTAGAGGATGTTGTTGGTTCTGTAGTAGAAGTGGTTGTTGTTGGTTCAGTAGTACTAGTGGTCTTTGTTGGTTCTGTAGTAGAAGTCGTTGTTGGAGCAATGGTAGTAGTTGTTGTTGTTGGCTCCGTAGTTGTTGTTGTTGTTGGCTTTGTAGTAGTTGTGGTTGTTGTTGGTTCTGTAGTTGGAGTGGTTGTTGTTGGCTCTGTAGTTGAAGTTGTTGTTGTTGGCTCAGTAGTAGTAGTTATTGATGTTGGTTCAGTTGTAGTTGTGGTTGTTGTTGGTTCTGTAGTAGAAGTGGTTGTTGTTGGTTCAGTAGTAGAAGTGGTCATTGTTGGTTCTGTAGTAGAAGTCGTTGTTGGAGCAGTGGTAGAAGTTGTTGTTGTTGGCTCCGTAGTTGTTGTTGTTGGTTCAGTAGTAGTTGTGGTTGTTGTTGGTTCTGTAGTAGTAGTGGTTGTTGTTGGCTCTGTAGTTGAAGTTGTTGTTGGCTCAGTAGTAGTTGTGGTTGTTGTTGGTTCTTTAGTAGTAGTAGTAGGTGTTGTTGGTTCTGTAGTTGTAGTTGTGGTTGTTGTTGGCTCTGTAGTAGTTGTGGTTGTTGTTGTTTCATAAGTAGTAATGGTTGTTGTTGGTACTGATGTAGTTGAAGTTGTTGTTGGCTCTGTAGTAGTTATTGTTGTTGGTTCAGTTGTAGTAGAGGTTGTTGTTGGTTCTGTAGTAGAAGTGGTTGTTGTTGGTTCAGTAGTACTAGTGGTCATTGTTGGTTGTGTAGTAGAAGTGGTTGTTGGAGCAGTAGTAGTAGCTGTTGTTGTTTGGTCTGTAGTTGTTGTTGTGGTTGTTGTTGGTTCAGTAGTACTGGTCCTTGTTGTTGGTTCTGTAGTAGTAGTAGTTGTTGTTGGTTCAGTACCACTAGTTGTCGGACTTGATTCTGTACTTGTTGTTGTGGTTGTTGTTGGCTCAGTAGTAGTAGTGCTTGTTGTTGGTTCTGTAGTAATAATGGTTGTTGTTGGTTCAGTAGTACTAGTGGTCTTTGTTGGTTCTGTAGTTGTTGTTGTGGTTGTTGTTGGCTCAGTAGTAGTTGTGGTTGGTTTTGGTTCTGTAGTAGTAGTGGTTGTTTTTGTTTCAGTTGTACTAGTTGTCTTTGCTGGTTCTGTGGTAGAAGTGGTTGGTGCAGTTATAGTGGTTGTTGTTGTTGGCTCAGTAGTAGTTTTGGTTGTTGTTGGTTCTGTAGTAGTAGTAGTTGTTGTTGTTGGCTCTGTAGTTGTAGTTGTGGTTGTTGTTGGCTCTGTAGTAGTTGTGGTTGCTGTTGTTTCATAAGTCATAGTGGTTGTTGTTGGTACTGATGTAGTTAATGTTGTTGTTGGCTCTGTAGAAGTAGTGCTTGTTGTTGGTTCTGTGGTAATAGTGGTTGTTGTTGGTTCACTGGTACTAGTAGTCGTTGTTGGCTCCGTAGTTGTTGTTGCTGTTGTCTCAGTAGTAGTTGTGGTTGTTGTTGGTTCTGTAGTAGTAGTGGTTGTTGTTGGCTCTGTAGTTGAAGTTGTTGTTGGCTCAGTAGTAGTTGTGGTTGTTGTTGGTTCTTTAGTAGTAGTAGTAGTAGGTGTTGTTGGTTCTGTAGTTGTAGTTGTGGTTGTTGTTGGCTCTGTAGTAGTTGTGGTTGTTGTTGTTTCATAAGTAGTAGTGGTTGTTGTTGGTACTGATGTTGTTGAAGTTGTTGGCTCTGTAGTAGTTATTGTTGTTGGTTCAGTTGTAGTAGAGGTTGTTGTTGGTTCTGTAGTAGAAGTGGTTGTTGTTGGTTCAGTAGTACTAGTGGTCATTGTTGGTTCTGAAGTAGAAGTTGTTGTTGGAGCAATGGTAGTAGTTGTTGTTGTTGGCTCCGTAGTTGTTGTTGTTGTTGTTGTTGGCTCAGTAGTAGTTGTGGTTGTTGTTGGTTCTGTAGTAGTAGTGGTTGTTGTTGGCTCTGTAGTTGAAGTTGTTGTTGGCTCAGTAGTAGTTGTGGTTGTTGTTGGTTCTTTAGTAGTAGTAGTAGGTGTTGTTGGTTCTGTAGTTGTAGTTGTGGTTTTTGTTGGATCTGCAGTAGTTGTGGTTGTTGTTGTTTCATAAGTAATAGTGGTTGTTGTTGGTACTGATGTAGTTAATGTTGTTGTTGGCTCTGTAGAAGTAGTGCTTGTTGTTGGTTCTGTGGTAATAGTGGTTGTTGTTGGTTCACTGGTACTAGTGGTCGTTGTTGGCTCCGAAGTTGTTGTTGTTGTTGTTGGCTCAGTAGTAGTTGTGGTTGTTGTTGGTTCTGTAGTAGTAGTGGTTGTTGGCTCTGAAGTTGAAGTTGTTGTTGGCTCAGTAGTAGTTGTGGTTGTTGTTGGTTCTTTAGTAGTAGCAGTAGGAGTTGTTGGTTCTGTAGTTGTAGTTGTGGTTGTTGTTGGCTCTGTAGTAGTTGTGGTTGTTGTTGGCTCTGTAGTTGAAGTACTTGTTGGCTCAGTAGTAGTTGTAGTTGTTGGTTTTTTAGTAGTAGTAGTAAGTGTTGTTTGTTCTGTAGTTGTAGTTGTGGTTGTTGTTGGCTCTGTAGTAGTTGTGGTTGTTGTTGTTTCATAAGTAGTAGTGGTTGTTGTTGGTACTGATGTAGTTGAAGTTGTTGTTGGCTCTGTAGTAGTTGTGGTTGTTGATGGTTCTGTAGTAGTAGTGGTTTTTGTTGGCTCTGTAGTTGAAGTTGTTGTTGGCTCAGTAGTAGTAGTTATTGTTGTTGGTTCAGTTGTAGTAGAGGATGTTGTTGGTTCTGTAGTAGAAGTGGTTGTTGTTGGTTCAGTAGTATTAGTGGTCATTGTTGGTTCTGTAGTAGAAGTCGTTGTTGGAGCAGTGGTAGTAGTTGTTGTTGTTGGCTCTGTAGTTGTTGTTGTTGGTGTTGTTGGCTCCATAGTAGTTGTGGTTGTTGTTGGTTCTGTAGTAGTAGTGGTTATTGTTGGCTCTGTAGTTGAAGTTGTTGTTGGCTCTGTAGTAGTGATTGTTGTTGGTTCAGTTGTAGTAGAGGATGTTGTTGGTTCTGTAGTAGAAGTGGTTGTTGTTGCTTCAGTAGTACTAGTGGTCTTTGTTGGTTCTGTAGTAGAAGTCGTTGTTGGAGCAATGGTAGTAGTTGTTGTTGTTGGCTCCGTAGTTGTTGTTGTTGATGGCTCTGTAGTAGTTGTGGTTGTTGTTGGTTCTGTAGTTGGAGTGGTTGTTGTTGGCTCTGTAGTTGAAGTTGTTGTTGTTGGCTCAGTAGTAGTAGTTATTGATGTTGGTTCAGTTGTAGTAGAGGTTGTTGTTGGTTCTGTAGTAGAAGTGGTTGTTGTTGGTTCAGTAGTAGAAGTGGTCTTTGTTGGTTCTGTAGTAGAAGTCGTTGTTGGAGCAGTGGTAGAAGTTGTTGTTGTTGGCTCCGTAGTTGTTGTTGTTGTTGGCTCAGTAGTAGTTGTGGTTGTTGATGGTTCTGTAGTGGTAGTGGTTGTTGTTGGCTCTGTAGTAGTTGTGGTTGTTGTTGTTTCATAAGTAGTAGTGGTTGTTGTTGGTACTGATGTAGTTGAAGTTGTTGTTGGCTCTGTAGTAGTTATTGTTGTTGGTTCAGTTGTAGTAGAGGTTGTTGTTGGTTCTGTAGTAGAAATGGTTGTTGTTGGTTCAGTAGTACTAGTGGTCATTGTTGGTTCTGTAGTAGAAGTCGTTGTTGGAGCAGTGGTAGAACTTGTTGTTGTTGGCTCCGTAGTTGTTGTTGTTGTTGTTGTTGACTCAGTAGTAGTTGTGGTTGTTGTTGGTTCTGTAGTAGTAGTGGTTGTTGTTGGCTCTGTAGTTGAATTTGTTTTTGGCTCAGTAGTAGTTGTGGTTGTTGTTGGTTCTGTAGTAGTAGTGGTAGGTGTTGTTGGTTCTGTAGTTGTAGTTGTGGTTGTTGTTGGCTCTGTAGTAGTTGTGGTTGTTGTTGTTTCATAAGTAGTAGTGGTTGTTGTTTGTACTGATGTAGTTGAAGTTGTCGTTGGCTCTGTAGTAGTTATTGTTGTTGGTTCAGTTGTAGTAGAGGTTGTTGTTGTTTCTGTAGTAGAAGTGGTTGTTGTTGGTTCAGTAGTACTAGTGGTCTTTGCTGGTTCTGTAGTAGAAGTCGTTGTTGGAGCAATGGTAGTAGTTGTTGTTGTTGGCTCCGTAGTTGTTGTTGTTGTTGGCTCTGTAGTAGTTGTGGTTGTTGTTGGTTCTGTAGTAGTAGTGGTTGTTGTTGGCTCTGTAGTTGAAGTTGTTGTTGTTGGCTCAGTAGTAGTAGTTATTGTTGTTGGTTCAGTTGTAGTAGAGGTTGTTGTTGGTTCTGTAGTAGAAGTGGTTGTTGTTGGTTCAGTAGTACTTGTGGTCTTTGTTGGTTCTGTAGTAGAAGTCATTGTTGGAGCAGTGGTAGAAGTTGTTGTTGTTGGCTCTGTAGTTGTTGTTGTTGGTTCAGTAGTAGTTGTGGTTGTTGTTGGTTCTGTAGTAGTAGTGGTTGTTGTTGGCTCTGTAGTTGAAGTTGTTGTTGGCTCTGTAGTAGTGATTGTTGTTGGTTCAGTTGTAGTAGAGGATGTTGTTGGTTCTGTAGTAGAAGTGGTTGTTGTTGGTTCAGTAGTACTAGTGGTCTTTGTTGGTTCTGTAGTAGAAGTCGTTGTTGGAGCAATGGTAGTAGTTGTTGTTGTTGGCTCCGTAGTTGTTGTTGTTGTTGGCTTTGTAGTAGTTGTGGTTGTTGTTGGTTCTGTAGTTGGAGTGGTTGTTGTTGGCTCTGTAGTTGAAGTTGTTGTTGTTGGCTCAGTAGTAGTAGTTATTGATGTTGGTTCAGTTGTAGTAGAGGTTGTTGTTGGTTCTGTAGTAGAAGTGGTTGTTGTTGGTTCAGTAGTAGAAGTGGTCATTGTTGGTTCTGTAGTAGAAGTCGTTGTTGGAGCAGTGGTAGAAGTTGTTGTTGTTGGCTCCGTAGTTGTTGTTGTTGGTTCAGTAGTAGTTGTGGTTGTTGTTGGTTCTGTAGTAGTAGTGGTTGTTGTTGGCTCTGTAGTTGAAGTTGTTGTTGGCTCAGTAGTAGTTGTGGTTGTTGTTGGTTCTTTAGTAGTAGTAGTAGGTGTTGTTGGTTCTGTAGTTGTAGTTGTGGTTGTTGTTGGCTCTGTAGTAGTTGTGGTTGTTGTTGTTTCATAAGTAGTAATGGTTGTTATTGGTACTGATGTAGTTGAAGTTGTTGTTGGCTCTGTAGTAGTTATTGTTGTTGGTTCAGTTGTAGTAGAGGTTGTTGTTGGTTCTGTAGTAGAAGTGGTTGTTGTTGGTTCAGTAGTACTAGTGGTCATTGTTGGTTCTGTAGTAGAAGTGGTTGTTGGAGCAGTAGTAGTAGTTGTTGTTGTTTGGTCTGTAGTTGTTGTTGTGGTTGTTGTTGGTTCAGTAGTACTGGTCCTTGTTGTTGGTTCTGTAGTAGTAGTAGTTGTTGTTGGTTCAGTACCACTAGTTGTCGGACTTGATTCTGTACTTGTTGTTGTGGTTGTTGTTGGCTCAGTAGTAGTAGTGCTTGTTGTTGGTTCTGTAGTAATAATGGTTGTTGTTGGTTCAGTAGTACTAGTGGTCTTTGTTGGTTCTGTAGTTGTTGTTGTGGTTGTTGTTGGCTCAGTAGTAGTTGTGGTTGGTTTTGGTTCTGTAGTAGTAGTGGTTGTTTTTGTTTCAGTTGTACTAGTTGTCTTTGCTGGTTCTGTGGTAGAAGTGGTTGGTGCAGTTATAGTGGTTGTTGTTGTTGGCTCAGTAGTAGTTTTGGTTGTTGTTGGTTCTGTAGTAGTAGTAGTTGTTGTTGTTGGCTCTGTAGTTGTAGTTGTGGTTGTTGTTGGCTCTGTAGTAGTTGTGGTTGCTGTTGTTTCATAAGTCATAGTGGTTGTTGTTGGTACTGATGTAGTTAATGTTGTTGTTGGCTCTGTAGAAGTAGTGCTTGTTGTTGGTTCTGTGGTAATAGTGGTTGTTGTTGGTTCACTGGTACTAGTGGTCGTTGTTGGCTCCGTAGTTGTTGTTGCTGTTGTCTCAGTAGTAGTTGTGGTTGTTGTTGGTTCTGTAGTAGTAGTGGTTGTTGTTGGCTCTGTAGTTGAAGTTGTTGTTGGCTCAGTAGTAGTTGTGGTTGTTGTTGGTTCTTTAGTAGTAGTAGTAGTAGGTGTTGTTGGTTCTGTAGTTGTAGTTGTGGTTGTTGTTGGCTCTGTAGTAGTTGTGGTTGTTGTTGTTTCATAAGTAGTAGTGGTTGTTGTTGGTACTGATGTTGTTGAAGTTGTTGGCTCTGTAGTAGTTATTGTTGTTGGTTCAGTTGTAGTAGAGGTTGTTGTTGGTTCTGTAGTAGAAGTGGTTGTTGTTGGTTCAGTAGTACTAGTGGTCATTGTTGGTTCTGAAGTAGAAGTCGTTGTTGGAGCAATGGTAGTAGTTGTTGTTGTTGGCTCCGTAGTTGTTGTTGTTGTTGTTGTTGGCTCAGTAGTAGTTGTGGTTGTTGTTGGTTCTGTAGTAGTAGTAGTTGTTGTTGGCTCTGTAGTTGAAGTTGTTGTTGGCTCAGTAGTAGTGGTAGTTGTTGTTGGTTCTTTAGTAGTAGTAGTAGGTGTTGTTGGTTCTGTAGTTGTAGTTGTGGTTTTTGTTGGATCTGCAGTAGTTGTGGTTGTTGTTGTTTCATAAGTAATAGTGGTTGTTGTTGGTACTGATGTAGTTGAAGTTGTTGTTGGCTCTGTAGTTTTTGTTGTTGTTGGCTCCGTAGTTGTTGTTGTTGTTGTTGGCTCAGTAGTAGTTGTGGTTGTTGTTGGTTTTGTAGTAGTAGTGGTTGTTGTTGGCTCTGTAGTTGAAGTTGTTGTTGGCTCAGTAGTAGTTGTGGTTGTTGTTGGTTCTTTAGTAGTAGTAGTAGGAGTTGTTGGTTCTGTAGTTGTAGTTGTGGTTGTTGTTGGCTCTGCAGTAGTTGTGGTTGTTGTTTCATAAGTAGAAGTGGTTGTTGTTGGTACTGATGTAGTTGAAGTTGTTGTTGGCTCTGTAGTAGTTATTGTTGTTGGTTCAGTTGTAGTAGAGGTTTTCGTTGGTTCTGTTGTAGTAGTGGTTGTTGTTGATCCAGTAGTAATAGTGGTCGTTGTTGATTCTGTAGTAGAAGTGGTTGTTGGAGCAGTGGTAATAGTTGTTATTGTTCGCTCTGCAGTTGTTGTTGTGGTTGTTGTTTGTTCAGTAGTACTAGTAGTTGTTGTTAGTTCTGTAGCAGTAGTGGTTGTTGTTGGTTCAGTAGTACTAGTAGTCAATGTTGGTTCTGTAGTTGTTGTTGTGGTTGTTGTTGGCTCAGTAGTAGTTGTGGTTGTTGTTGGTTCTGTAGTAGTAGTGGTTGTTGTTGATTCAGTAGTACTAGTGGTCGTTGTTGGTTCTGTAGTAGAAGTGTTTGTTGGTGCAGTGATAGTAGTTGTTGTTGTTGGCTCCGTAGTTGTTGTTGTTGACTCAGTGGTAGTTGTGGTTGTTGTTGGTCCTGTAGTAGTAGTGGTTGTTTTTGGCTCTGTAGTTGAAGTTGTTGTTATTGTTGGCTCAGTAGTAGTTGTGATTGTTGTTGGTTCTGTAGTAGTAGTAGTTGTTGTTGTTGGCTCTGTAGTTGTAGTTGTGGTTGTTGTTGTCTGAACAGAGGTAGTGGTTGTTGTTGGTACTGATGTAGTTGAAGTTGTTGTCTCTGTAATAGCAGTTGTTGTTGGCTTAGTAGTAGTAGTGCTTGTTATTGGTTCTGTAGTAATAGTGGTTGTTGTTGGTTCAGTAGTACTACTAGTCGTTGTTGGTTCTGTAGTTGTTGTTGTGGTTGTTGTTGGCTCAGTAGTAGTTGTGGTTGTTGTTGGTTCTGTCGTAGTAGTGGTAGTTGTTGGTTCAGTAGTACTAGTTGTCGTTGTTGGTTCTGTAGTAGAAGTGGTTGTTGGTGCAGTGGTAGTGGTTGTTGTTGTTGGCTCGGTAGCTGTTGTTGTTGGCTCAGTAGTAGTTGTGGTTGTTGTTGGTTCTGTAGTAGTAGTGGTTGTTCTTGGCTCTGTAGTTGAAGTTGTTGTTATTGTTGGCTCAGTAGTAGTTGTGGTTGTTGTTGGTTCAGTTGTAGTTCTGGTTGTTGTTGGTTGTGTAGTACTAGTGGTCTTTGTTGGTTCTGTAGTAGTAGTGGTAGTTTGTCCAGTGGTCGTAGTTGTTGCTGGCTCTGTAGGGGAAGTGGTTGTTTTTGGATCAGTAGCTGTAGTGGTTGTTGTTGGCTCAGTAGTAGTTGTGGTTGTTGTTGGCTCTGTAGTAGTAGTAGTATTGGTTTTTGTTGGCTCAGTAATACTAGTAGTGGATGTTGGTTCAGTGGTAGTAGTGTTACTAATTTGTTCAGGAATAGAAGTGGCTGCCATTACTAGTAATTCTTTTGTCATGAAGATTATGAGAAGAATTACTATGCGATATAAAATATTCTTCATATTGAATCATATTACTTTGGGACACCGGTCTCAGTCTAGTAAAATATAGAAAAAAAAGTATGTTTGTAAATTATTTTCATTTTCAAAAAAGGAAAAAGATAAATATTATTTCGAGTGGTGTTTATTTGATATGATGGATTTTAGACTTTTTTCATCAGCCTATATAAACATCCTTATTGGTTTCAATCAAAATTCTGATTGCGCCATTCGGAAAAGGGTGCTTTTGACGATTTCTACACATAGGTCAAAAGGTCCAAGTTCAAGGTCGTAAATTTATACATTCCGTCTATGTGTAACACTTTCGTTGCCGGGCGATATCTCAAGAAACTTTTGAGCTTTTGCAATGAAATTTTATACCATAACTCCCTAGGGTCTCTCTCACCCCTCTCAAAGTGTCCCGCCCCGTTTTTTTTTTTTTTTTAATTAAGGTCTTCCGTCTCCAACGGAAGACCTTATTGTTTTCGTTCGGTTTCTTTTTCCCTATTATTATTAGGGTCTTCCGTCTTCAGCGGAAGACCCTTCTATTATTCTTCGGTTTCTTTTTTACCTTTATTATTATTTTTATTTTTTTTTCTTCTTACAAAATTTGTGCAGACGATTTCTCAGAGATGGCTCGTTCGATTTTATTCAAATTTTCGTGAAAGATGCGTTGATATCTGAAGTTAATTCCGGCAATTCCGTTAAGGGATATTTACTTCCGGTCGGAAGTTATCACCCTTTTATCAAAATTTAGAGGACCTCCTTTTCTGCGATGGAACTCAAAAACGGCTTAAGCCAGAGCGCTGAAATTTTCAGTGATGATAGAGGACATGTTGCCATTTTGCACCTGGGTTTACATATTTTCCGGAAGTGCTTAGTATGGAAGCTCGGTAGGGGTCGAAATTTAGGACACGAATTATGAGTGAATTTTTGAGACATTTTGTATCGTATCTTTTAAAATATAATTATTTTGCTAAAACATACTGAACAATATTTGTGCAGAATGACAAGATCTTTAATATGATATCAAGAAAAAAGGGCTGACTTATCATATTAGGGGCTGGTAGGGGCCAAAAGTATTAAATCAATAACTCTTTAACGATCAATATTTTGGTATACATTACTGAAGAAAAAATATTTATCTTAACAATTTACAACTATACATTATAATATTTATGTCATATGTTACATATTTAGGGGCCATAAGGGGCCAGAATGCCAAATCTTTGGTACTCTATATCTCGAAAGTGGGAAATATTTTGATAAGCAATATTGAATAAAAGATGTTCAAAACAATGTTCAGAAGAATAAGTACTGGTAACCTTTCGATTTTTGCTAAACGTCCCCATTAAGGAGTTGAAGGGCTGACCCCTAAATATATCTTTTGCATATATCTCGGAAACGAAAAAGAATTTATTAATAGTTATTGAACGAAAAATGATCAAAATCATGAGATCTTTACAGTGGTATGAAGAAAAAGGGACTGGCCCCTCAAAATAGGGGCCGAGAGGGGCTGAAAATCTTTAATCAATAACTCTTTAACGATCAACAATTTGTAATGCATTACTGAAGCCAAAATGTCTATCTCAACAATTTACAACCATATATAATGCTATTTACATCATATGTTACATAATTAGGGGCCATAAGGGGCCAGAATGCTAAATCTTTGACACTTTATAGCTCGAAAGTGGGAAATATTTTGATAAGCAATATTGAACAAAAGATGTTCAAACTAATGTTCTGAACAATATGCAACCTTTCAATTTTTCCTAAACATCCCCATTAAGGAGTTGAAGGGCCGGCCCCTAAATATTTCTTTTGCAAATATCTCAGAAACGAAAAAGAATTTCTGACTAGTTGTTGAACAAAAAATGTTCAAAATCATGAGAGCTTTAAGGTGATATCTAGATAAAGGGTCTGATCTCTTAAAATAGGGGCCGAGAGGGGCCGAAAGTATTTAATTAATAACTCTTGAATGTTCAATATTTTGTAATATATTACTGAAGCGAAATAATTCATCTTCACACTCTTTAACAATTTTACATGATGTTTACATCATATCTTATATATGATATATATATCATGGGGTCATAAGGGGTCAGATTGCATAATTTTTGGCGCAATATATCTTGAAAAGGAAGTATATTTTGATAAACTATATTGAACAAAAGGCGTTCAAAATAATATTCTTAATAATATGCAATCTTTCAATTTTTTGCTAGACGTCCCCATTTAGGACTTGAAGGACCGGTCCTTAATATATCTTTTGCATATATCTCGGAAACAAAAACCAATTTCTGAATAGTTGTTGCAGAAAAAGTGTTGAAAATCATGAAAGCTTTAAGGTGATATGAAAAAAGGGGCTGACCACTCATATCAGGGGCAAAGACCGGCGGAAAGTCTCTAATCTTTAACTTTTTAATGATCAGTATTTTGTTACAAATTACCGAAGCAAAATTGTTTGTCTTAACAATTTATTTATATCAGTATTTTTAAATGAAAATCTCAGTTATATTCTTATCTCATCTTATCAAAAATCGGACGGAAGACCCACTCGTTGCTCGCAACGAGATCGCATCTAGTTAGGGTCTTCCGTCTTCAGCGGAAGACCCTTCTATTATTCTTCGGTTTCTTTTTTACCTTTATTATTATTAGGGTCTTCCGTCTTCAGCGGAAGACCCTTCTATTATTCTTATGTTTCTTTTTCACTTTTATTATTATTCTTCTTTTCTTTCTCCTTACCGATTTTGTGCAGAAGATTTCTCAGAGATGAATTGATCGATTTACTTCAAATTTTCAGAGTTTATGTCTTATCCTCTGAAGTTTGTACCGGCATTTCAAAATTTGAAAAAACACTTCCGGTCGGAAGTTATCGCCCTTTTATTAAAATTCAGAGGACCTCCTTGTCTGTGATGGAACTCAAAAACGGCTTAAGCTAGAGCGCTGAAATTTTCAGTGATGATAGAGGACATGTTGCCATTATGCAACTGGGTTTAGATATTTTCCGGAAGTGCCTAGTATGGAAGCTCGGTAGGGGTCGAAATTTAGGACACGAATCATGAATGAATTTTTGAGACATTTTGTATCATATCTTTTAAAGTATAATTATTTTGTTAAAATATACTGAACAATATTTGTGCAAAATGACAAGATCTTTAATATGATATCAAGAAAAAAGGGCTGACTTGTCATATTAGGGGCTGAGAGGGGCCAAAAGTATTAAATCAATAACTCTTTAACGATCAATATTTTGTAATGCATTACTGAAGCAAAAATGTTTATTTTAACAATTTACAACTATATATTACAATATTCACATCATATGTTACATAATTAGGGGCCATAAGGGGCCAGAATGCTAAATCTTTGACGCTTTATATCTCAAAAGTGGGAAATATTTAGATAAGCAATATTGAACAAGAGATGTTCAAAATTATGTTCTAAACAATATGCAATTTTTCATTTTTTGCTAAACGTCCCCATTAAGGAGTTGAAGGGCCGGCCCCTAAATATTTCTTTTGCAAATATCTCAGAAACGAAAAAGAATTTCTGACTAGTTGTTGAACAAAAAATATTCAAAATCATGAGAGCTTTAAAGTTATATGAAGAAAAAGGGCCTGGCCCTTCATAATAGGGGCTGAGAGGGGCCGAAAGTCTTTGAACAATAACTCTTTAACGATCAATATTTTGTAATGCATTACTGAAGCAAAAATATTTATCTCAACAATTTACAACTATATATTACAATATTCACATCATATGTTACATAATTAGGGGCCATAAGGGGCCAGAATGCTAAATCTTTGACGCTTTATATCTCAAAAGTGGGAAATATTTTGATAAGCAATATTGAACAAAAGATGTTCAAAATTATGTTCTAAACAATATGCAACCTTTCATTTTTTGCTTAACTCCCCCATTAAGGAGTTGAAGGGCCAGCCCCTAAATATTTCTTTTGCAAATATCTCAGAAACGAAAAAGAATTTCTGACTAGTTGTTGAACAAAAAATATTCAAAATCATGAGAGCTTTAAAGTTATATGAAGAAAAAGGGCCTGGCCCTTCATAATAGGGCCTGAGAGGGACCGAAAGTCTTTGAACAATAACTCTTTTACGATCAATTTTTTGTAATGCATTACTGAAGCAAAAATATTTATCTCAACAATTTACAACTATATATTACAATATTCACATCATATGTTACATAATTAGGGGCCATAAGGGCCAGAATGCTAAATCTTTGACGCTTTATATCTCAAAAGTGGGAAATATTTTGATAAGCAATATTGAACAAGAGATGTTCAAAATTATGTTCTAAACAATATGCAATTTTTCATTTTTTGCTAAACGTCCCCATTAAGGAGTTGAAGGGCCGGCCCCTAAATATTTCTTTTGCAAATATCTCAGAAACGAAAAACAATTTCTGACTAGTTGTTGAACAAAAAGTGTTCAAAATCTTGAGAGCTTTAAAGTGACCTGAAGAAAAAGGTGCTGGCCCCTCAAAATAGGGGCTGAGAGGGGCCGAAAGTCTTTGAATAATAACTCTTTAACGATCAATATTTTGTAATATATTACTGAAGCGAAATAGTTCATCTTCACACTTTTTGTCTAAATAACATGATGTGGATATCATATGCTATGCAATAAGGGGTCTTTAGGGCCAGATTGTATAATCTTAGGCGCAATATATCTCGAAAAGGAAGAATATTTTGATAAACAGTATTGAGCACAAGACGTTCAAAATAATTTTCTGAACAATATGTACTCTTTCAATTTTTGCTAGACGTCCCCATTTAGGACTTGAAGGGCCGGTCCTTAATATTCCTTTTGCATATATCCCGAAAACAAAAAAAGAATTTCTGAATAGTTGTTAAACAAAAAGTGTTCAAAATCATTAGAGCTTTAAGATGATATCAAGAAAAAGGGGCTGATCTCTCACATAAGGGGCCAAGAAGGGCCGAAAGTCTTTAATCTATAGCCCTTTAATGATCTATATTTTGTTAAGCATTACTAAAGCAAAATTGTTCTTCTTAACAATTTATTTATATCATTATATTTGAACGGAAATCTCAATCAAATTCTTATCTCATCTTATCAAAAATCGGACGGAAGACCCACTCGTTGCTCGCAACGAGATCGCATCTAGTTATTAGGGTCTTCCGTCTTCTGCGGAAGACCCTTCTATTATTCTATTGTTGATTTTTCACTTTTCTTCTTCTTCTTATTATTATTATTCTTTTTTTTTTCCTTACCGATTTTGTGCAGAAGATTTCTCGGAGATCGCTCGATCGATTTGCTCCAAATTTTCAGGGTTAATGCGTTGGTATCTGAAGTTTATAACGCCTCATCAGTTTTTGAAAAATCACTTCCGGTCAGAAGTTATCGCCCTTTGATCGATTTTTAGATAGACCTTGTGTCTGCACAAAAACTCAGGAACGACAAATGCTAGAGTGTTGAAACTTTCAGTGGTGATAGAGGACATGTTCTAGATGTGCACCTTGGTTTTCATATTTTCCGGAAGTGCAAAATATGGAAGCTCGGTAGGGGTCAAAATTTAGGACGTGATTTATGGGTGAATTTTAGAGACATTTCTGATAATAAAATTTTAAATAGAAGTATTTTGTTAAAACATATTGAACAAAAAGTCTTCAAAATCACAAGACCTTTCATTTGGTATCAAGAAAAAGGGTCTGACCCCTCAAATTAGGGGCTCAGAAGGGCCAAAAGTCTTTTATCTATAACTCTTTTATGATCAATATTTTGTTATACATTACTGAAGCAAAAATGTTTATCTTAACATTCTGTGGCTATATATTATAAAATTTTGATCATATGTTACGTAATAAGGGGCCATAAGGGGCCAGAATGCTAAATCTTTGACACTTTGTATCTCGAAAAGGAGAAATATTTTGATAAGCAATATTGAACAAAAGATGTTCAGAATAATGTTCTAAACAATATACACCCTTTTAATTTTTGCAAGACATCCCCATTAAGGACTTGGAGGGCTGGCCCCTAAATATTGTTATTCTATATATCTCTTAAACGAAAGGAAATTTCTGAATAGTTGTTGAACAAAAAGTCCTCAAAATCACAAGACCTTTCATTTGATATCAAGAAAAAGGGGCTGACCCCTCAAATTAGGGGCTCAGAAGGGCCAAAAGTCTTTTATCTATAACTCTTTAATGATCAATATTTTGCTATAAATTACTGAAGCAAAAATGTTCATCTTAACATTCGTTAACTATATATTATAAAATTTTGGTCATATGTTACGTAATAAGGGGCCATAAGGGGCCAGAATGCTAAATCTTTGACACTTTGTATCTCGAAAAGGAGGAATATTTTGATAAGCAATGTTGAACAAAAGATGTTCAGAATAATGTTCTAAACAATATACACCTATTTAATTTTTGCAAGACATCCCCATTAAGGACTTGGAGGGCTGGCCCCTAAATATTGTTTTTCTGAATATCTCTTAAACGAAAGGAAATTTCTGAATAGTTGTTGAACAAAAAAACTTCAAAATCACAAGACCCTTCATTTGATATCAAGAAAAAGGGGCTAACCCCTCAAATTAGGGGCTCAGAAGGGCCAAAAGTCTTTCATCTATAACTCTTTAATGATCAATATTTTGTTATAAATTACTGAAGCAAAAATGTTCATCTTAACATTCTGCAACTATATATTATAAAATTTTGATCATATGTTATGTAATAAGGGGCCATAAGGGGCCAGAATGCTAAATCTTTGACACTTTAAATCTCGAAAATGGAAAATATTTTGATAAGCAATATTAAACAAAAGATGTTCAGAATAATGTTCTAAACAATATACACCCTTTTAATTTTTGCAAGACATCCCCATTAAGGACTTGGAGGGCTGGCCCCTAAATATTGTTATTCTATATATCTCTTAAACGAAAGGAAATTTCTGAATAGTTGTTGAACAAAAAAACTTCAAAATCACAAGACCTTTCATTTGATATCAAGAAAAAGGGTCTGACCCCTCAAATTAGGGGCTCAGAAGGGCCAAAAGTCTTTTATCTATAACTTTTTAATGATCAATATTTTGTTATATATTACTGAAGCAAAAATGTTCATCTTAACATTCTGCAACTATATATTATAAAATTTTGATCATATGTTACGTAATAAGGGGCCATAAGGGGCCAGAATGCTAAATCTTTAACACTTTATATCTCGAAAAGGGAAAATATTTTGATAAGCAATATTGAACAAAAGATGTTCAGAATAATGTTCTAAACAATATACACCCTTTTAATTTTTGCAAGACATCCCCATTAAGGACTTGGAGGGCTGGCCCCTAAATATTGTTATTCTATATATCTCTTAAACGAAAGGAAATTTCTGAAAATCACAAGACCTTTCATTTGATATCAAGAAAAAGGGGTTGATCCCTCAAATTAAGGCCCAGAAGGGCCAAAAGTCTTTCATTTATAACTTTTAAATAATCAATATTTTGTTATAAATTCCTGAAGGAAAAATGTTCATCTTAACATTCGTTAACTATATATTATAAAACTTTGATCGTGTGTTCAAAATAATGGGCCATAAAGGGCCAGAATGCCAAATCTTTGACACCTCGAACAAGGGGAAATATTTTGATCAGTAATATTGAACAAAAGATGCTCAGAATAATGTTATAAACAATATGCATCCTTTCACTTTTTATAGACGAATATCTCAGTCAAGATCTTGACTTATCTCATCCAAAATCAGACGGAAGACCCACTCGTTGCTCGCAACGAGAACCATCTAGTTATTATTCTTTTTTTTTTTCCTTACCGATTTTGTGCAGAAGATTTCTCGGAGATCGCTTGATCGATTTGCTTCAAATTTTCAGGGTTAAGGCGTTGCTATCTGAAGTTTATAACGGCATTTCAGTTTTTGAACAATCACTTCCGGTCAGAAGTTATCGCCCTTTGATCGATTTTTAGATAGACCTTGTGTCTGCACAAAAACTCAAGAACGACAAATGCTAGAGTGTTGAAGCTTTCAGTGGTGATAGAGGACATGTTCTAGATGTGCACCTTGGTTTTCAAATTTTCCGGAAGTGCGAAGTATGGAGGCTCGGTAGGGGTCGAAATTTAGGACGAAATTTTTGAGTGAATTTTAGAGACATTTCTTATAATAACATTTTAAATAAAAATATTTTGTTAAAATATATTGAACAAAAAGTCTTCAAAATCACAAGAACTTTTATTTGATATCTAGGAAAAGGGGCTGACCCCTCCAATTAGGGGCTCAGAAGGGCCAAAAGTCTTTTATCTATAACTCTTTAATGATCAATCTTTTGTTATAAATTACTGAAGCAAAAATGTTCATCTTTACATTTTGCAACTATATCTTATAAAATTTTGATCATATGTTACGTAATAAGGGGCCATAAGGGCCCAGAATGCTAAATCTTTGACGCTTTGTATCTCGAAAAAGAGAAATATTTTGATAAGCAATATTGAACAAAAGATGTTCAGAATAATGTTTTAAACAATATACACCCTTTCAATTTTTGCAAGACATCCCCATTAAGGACTTGGAGGGCTGGCCCCTAAATATTGTTATTCTATATATCTCTTAAACGAAAGGAAATTTCTGAATAGTTGTTGAACAAAAAAACTTCAAAATCACAAGACCTTTCATTTGATATCAAGAAAAAGGGTCTGACCCCTCAAATTAGGGGCTCAGAAGGGCCAAAAGTCTTTCATCTATAACTCCTTAACGTTAAATATTTTGATATTAATTATTCAAGCAAAAATGTTCATCTTCACAATTTGCAACCATTTATTTGAAAATTTTCTTCAAATATTATGCAATTAGGGGCCATAAGGGGCCAGAATGCTTAATCTTTGACGCTTTATATCTCGAAAAGGGGAAACATTTTGAAAAGCAACAAAAGTTGTTTAGAATGACGTTCTCAACAATGTGCATCCTTTGAATTTTTCCTAAACAGCCCCTATAAGGACTTAAAGGGACGGCCCCTAAATATTTCAAGTCTACATATCTCGAAAACGAAACGAAACTTCTTTTCCTTACCGATTTTGTGCAGAAGATATCTCGGATATCGCTCGATCGATTTGCTTCAAATTTTCAGGGTTAATGCGTTGGTATCTGAAGTCTATAACGGCATTTCAGTTTTTGAACAATCACTTCCGGTCAGAAGTTATCGCCCTTTAATCGATTTTTAGATAGACCTTGTGTCTGCACAAAAACTCAAGAACGACAAATGCTAGAGTGTTGGAACTTTCAGTGGTGATAGAGGACATGTTCTAGATGTGCACCTTGGTTTTCACATTTTCCGGAAGTGTGAAGTATGATAGCTCGGTAGGGGTCAAAATTTAGGACGTGATTTATGAGTGAATTTTAGAGACATTTCTGATAATAAAATTTTAAATAGAAGTATTTTGTTATAACATATTGAACAAAAAGTCTTCAAAATCACAAGACCTTTTATTTGATATCAAGAAAAAGGGACTGACCCCTCAAATCAGGGCCTCATAAGGGCCAAAAGTCTTTCATCTATAATTCTTTATTGATCAATATTTTGTTATAAATTACTGAAGCAAAAATGTTCATCTTAGCATTCTGCAGCTATATATTATAAAATTTGGATCATATGTTACGTAATAAAGGGGCATAAGGGGCCAGAATGCAAAATCTTTGACACTTGATATCTCGAAAAGGGGAAATATTTTGATAAGCAATATTGAACAAAAGATGCTCAGAATAATGTTTTAAACATTATGCATCCTTTTACTTTTTATAGATGAATATCTCAGTCAAGATCTTGACTAATCTTATCCAGAATCAGACGGAAGACCCACTCGTTGCTCGCAACGAGAACCATCTAGTTATTATTATTTTTATTCTTTTTTCTTCTTACAAAATTTGTGCAGACGATTTCTCGGAGATGGCTCGTTCGATTTTATTCAAATTTTCGTGGTAGATGCGTTGACATCTGAAGTTAATTCCGGCAATTCCGTTAAGGGATATTTACTTCCGGTCGGAAGTTATCGCCCTTTTATCAAAATTTAGAGGACCTCCTTGTCTGCGATGGAACTCAAAAACGGCTTAAGCTAGAGTCCTGAAACTTTCAGTGATGATAGAGGACATGTTGCCATAATGCACCTGGGTTTAGATATTTTCCGGAAGTGCCTAGTATGGAAGCTCGGTAGGGGTCAAAATTTAGGACACGAATTATGAGTGAATTTTTGAGACATTTTGTATCATATCTTTTAAAGTATAATTATTTTGTTCAAACATATTGAACAATATTTGTGCAGAATGAAAAGGTCTGTAACATGATATCAAGAAAAAAGCGCTGACTCATCACATTAGGGGCTGGTAGGGGCCAAAAGTCTTTAATCGATAACTCTTAAACAAGCAATATTTTTGTATGTATTACTGAAGCAAAATTATTTATCTTAACAAACTACAACTATATATTATGATTTTCAAGTCATATATCACATAAATAAGGGCCACAAGGGGCCAGAATGCTTAATCTTTGACGCTTTATATCTGGAAAAGGGGAAACATTTTGAAAAGCAATATTGAACAAAAGTTGTTTAGAATGATGTTCTCAATAATGTACATCCTTTGAATTTTTCCTAAACAGCCCCTATAAGGACTGAAAGGGACGGCCCCTAAATATTTCAAGTCTACATATCTCGAAAATGAAACAAAACTTCTGAATAGTTGTTGAACAAAAAGTCTTCAGAATTACAAGACCTTTCATGTGATATCAAGAAAAAGGGGCTGGCCCCTCAAATTAGGGGCTCAGAGGGGCCAAAAATCTTTCAGCTATAACTCTTTAACGCTAAATATTTTGATATTAATTATTGAAGCAAAAATGTTCATCTTTACAATCTGCAACTATATATATTAAAATTTTCTTCAAATATTACGTAATTAGGGGCCATAAGGGGCCAGAATGCTAAATCTTTGACGCATTTTATCTCTAAAAGTGGAAACATTTTGAAAAGCAATATAGAACAAAAGTTGTCTAGAATGATGTTCTCAACAATGTGCATCCTTTTAATATTTCCTAAACAGCCCCTATAAGGACTTAAAGGGACGGCCCCTAAATATTTCAAGTCTACATATCTCGAAAACGAAAGGAAACTCCTGAATACTTGTTGAACAAAAAGTCTTCAGAATTACAAGACCTTTAATGTGATATCAAGAAAAAGGGGCTGACCCCTCAAATTAGGGGCTCAGAGGGGACAAAAGTCTTTCATATATAACTCTTTAACGCTAAATATTTTGATATTAATTATTGAAGCAAAAATGTTTACAATCTGCAATGTATCTATTAAAATTCTCTTCAAATATTACGTAATTAGGGGCAATAAGGGACCAGAATGCTAAATCTTTGACGCACTTTATCTCTACAGTACCAACCAGACCCAACCTGACACAAAGCAGTCCCAGAGCAGTCCCGGGGACTGCTTTCTGGGACTGCTTTAGCAGTCCCACAGCGGTCCCAGAGCAGTCCCAGAGCGGTCCCAGAGCAGTCCCACAGCAGTCCCAGAGCGGTCCCAGCAGTCCCAGCGGTCCCAGAAAGCAGTCCCAGCAGTCCCAGAAAGCAGTCCCAGCAGTCCCAGTGGGCGGGGTTAATTAATTTAATGGGCGGAGCTTACTCAGAATGAGATTACCAATAAACAATGCAACTATATAAAAGGCAGTTGAAATTGATGAGCAATTCTTTCTGAGTAGTATCAACAAATATTTACAATTCTTAGGCGACAGTCATTTCTGAACTGTTAAGAAAATCACAGTACGCGTATAGAAACAAATTATAATTATTGAATGAAGAAGACGTTCACACCTATTAATAACATGAATATTTAAACACAATTATTTGATATATTAATTTTTAACCAAAATAAACCAATTTCTTTTTTTTGTGATTGATATTGGTTTTCATATTTATTTTTTTATATAGAAAATTAAACTTGAATTGTTTATTTTATACCAGAATTAGCTGTAAATAGATAATAATAATTATAGAGCAAGGCCGATTCCCATACTATACTCTGAATGCATTTTTGTTAAGTATTGGAGCTTTTGAAAAATTCTTTGTTAAACATTGCCGAGTATTATATTTCAGTCGTGATTATTTTCAATGACTTCTTGATTAAATTATCTTTAGATTCTCAGTTTTAAGTGTTTTATTATATAAATGTTCGAGTGTACATCTGTAAATCACGCAAATGGAACCCTTAGATTAATTAAATTAATTAATCCCGAAATAAATTTATACACAATTATTGAAACTAAGATTTTTTGCAGGACATAGATTAAAATAAGGGTCAATGTTGACCAGCGTGTTCAATGATGTGTAACACTGATACCCAAATAACATGCATTGACTTTCTGCTAATTATGCCCAAAGGCGATTGAAAGCTCAGGTGTTGACACCATTTTATACAATCCAGCTGTATTAACCGGCCAGGTAAACACAAACAAAGAAATAAGAAACAAGTCACAATTCCCGACATTTTCAAATGTTTATTTTCTAAATAAATGTACTCTTTTAATTACTTGTTTATAAATTAAAAACTAATTCATAAATAAATCCCCGAATAATTGTTCACATTGTTTATGTGACAGAAGAATGGTAGAATAATTTTATTTCATGGTCATTAAATAAATTATTAGGTTTGATTTGAGGATGGTAAAAAATAGCATGAAGTGCTCTTTTTTAAGCATGGTATTAGCTTTTTCAATGAAGAAAAAAAATCCAGTACAGTACGTTCCTCTGAATACATGTACCTTACTGAAATGACAAGTTTGTTTGTTTTTAAATAGTGCTAATGCAAACTTTGAGTACATATGTAATTTGACAGCATTAATTTATTAAATAGGCCTAGATAATTTTTTTTCAAACACCTGTATTGAAGTGTAATTTAAGGGATAAAAATCATCCCCTGACTTCCCTTTTTTAACTACTTTTATTTTCTTAAAATTAATTCTAGACTACAATTGTGTAAATTTACAGCCGTCTTAAGACATTTAGTAATTACATGTATAACTATCTCTATTTATTTAATTTTTGTAAGAAATTAATACTTGTTTTTTATGTTTGTTTCTATCTTAAACACCTCTCTGCAGAAAGTAAACAAAACAACAACAAGGAGCTGCAAATTCAGAATACACAAGGGGCGGAGCTATCATGTCACTCAGAACCTTTTTCACGCATGAGTGAACAAAGCAGTCCCAGAAAGCAGTCCCAGGGACTGCTGGGACTGCTGGGTCTGCTTTCTAGAGCAGTCCCACAGCAGTCCCAGAGCAGTCCCATAGCGGTCCCAGAGCAGTCCCACAGCGGTCCCAAAGCAGTCCCGGGGACTGCTTTCTGGGACTGCTTTGGTGTCAGGTTGGGTCTGGTTGGTACTGTAAAAGTGGAAACATTTTGAAAAGTAATACTGAACAAATGTTGTTTAGAATGATGTTCTCAACAATGTGCATCCTTTTAATATTTCCTAAACAGCCCCTATAAGGACTTAAAGGAACGGCCCCTAAATATTTCAAGTCTACATATCTCGAAAACGAAAGGAAACCTCTGAACAGCTGTTGAACAAAAAGTCTTCAGAATTACAAGACCTTTTATGTGATATCAAGAAAAAGGGGCTGACCCTCGAATTAGGGGCTCGGAGGGGCCAAAAATCTTTCATCTATAGCCCTTTTACAGTAATGTTCATCTTCACGATCTGCTACTATAAATATTTTAAAATCTTCATCAAATGTTGCATTTTTAGGTGCCATAATGATCAAACTTTTGTTAAACATAACTGAAGCAAATTGTACGTTTTCACTATTTATATATTTATGAACGAAAATCTCAGTCAAATTCGTATCTCATCTTATCAAAAATCGGACGGAAGACCCACTCGTTGCTCGCAACGAGATCGCATCTAGTTATTATTATTATTTTTCTTCCAACCGATTTTGTGCACTCGATTTCTCAGAAACGGCTGGGCCGATTTACACCAAACTTTCAGATGTAAAAGATATTCAATTGATCTTGATAAGTTTTTTTTGTTTTTTGATGACGTCACTTCCGGTCGTGAGATATTGACGATTTTCTGATTTTCAGAGGGTCGGCTTGTCCTGGCAACTCCTCCTAAACGACTAAAGCTATTGAGTTAAGATTTTCAGTGAAGATAGAGGAATGATTGTAGATGTGCAATTGGGCATCTATATCTTTCCAGCTCAAATGGCGTTGAAGCTCGCCTGGGCTCGAAAAATAGGCTCACAAACATCTCGCAAAATTTGACACGTTTTATTTTATATCTTTTTACCTGTAAATATTTTGTTAGAACATGTATTACAAAAGATGTGTAAAATGATAAGACCTTTCATTTGATATCAAGACAAAAATGCCTGATCCCTCAAATTAGGGGTTCAGAGGGGCCAAAAGTCTTTTATGTATAACTCTTGAACGATCAATATTTTGTTATAAATTACTGAAGCAAAAATGTTTATCTTATCGATTTGCAACTATATGGTTTAAAATTTTGATCATATGTTACGTAATAAGGGGCCAAAAGGGGCCAGAATGCTAAATCTTTGACGCTTTATATCTCAAAAAGGGGGAATATTTTGAAAAGCAATAATGAACAAAAGATGTTCAGAATAATGTTCTAAGCAATATGCAGCCTTTCAATTTTAGCAAAACGGCCCCATTAAGGACTTGAAGGGCTGGCCCCTAAATATTTCAATTCAGCATATCTCGAAAACGAAAATAGATTTCTGAATAGTTGTTGAACAAAAAATCTTCAAAATCACAAGTCCTTTCAATTGATATCAAGAAAAAAGGGCTGATCCCTCAAATTAGGGGCTCAGGGGGGCCAAAAGTCTTTCATGTATAACTTTTGAACGATCAATATTTTGTTATAAATTACTGAAGCAAAAATGTTCATTTCAACGATTTGCAACTATATGTTTTAAAATTTTGATCATATGTTACGTAATAAGGGGCCAAAAGGGGCCAGAATGCTAAATCTTTGACGCTTTATATTTCAAAAAGGGGGAATATTTTGAAAAGCAATATGGAACAAAAGATGTTCAGAATAATGTTTTAAACAATATGCAACCTTTCAATTTTTGCAAAACGGCCTCATTAAGGATTTGGAGGGCCGGCCCCTAAATATTTCAATTCACCATATCTCGAAAACGAAAATAGATTTCTGAATAGTCGTTAAACAAAAAGTCTTCAAAATCACAAGACCTTTCATTTGGTATCAAGAAAAAGGGGCTGACCCGTCAAATTAGGGGCTCAGAGTGGCCAAAACTCTTTCATCTTTAATTCTTTAACGATCAATAATTTGTAATACATTATTGAAGCAAAGATGCTTATCTTAACGATTTACATAAATATATGATAAGATTCTGATCATATGTTACATAATAAGGGGTCACAAGGGGCCAGAATGCTAAATCTTTGACGCTTTATATCTCAAAAAGGGGGAATATTTTGATAAGCAATACTGAACAAAAGATTGTCAGAATAATGTTCTGAACAATATGCACCCTTTCAATTTTTGTCAATCGGCCCCATTAAGGACTTGGAGGGGTGGCCCCTAAATATTTCCATTCAGCATATCTCCACAACGAAAAGAAATCTCTGAATAGTTGTTGAACAAAAAGTCTTCAAAATCACAAGACCTTTCATTTGATATCAAGAAGAAGGGGCTGGACCCTCAAATTAGGGGCTCAGAGGGGCCAAAGGTCTTCAACCTATAACTCTTTAACGATCAATAATTTGTAGTACATTACTGAAGCAAAGATGCTTATCTTAACGATTTACAACAATATATGATAAGATTCTGATCATATGTTACGTATAAGGGGTCACAAGGGGCCAGAATGCTACATCTTTGACGCTTTATATCTCGAAAAGGGGGAATATTTTGATTAGCAATACTAAACAAAAGATTGTCAGAATAATGTTCTAAACAATATGCACCCTTTCAATTTTTGTCAAACGGCCCCATTAAGGACTTTGAAGTATGGCCCCTATATATTTCCATTCAGCATATCTCCACAACGAAAGAAATCTCTGAATATTTCTTGAACAAAACGTTTTCAAAATCACAAGACCTTTCAATTGATATCAAGAAAAAGGGGCTGACCCCTCAAACTAGGGGCTCAGAGGGGCCAAAAGCATGTCATCTATAGCTCTTTGATAATGTTATATAAATCAAAAGAATCAAATCTAATTAGGAAAGTCTATATATTATTATCTTTTGACAAAGATCATAGTCAAAATATTATCTCATCTTATCGAAAAATCGGACGGAAGACCTACTCGTTGCTCGCAACGAGATCTCATCTAGTTAAGGTCTTCCGTCTTCACGGAAGACCTTATAGTGATTCTACTGTTTCTTATTATTATTATTCTTTTTTTTTTGACCAAATTTTGTGCACGCGATATCTCAAAAACCATTCAGTAGTTTTCAATGAAACTTTCACAAAAAATGAGTTATTATATGAACTTTGTTCATCACAAGTAAAATTTGGAAAATTCGCTTCCGGTTCCAAATTATGGACAAATTCCTGATTTTTAAATGGAATTTTGTCCGCAGCGTATCTAAAGAATGACTAAAGGTATGAACTGGAGACTTATTAGAGATTATAGAACATGTCTCTTAGATTACCAGAATCGCCCTTTCGTGCGTCGTCACTACTTCCGGTCGCTACCGGAAGCGAATTTAAAAAGTGGAATTTTTCAACTTTTTTGTTTTTCAATATATTTCAATGATATTTGTAGGGTTAATAGAAACTCCTTTCAGAATGCATAATAAATAATTAGTTTGAAAATTGATTATAAATATTAGAATTATTTTTAATATTTTTAGACAAATATTGTGCACGCGATATCTCTAGAACTATTCAGTAATTTTCAATGAAACTTGCACAAAAAATGAGTTATTATATGCACTTTGTTCATCACAAGTAAAATTTGGAAAATTCGCTTCCGGTTCCAAATTATGGACAAATTCCTGATTTTTGAATGGAATTTTGTCTGCGGCGTATCTAAAGAACGACTAAAGGTATGAACTGGAGACTTATTAGTGATTATAGAACATGTCTCCTAGATTACCAGAATCGCCCTTTCGTGTGTCGTCACTACTTCCGGTCGCTACAGGAAGCGAATTAAAAAAGTCGAATTTTTCAACTTTTTTTGTTTTTCAATATATTTCAATGATATTTGTAGGGTTAATAGAGACTCCTTTCAGAATGCATAATATATAATTAGTTTAAAAATTGATAATAAATATTAGAATTATTTTTATAATTTTTAGACAAATATTATGCACGCGATATCTAGAGAACTATTCAGTGGTTTTTCGTCAAACTTTCAGGGAAATGCGTTTTGAAAAGCCATTATTCAATTTGAAAGAATTTTGGAAAAATTCAGTTCCGGTTCCATGTTAAAGGCAATGTCCTGATTTTTAAATGGAATTTTTTCCGCGGCAGATCTAAAGAACGGCTAAAGATATGAACTGGAGACTTATTGGAGAGCATAGAACATGACTTCTAAATTTGCGGAATTGCTTTTTTGTGCGTCGTCAATAGTTCCGGTCACTACCGGAGGCGAATTAAAGAAGTCGATTATTTCAACTTTTTTGTCTCTCAATATTTTTTAATGATTTTACTAGGGTTAATAGAGACTCTTATAAGAAATGATCCCGCTAGCATAATGCTTAGCGTGTTCAATTTTCACGCGGCCGACCTGAATTCAATCCCCAGAATGTCTGGATTTCTTGTACCATTTTTCAGCTGAAATATTATAATGTATCTATGAAATGATATCTGGTATAATTTTCTGTTCGAATTACGCAATATATTTTTACATACAATTTACGTTTTACAGTATTTAATGTATGAAGGAGTTAAATGGAATGCAAAACGTAATACAGATAGTGTTATGAGTGGGGAACCCACTTCTCTAATAATGGAGAAGGGAGGAAGACCTTCTTGTTGCCATGGCAACAAGTTTCTAGTTAAGGTCTTCCGTCTTCACGGAAGACCTTATAGTGATTCTACTGTTTCTTCTTCTTATTAAGGTCTTCCGTTTCAGTCGGAAGACCTTATAGTGATTCTACTGTTTTTTCTTTTTATTATTATTATTATTATTTTTTTTTTTTTCCTTTTCTATTTTTCACGATTTCTCAGAGATGGCTGGACGGATTTTCTTGAAATTTTCAGGGATAATAGAGAATGAAAATACCTACAAACGTATCTTTGATTTTTTTCAAAATTCACTTCCGGTCGTCAGATATGTCCGATTTCCGTTTTTTTCAGAAATATTTTGTCCGAGTCATATCTCAGAAACGGTAAGATATTAAGACACCAAACTTACAGGAGTAATAGATCTTGAGTAGTAGGCAAATCCATTTGGATTAAGAGCGTCAGCCGTCACTTCCGGTCGTCACAGGAAGTGATCAAAGAAATCGAAAATTTCAACTTTTCTTTTTTGAATCTTTTTTTGCATCACATTATTGCATCTTATTTGTAGTTTCGAAATATGTTGGTCCCACCGGAAACAAAAACGTCAACTTCCGGCTATAAGCGAAAAACTGCATAATTTGAGTATTTTACTTTCCCATAAATATTTTTTATAGACAATGTATTTGAACTGATTTTTGAATATGTTATCAAGACTGCAAATGTCTAGAGTAACGTCAAATATCTTTGTAAAATTCACTTCCGGTCGCGCGTTTAAATGTCCACAAATTGAGAACTTGTCCCAGTGATATCTCAGAAACAGTAAGAGATTTAGACACCAAACTTATAGGAGTATTAGACTTTGAAAAGTAGACAAAACCATTTGGGTTAAGAGCGTCAGTCGTCACTTCCGGTCGTCACAGGAAGTGATCAAAGAAATCAAAAATTTCAACTTTTCTCTTTTGGAATAAGACTTGCATCATATAATTGTATCTTTTTCACAGTTACGATATGTGTTGGTCCCACCGGAAACAAAAAACGACAACTTCCGGTTATAAGAGAAAAACTACATAATAGGGTATTTAATTTTCCCCAACATATCGCCTATAGATAGAGTTCTTTAAATGATTTTTATATATGTTATTGAGACTGCAGATGTCTAGAGTGATGTGAAATATTTTAGTAAAACTCACTTCCGGTCGCGTGTTTTCTTGTCCTCAAAATGAAAAGTTATTTCAGCGAGATCTCGGAAACGGCATGAAAGTAAGACACCAAACTTATAGGAGTAATACAACTTGGTGAGAAGGCAAACCACATAGGGTTAAAAGCGTCAGTCGTCACTTCCGGTGATCACAGGAAGTGATCGAAGAAATCAAAAATTTCAACTTTTCTTTTTTAAAATTAAAACTTTCATCACTTTATTGCTTCCCTTTCGCTGTTTTGAAATATGTTAGTTTCCACCGGGAAAAAAACTTTAAACTTCCGGTTTTAAGAGATAAACTACGTTATTTCGTGGTTTAACTTTCTCATAAATATCACTTATAGATAAGTATTTGAAATGTTTTTTACATATGCTGTAGATACTGCAAAAGTCATGAGAAAATTCAGAGATTTTTATTCAGTTCACTTCCGGTCGTGTGTTTTCCTGTCTTCAAAATTAGAATTTGTTCTCACAATTGTTCGGCAACAGTAAAAGACTGAAGTCTAAAACTTTGAGGACTTATAGTCAGTCATCAGTTCATTTGCTTCGTGTAAAAATCGTGTGTCGTCATTACTTCCAGTCGTGACAGGAAACGAAGCAAAAAAGTATTTTTTAACTTGTTTTGTTTCTACATAAGTTATAGGCTAATACCGACGTTGGAAAAGACATGTTCATGCAAACAGGAAGTCGTATAACGGAAGACCTTCTCATTACTAGTAATGAGTTTCTAGTTATTATTATTATTATTCTTATTTTTTTTCCCTAAATTTTGTGCACGCGATTTCTCAGCAACTATTCAGTGGTTTTCTATGAAATTTTCACGAATTATGCGCATTTATAGGAACTTGATACATCTTGGAGGAATTTTGAAAATTCGCTTCCGGTGCCAAGTTATGGACAATTTCCTGATTTTAAAATGAAATTTTGTCGCCCCTTTTTTGCAAAAATGGTAAAAGATATGAACTGGAGACTTGTAAGAGAGTATAGGGCATGACTTATAGGTGAACAGAATCACCTTTTCGTTCGTCGTCGGCACTTCCGGTCGCTTACGGAAGTGATCAAAGAAATCGTAAAATTTCAACTTTGCATTTTCAAATCAAATCCTACACAACATTATTGCATCTCTTTCGTAGCTTCGAAATATGTTGGTCCCACCGGAAACAAAAACGTCAACTTCCGGTTATAAGAGAAAAACTACATAATTTGAGTATTTTTCTTTCCCATTAATATCCTTTGTAGATAAGGTATTTGAAATGAATTTTACATATGTTATTTAGACTGCAAATATCTAGAGTAACATTAATTATCTTTGTAAAATTCACTTCCGGTCGCGTGTTTTCCTGTCCTCAAAATGAGAAGTTGTCTGAGCAAGATCTCGGAAACGGTGAGAGATTAGGACACCAAACTTATATGAGCATCAGACCTTAAGATGTAGGCAAAACCAATTGGGTTCAGAGCGTCGGCCGTCACTTCCGGTCGTCACAGGAAGTGATCCAAGAAATCGAAAATTTCAATTTTTCTTTTTTTAAGTAAAAATTGCATCACTTCATTGCATCTTTTTCACAGATTCGAAAGATGTTGGTCCCACCGGAAACAAAAATGACAACTTCCGGTTATAAGAGAAAAACTACATAATTTGAGTATTTTACTTTCCCATCAATATTTTTTCTAGATAAAGTATTTGAAATGAATTTTAAATATATTATTCAGACTGCAAATGTCTAGAGTAACCTTAAATATCTTTCAAAAATTCACTTCCGGTCGCATGTCTTCCTGTCCTCAAAATGTGAAGTTGTCTGAGCGAGATCTCAAAACCAGGTAAAAGAATAAAACACCAATCTTTTATGAGTAATAGACCTTGAGGAGTAGGCAAAACCATTTGGGTTAAACGCGTCAGTCGTCACTTCCGCTTGTCACAGTAAGTGATCAAAGAAATCTAAAAAAAACTAACTTTTCTTTTTTAAATTAATGCTTGCATCACTTTATTGCATCTCTTTCGCTGTTTTGAAATATGTTAGATTCCACCGGAAATAAAAACGTAAACTTCCGGTTCTAGGAGATAAACTACTTTATTTTGATATTTAACTTTCTCATAAATATTGCTCATCGATAAAGTACTTGAAATGACTTTATGTATGTTGTATATACTGCATATGTCTAGAGAAAAGTCAGAGATTTTTTATAAAATTCACTTCCGGTCTCGTGTTTACCTGTCCTCAAAATTAGAATTTGATCTCACAATATTGCTCGGCAACGACAGTAAACGACTAAGGTCTAAAACTTTCTGGACTGATGGTCAGTCATCAGTTTATTTGAATCGTGAGAAAATCTTGTATCGCCGTTACTTTCGGTATTTCCGGTCGTGACCGGAAGTGATGTAAAAAAGTGAATGGTAAATGGTTAGCACGTTGGATTTTCACGCTGACGACTAGAGTTAAATCTCCAGAGTGTCTGAATTTCTTTTATCTCTTTTTCAGCTTGAATTTTCGTTTTTATTTTCAAAATCGGACGGAAGACCTCTCATTGCTCGCAATGAGTTTCTAGTTATTATTATTATTGTATTAAAAGTCGCTTGGCACTATTTTTAGCACAGGGGCGTGTGGAGAGTTATTACGTATAATACAGGTTGTCGGCGGACTTTATTATCTTATTACATCTATTAGAACTGTTTAGTAAAGGCTAAATTAGACACCATGTATTGTGTAAAATTTTGACAATACTGAACGTGAATATAAACATTATATGTGACCTAATGTTTGCATTTTGCTATATAATCAAGTGCTCCGTGGTCTAGGGGTATGACTCTCGCTTAGCATGTGAGAGGTACCGGGTTCAGAGCCCAGGCGATCCTTTTTGGAATTTTTTTATTTACTAAATGATAGTATTCAGCATGTGAAATGAAAAAGTTACGACGTCTGGCTTGTACAAACTCATAAAATCATAATTACAGTGTGATAAATATTCTATATAAAAAGAATCATCTATAGAATACACATATGAAAGAATAAGCAATCAAATATTTATATCCATATTGGCATTTTTTATTTGCTTCAATATACATTTAATGTATACATTTAATAATTCTACAAATCCGGGGTGGGGGTGGGGGGTTCGACACCCCCCATGCGCATGCTCTTCTTTTTTCCCAAAGAGGGGGACACAAATTCTCTGAATTAGCTTGTTACAATGTTTATGAGAAGGGGGATTTCACGGAGACATTCGAGGTTGTTTTTTCACTTGTCGGAAAGGCTTGAGAAGTTACGACTGTAGTTCACTCATGTACATGTGAATCAAACACAAAACACACAGTTTGCCAAAGAATCATGAATTGTGAGTTACTTTTCTTTAAAATACTTTAAGAAATTTGATTTTGATAAATTATTTTTGTGATCGGCTTTTTATTCCAAGGCATCCGGAAAATGTAAATGCACACACATGACGCCCTGCACTACTTTGTTGTTCCCCGCTTTCACTGAAAGTGGGGGATATTAATTTTTTGGGTCTGTCTGTCCGTCCGTCCGTCCGTCTGTATTTCTGTCTGTCTGTAACACTTTCGTTTCCGCGCGATATCTCGAGAATCCTTTGAGCTTTTGCAATGAAATTTTACATAACAACTCCTTGTGCCTAAGGAAGACCCCTATTGATTTTGAGGTGAAAAGGTCAAAGTTCAAGGTCGTAAATTCATACATTCCGTCTGTATGTTACACTTTCGTTTCCGGGCGATATCTCAAGAAGCTTTTGAGATTTTCCAATGAAATTCTATACCATAACACCCTTTGGCCTCTCTCGCCCCTCGCTAAGTGTCCCGCCCCGTTTTTTTTTTTAATTTATAGTATTAAAAAGTCGTTTAGCACTATTTTTAGCACATGGGCATCTGGAGAGTTATTACGTATAACACAGGTTGTCGGCGGACTTTATATTCTAATAACATCTATTAGAACTGTTTAGTAAAGGCTTAATTAGACAACATGTATTGTGTAAAAGTTTGACAATATCGAGCGTGAATATAAACATTATAGTGTAGCAAGTCAAACACCATCAACAGTGATTGGTACTCCAGTATTTTACTTTACAGTGAAAAATTACATATTGATTTGTCCCTTTGCAAAAAATTAAGTGAAAACAAATTTAAATTGTACATTAAAAAGCAATTACATAATAATTTTTTAAACTCTTGGAAAGATATCCGTACCAATTACTTAGAAGTATTTGGTAAATAAAATACATATTTTAAGTATAAAAGGTCATTTCAATTTTGAAAATTACTTGAATATGAAAAACAGGGACAATCGGGTAATTCTCACAAATTTCAGAATTAGTAATCATTGCTTAAGGGTAGAGACAGGTAGATATGAAAGGATACTTAATAAATGTGGAAAAAATGAAATTCTTCCCAGGAGTGAAAGAGTCTGTCGTTACTGTACTTCAAATCCAACTGAGGATGAAACATATTTTTTGCTAGAATGTTCATTGTATAATTATGATTCAAGAGGAGAGTTTGTAAACAAAATCTTTAAAACTTTTCCAAAGAACGAATGCACTTATGGGCCCCGGTAAAATGTGAAAAAATGAAGATTCAAATAAAGCATAATTTTTCATCTCAGATCATTAATTGATATCTAAACCACAAGATTCAACAAATTTTATCGCCGAAATTCATGAATATACAAAGAGCAAAACCATACAATGTGATAGGGGTCAGCCAACATTCGTGATTTTCTATAGTAAATCGAGGACGGTCAATCATTTCAAAGCTTTTGTTTACTGTCAGCTTAATGTTGTACAAACTTGTGCGAATGACAAAAAGCGCATTGTACATTTATAAAACTTGTGTGAAAGTAGGAAATTTGTACAAGAGTAGGCTTGTACTTTAAACATTAAAATGTATGAAAAGTTCAATATTTTTCCTATAGCAAGCGACAGCTATTTACCTGTATGACCTATGTTGAACCCACCCGTGGAATAAATTATTTAAAATACCGGTAGCCACGTGAGTTGTACCCGGGTAAACATTCCTCAAAGGTGCTCACTGTAAAAGATAGCCACGTTTAGTCGTAAGTTTGTATGTATTTGGTTTTAGGAACACGGGAGGGTTAGGAGAGTTTAGTGTCGTTAAAATGTCATCATACATAAAAGCGTCAAACATTTTTAACATTCATGCAAGAATAGTACCGGTATTGAAAGCCACCTAAATACACTTTTTTTCATTTTAAAATTTAAAGGAACTAATGGTAATACTTATTGTATTATTTCAAATGCAAGCGTGCAAATTTCTTAGTTTGATCACTCTGGCTACAGGCATCTATACAACTTCATTAAAACGCAAGAAATATCATTCGGCAAACGCGCCCGTCAATGATCCACCATCAGATTGTTCAAGTGTCCGATTTAAATGTCTCCTCCCCTTGATTTAAATAAATGAAACTCAAAATAGGATCGGTACGACTTTCCCGGATTTGGGGTAGTTGTAGGCTTAAAAAAAATCTTCATTTGTTTTAAATCCATGCTGGTTTAGGTGATGTTTTAACGTGATTTTAATTAGAAATATCCACTTGTAATTAACTATTACCAAAAGAGAACAATTTGGTAATATATTCTAAAGTAAAACGTCACTGAAAAAGGGCCCATGAAGCATTGCTTAAGTGCACTTGTCCTTTAATACTGCTTAATAATGTGGACCTGTTTACATGGATTATGTCAAATGAAGATTCTGAGTTTGTTGTTTTATTATGCCAACATTTAAATGAAAATTTTAATATAAGTCAACAACGTACAATATAGGGGTGTCGGGTGGTTACGTTCCGATTCCGTGTTCGACCCGCGTGGTTACGACCCAAGTGGTTTCGACCTACTCTAATATATATCCCTACATGTCAATACCTGAGTACAGGGGTATACACTGTGCAGTAAACAAATGGATATCCGGTAGTTGTATATTAAATGGCTTCAGAGATGTGCGTGTCAATACGTAGTTGTTTCCGTACAGTATGTGTAACGTTAGTCAACATGCAGGTTTCCTAACATTTTTTTCTACTATCGCGGAGCATGAATGTTGATAAATTTGATTTAGTAATGAATTGTATTTAAACAGTTTTCCATAAAAATTAATCAAATACTTCTTCAAAAATACCGTGATCACATATGCACTGTCTAAACAATGTACGTTTCTCCAAATTAAATTACATACATGTACGATAATTAACACAGATATACGTGGTCAATATAAAAAAAAAGGTAGACGAAAAAATAAAATGTAAAACTTTTGAAAGTGTTAATTAATTTCGTTCCGAAACAATTAATTGTTAATTAATTGCTTTGGAACGAAACCACGCGGGTCGAACATGGATTCGTGTCGAAACCACGCGGGTCGAACAAGTCATCGGAACGTAACCACTCGAATTCCAATATAGGCATATTACAGTCATTATACATATACTATTTGTATACATTTTATGCATCCTAAAAGTTGACAGCTAACTCTCTGTTCAATATACAATAGTTTTTGTTTTTTTGTTTGTTTGTTTGTTTGTTTGTTGTTGTTGTTTTTTTTTTTTTTTGGTTCTGTTTATTGTTATTTATGACTATGATTTCGGACATTGTTCATCTTTATGCTCCACTGTGGGCCCAAATTGGTTGAATAATTATTCATTATAGTGGCCTTATGTTTGCATTTAATTTGCTGTATAGTCAAGTGCCTACGCAGTCTAGGGGTATGTCTCTCGCTTAGCATGTGAGAGGCCCCGGGTTCAAATCACAGTCGATCCTTTTCTTCTTCTTTTTTTTGGATTTTTTTTTATTTATTATATAAATGAAAGTATCCAGCATGTGAAATGAAAAAGTTATGACGTCTGGCTTGTACAAACTCATAAAATCATTATTATAGGGTGATAAATATTCTATACAAAAAGAATCTTCTATACACATATGAAAGAATAAGCAATCAAATCTTTATATCTATATTGGCATTTTTTATTTGCTTCAATATACATGTATACATTTAATAATTCTACAAATCAAGGGGGGTCTCCCCCCTGAACTGCGCATGTTCTTCTTTTTCCCCTAAGCGGGGGACACAAATTATCTGAATTAGCTTGTTAACTATGCACTGACAGCTTGTTGTGAATCTTTCGTAGCATGATAAGTCCACAGGAGCTTTATTTTTATGCAACTACCTTGATTCATTGGTTCATTGGTGTTTGAAAGTAACAAAAATATTTACATTACATCGAATTTAGAAAGCCCGACTTGTGTCTGGTTACAGCATGATGGACTTAATTACAAACTTATGACTGCTAGTATATGTACATGTATATAAATCTTATGCCTTATCAAATGAGGGACAAATTTAATATAAATGAATAAAATTGCACAGATAAGGATGAATTTTCATTTCTTTACTGAAATAGAAAAAATAAGAATAATTCAATCACCAAAGGCTTTCAACATAAAAACAAAACAAAAAAGACAAGAGGTCCAAGGGCCTTTACGGTCACCTGATTATAACAACAATTTAGAGGATTCATAGAGAATAAATTAAACTGATAGATGAAGATTTGTTGCCCAAAAGCAAGAGAAGTAGGAAGATCAGGATCAACAAATTAATTAGTCTAATATCCAGTAATAACTCATAAATTAAGTTCTAATCTGTCCCTCAATTATCACTATCACCATGCAGACTATTAACAAACTATTAGTGCTTCTGTACTATTTTTTAACCCCATATTGTAATCTCTCACATTACCTCTCTTGTTCTTTGAAGAACATTTAATAAGATATTATTTTTGTCTCATTTTTATTTATCTATTATTTACAGGTCTACTGATCATTTAAACTAAGAAAGTACTTTCTGCATTATACAATAAAAATTCTTGCATAATTCTCTTATTCTATTAGCTTTTCAAATACATTATTTACAGTGATTAATAGCGATTCTCTGTAACCACTTAAACTTCTTTGCCACGCATGTTCACCGATTTTGATGAAACTTTGCCCATTATTACAACTTGACACCAGAAACATATATCAAATAAAATTTCGTTGCTATGTGTCTTGGTTGCCATGGTAACAGCCAGAAAAGTTGAAAAAATTGAGATTTTCAGCTACTTCAAATCTTTATTAAGCCTTAATAAGGACTAAGAAAAACAAACAAACCATTCTCCCAAAAACATGACACCTTGTTGCCACTTATGCTATAAGGAAACTATTTAGAATTTATTTCTAAGAAAGTGGTAACCATGGGTACATTTGGAATACATTTTAGATGCTGAAAAATGCTGAAAAACGCTCAATATTCACAAATGATAGATGTTACATGATCAAACTCAATCAACAACCTAAGAAAAACAGTGAAAAATATTTGACCTTATGTTATTAGGTATTGGCAATATTATTCTAAAAATAACTTTCATGGTTGCCATGGTAACACAGAGTCACCATGCAAAATCTGTTGCTATGATTGGGTTAATGCTACTGTCTTGAGGAAAAACAATAAGATTAATGACTGGCACATATACATCCTTAGGACCTTGTAACACCGACAACATAAGAAAAATTGAGATTAATTGTTACTTTGCAGTGTAACCATGGAAACAACGTACTAGTTGTTTAAAGTGATATTTTTTTGCTGCCTTAGGAATTTACTTACCTTTTAATCGAGAAACTTTTTATTTGACTCACCTTGAATAGTACTTATCTGGCAGAACTAAAGTTGAATATCATATATTGATAAAGTTTGTTGAAAAATACAACACTGTTGCTATGGTTACCAAGAAGAGAAAATGTTCGATTTTGTTAATCTTATGTCAATATTAGAACCTTTGTGCCAGTTTTTTGCATCCAGTTAGAGATTGTGTGGTAGTGAAAATTGAAAGTCAGGTTAGTTGTTCACATATATCAATCATCAAAGGTTTGGGAATCTACATACAAAGGGTATGTATCCAAGGAAACAGAGTATTTTTCAGATTTTTATGCATGTTTTTTCGCCTCATTTCCATAGCAACGCACTATCTAAAGAATTGAAATTAAATTTTTTGAAATGTGAAAATTAGGGTCACACCAACGCCTTTAAAAATTGATCATCAGTTATATAAAAATATGCTTTTAAAAAAGATAGGATAAGATTAAAACACTAAGAGAGTAAATTCAAAATCCCTTCGTGGTATTAAAACCATGGCAACCATTGCCAACCTATAAGAAATATCATATTTCGTCCTTGATATATGTTACAAGGATCTCTTTTCTATTGTTTGCTTGCATTTCAACCTATAATTGTTTTTATTCTTAAGTGTATGACTTTATAAAATTAAATAAACAAAATTATTACTTTTGAATACTTTGTTTCCATAGTAACGTATGTTATAGTTGATTTACCAAACATGTTTATCATGCATTTAAGACACCAGGCCTTCAACTTTCAGAAACAGTCATTGCTACTTGTTTGCTTTGCTGCAAACGTCAACTGTGGGACTCTGAACATGTTGAAAAATGCCATTTTTCAATCTTTAGGACATGTTGCAATGGTAACCATGACACGTAGCAACCAATTTTTGCTTGATTTGAGTTTACGGTATCAAAGACTTTTATTATAGAGAATTTGGAGAAATTCTGAGACTATGCGTGCCACAGCTCCTATATAAAAGTTCAAGTCATTACAGAGAATGGCTCTTAATTATCAAAGGTGAAGGATGAGGGGAATAACTTTTCTCAGTAGAATACGAGTTAATACAGCCCTGCCCAGGACCAGAATCTTGACCAAATGGTCCAGATGTTCAAAAATCTGGTAAAAAATCCCTTGCTTATTAAAACTTTTACTCAGTTTACCTAAAATATACCCAGAAGCAGACTTTCACAGGAACAATGCATTTTTACTACAAATTCAACACAACCTTCCCTAACACCAGAACCCACGTCCCAGGGTCAAGAAATTTACAAATTTTGAGTTATCCTCATCATCATAACTATGCACTTCAAAGAACTAACACATTCAATTATATAATCACCCCATCCCCCGGTAATGCCAGAACCCCTAACCCTGGGACCACAATTTTTAAAAATTCCGTAAGAAACATCCCTGTTCATCATAACTATGCAATTTGTTTATCTGCTAAGGAGCAGATGGGACTAATCAATAGAATTAATGCATTTTCAGTATCAATAGAGCCCAACCCTTACACCAGAACATCTGACTCAGGGGCCATGAAACTTACAATTCTGGAAGAAGCACTCTTGCTCATCATAACTATACACTTAGTTTCTTTGCTTTATAACCAGAATCAGAAAAGAATATTTTCAAAGATATTATGCTTTTTCACTATATAATCAGTAGAGCTCCCCCCTTCCACCAGAACCCTGGGTCCATATATTTCACAATTTTGGAAGGGACATCCTTGCTTATCATAATCAATAGAGCTCTGTCCTAACACCAGAACCCCTGATCCATGCAGGGGCCATGAAATTCACAATTTTAGAAGAGGCATTCTTCCTCATCATAACTAGGTACTCTGCTAGTTTGTTTTATACCCAGTAGCAGAGACGAAAAGATTTTCAAAGAATTAATGCATTTTCAAGTTATATAATCAATAGAGCCCTGTCCTAACAACAGAACCCCTGACCCAGGGGCCATGAAATTCACAATTTTGGAAGAGACACACTTGCTCATGATATAACTATGCATTTAGTTTGTATGCTGAATATCCAGAGCAGGGGGGGAGTTTTTTCAAGGAATAATGCATTTTCACATTATAGTTGCCGAAGTTATATAAGTAATGCAACATGAAGATTTAGTAAGAAGTTTGATGAGAATATCTTGAATAGTTTCTTTAAAATTGAAATTGAAATCTTAAAAATTGGAAAACAAATACAAATTTACTTAATTTCATTTTCATTTTCTTTTTATACTTTTTTAACGAAATCTAAAAATGATAGCTTCATAATATTTTTGTTAGAAAAATTGCAATTTGCTATTTCCCAATGCAAGATAGGGGCTGCTTTAAACCACAAATAACGATGGAAATTTTATTAAATAGGGGCCTAGTTTAGACATCTGGATCGAGATGCCTCTCATACCTCGATACGGATACGGATACTTTTATAGATATGTCAGATAGAACAATCTCTAGTGTTCAGTAAATATTTATTTTTATATTCTAAAAATTACAAGATTATTTTGCAATTGTCATTTATTTATAATCCCAATTTCGGGGGTTCACTATAGCTGTTAAGGATAAAGGTGTCTCCTCCTTTGTCTTGGTGCATAGGGGCTTGTCTTCCGGATTCTTAAATGTAAAATAAATTTTAAAAATTTTGAATCTTCTTTAAATACATTTAAAAGTTGTTAAAATAGAGATTCTGACACTTTTAGTCAAGAAAAACCACGTTTAAAAAAGACGTACCACACCTATATACATAAACTCTACAAGGGACGAAAGCTCTCGTCTTAGAAAAAATACCCCAACCCACTTCAACGCCTATTTCTGGACTCTAAAGCATCATTTATTTCGTTGCCATAGTTCTGTCCCCTACAGTGATGTTGATGCGTTTGTCAGTGATCAACACGCGTTTAATCAACAGAAAACGGATAATTTTTTTTCGATTTGGGGTTCACTTTTCTAAATCGACCTGGGGAGAAAGGAAGTTTAAAAAATCGCAAGGGCAGATAATCAATGTATAGGGAAAACTCAGAGGGTAATCGAAAGCGAATGGTAACACCCAAAGACTTCCAGCTTCGCGGAAAAAATGTTTACCGACAAGAAAAGAAAGTGAAAATGATAAATACTGGCAAAAGTTTGGTTTTTAGGGGCTAAGGCGGCACCGGGAAGACTCATTTCAATTAATGTATAACTATTTTGTTACATAATTTACAGGACACTTGCTGTACAAGCGCGCTGTATGTTATACCACGATTATTGCGTCGTTACCATGCAAAGTGTGACCGTGTAGATTTGGACGGTACTTAGGAATTCGTCAGGAACTGCATCCGTTGTTTGCAGAACGAACGGGGTGGGGGAATGTTGGCGTAGGGCATGGCCGTAGAAACCGGGAGGGCTTGCCCCCCCCCCCCCAATAATGTTGCCAATATATAGAATACTATAGAAAACTTTGCTACTATATGCTTGTGCCCCCTCAATAAAAACGGCTGATGACCTTTTTTTTCTTTCTTTTTTTCTGCTTGTCAAGGAATTTTAGTAGTTGATAGTGCCCCTCCCCCCCCCCCCCCCCACACACACTGAAAATGTTTGGCTGTGCCCCCCAAACTGAAATTGCTTCCTACGGGCCTATAGGGGGTACGAGGTATAGGTAGAGGCGCTGTGTGGCCGTGAGGTAAAAACGAAGTATACATGTAGGTGCATGTGCCGTATTCCCGAAGGTCCACCAATATGCAATTCCAGAGATGAAACAACTGATGAAGGATTCCGTATTTATTAGATGAGTCTCGACGATGGCAACAGTTTACATAAATCAACAAACAGACATTTAAAACGTGATCGAGTCGGATTGGCCGAAGTGGCTTCCGGACTCAGAGTCCTTACGAGTCGGACGTGGCCGAGACTGGCCTTCGTTTATTCTAGACTAATGATTGAAATTATACATGACTATTTGTAAGAGTACATAATGAGTAAATAAATGATAGGTGTTGGCATTTAAAATTAGAATGAGTGAAAGATTCACAGGTATGGAATAATTAAATAAAGTCAATGACTCTTTGATGTTTGGACATAAAAACAGATAATTACACAGTGTTGTTTTAAGAGATTAACAGTTCTTGAGACATAGCACTCTGTCTCTTTGTAATAACAGATCAATTGTCCGAAAAGTGTCACTCATAAATTAAATTAAACAATTAGATTCATTGAACATATCGTGAGAAACAAATATGACAAAAAAATAAGAATTTGAAAAGTAAAGTCCAAAAAAAAGTTTTTTTTCTGGAACAGTGAATTTTACACTGTGATAATTTCCCACCGCTCCGGGAAAAACACGTCCTCGTGTTTTGAAAGAAATTTCACTCTAATTATTTTTCGGATTCTGTTCTTTTATGTTCTTGTAGACGTTCATACCGGTAAACACTAGTTATTGAAACTATTCTGGTGGTTAACAAAGGAATGCCGAAAGTCTTGTTCATGGATGTTGAACTGGTGTAGTTCATCGTTCGAACAGTTCTCCCCAGGTCGATTTAGAAAAATGAGCCCCAAATCGAAGAAATTGTATCCGTTTTCTGTTGATTAAATGCGTATTGACGACTGACAAACGCACCAACATTTAGGAAAATCATCACTGTAGGGGATAGAACTATGCAACGAAATAAATTAATGCTTTAGAGTCCAGAAATAGGCGTTGAAGTGAGTTGGGGTATTTTTTCCAAGACGAGAGCTTTCGTCCCTTGTAGAGTTTATGTATACAGGTGTGGTACGTCTTTTTTAAACGTGGTTTTTCTTGACTAAAAGTGTCAGAATCTCTATTTTAACAACTTTTATGTGTATTTAAAGAAGATTCAAAATTTTTAAAATTTATTTTACATTTAACAATCCGGAAGACAAGCCCCTATGTCTTGGTGCAGTTGACCGAGACATGCTCTACCAGAGAGCACTTTGCAAATTTCACTAAGTTAAACACCCGTTAGTGAAGTTTGCAAAGCTCCTTCTGGAAGAAAATACTGACGTGAATACTTCAACGCTCCTTTTCCTTAAATAATAATGTAATATTAAAGTTTAAGGAAATTTCTTTGACAAGATTAGAGGGCGGATCCAGAGGGGTAGTGGTCCATTGGATTCAGACTTATGAAAGTCTTAAAATCAACGAAAGTTGTCAAAAAAAAATTAAATTGAAAATTAATTGTAAAACTGGCTAAACAATGTTACTTATTAAAGCAAAAGTAGTGTAAATGGGGTGCGAGGTTAGTGTAGGGGAATTTGAAAGCTGCCAAAACGTCTTTATTGCGAACACGATCCCTCCCCCCTTTTTTTTTTTTTTTTTTTTTTTTTATAAAATCCTAGATCAGCCTGATGTGAGCGGCTACTAACTTTTAGTAGAATTATGCTTTGTAAAGGAGATGGGTGAACATGACGAGCGATAAGCCTATAGTGTGACAAACATGAAGATGAAAAATTAAATTTCAATTATATCAAAATTTTCCTTGATAATGCGTCTAACATTAAAATAAACTTTATGTAAAATCTCTACAATTTGCAAAAATCCCTCAAAGATTGAAATTATTTGCCTGTGAAATATAAGACACACACTAAAGCGGGCAAAAAGAGTCATTTTCGCATACTATAACACTATTTTTCGATATGAGTGGGTCTTCGTTCCACCTTTTTGAAAGTTATTTCTCAAAGTTTGCATAAAAATATACATTTTTTGGCTACCAAAAATTTGGAGCAATGACCCACTATACCTTAAAAATATACTTTTATGACATAACATTCGCATCTTTTCGAGAAATACTTGAAGTTCATTAAGTCAAGGGTCATATCACAAACATGATTTAAATGCCATTGTTCGTCAGGACTTGTGTAGTGTAGTGGTTAGCGTGCTAGTCTCGAAAGAAAATGATATTCAGGATTTTTATTGCTAGGGTTCGAACCCCACGAATACTACATTAATTTTTTTAATAAAAGAATAAATTTTTCCGAGAAAATTTTCCTCAGAAAAGTTTTGTTTATCACAATTTCATAAATTTCAATAATGAGAACTTTACTCTAAATATTAAATTCACAAACTGAACATGATTTTTATATTTCTGAAGCTATAGGCTTTCTGCACGCTATGTTCGCCCATCTCCTTTGAACATAAATGATTTAACTTTTTGTTTTTGTAGTTAATTCACAAAATAATGCGAGAACATGCTTCCAATGCGTCGTTTTAACCCAAAACTCTCCGCTCCCATGCTGAAAAATCATCAAGATGTAAGAATCAACTGGCCAAATCGTCTAAAGATAATGCTGAATACGTCAAAATTTTGGTTTCTTAATCATGAAAAAAGAAAAATCCACTGACTGACTCTCTAAGCTTTCTTAAAAAGCTAAACTTGTAGACTGATTTTTTCTCCGTCCATCTCGACGATGAAGTAAAATTGTGAAAGTTTTAACAAGGAAAATTGTCTTGGAGTGTTTGAGACAAAAATTCTTCTTTAGAACTCAAAGTAAATGGATAGTGCACTTTATAGCTAGAGCAAAACAAGATACTAATACTACATTTGTACTTATACCCCCCACCCCCCCACCCCTCCGGAAAAAAAATCACTTGCGATGATGGTCTTACTATAAACATGTATTATGAATGAGTTTAAATACATCTTAATGTACAGTTTTAAAATCGTTTAATTTACAGCTTTTCTTTTCAATCGATTTCAGGACCTTTTTCATTTCTTCTATAATAACGTGTTTTTTATGAAATGAAAACCAGTACAGATCATGATGTCTTCTTCGTTTTGCTGATTTGTTCCTTCGAACCTTACGGGAGTGAAGCCAATTCCTCTACGGGTACTGGCCCACACTTGTCATTGTATTAAAAAAAGAAACCCTTGTTAACCACAAAGAATGAAATAATATGCTACTGGCTGACTTTCTAAGCTTTTTAAAAGGCTAACTTTGTAACGTACATTTATTATTATGTAATATTGAAAGAAAAGGTGGAAAACAGCTAGACTGGATCATAAGAATTTCTGAAAAATCGAAACTGCTCAGTTTTGGTTGAAAATGGTTATAACTTGGACCCTTGGTGACCCTGTATTTAATGAACATGACGTAATTTTCTCTCTAGTCAATGCATTATGACGTCATAAAATGCGTAAAATGCGTCATTTTTCCCATATCCTGTAAATTTTTTCTACTTTCAGGGGGCAAGACTTAATTGTCTTAACCATTAAAAAATCGCATATATTTTGCATTTTTCTAAAAATTCAAAAATGTATTTACATAACATATCCATAAATCAACTACGCGTATCTCGAATTGCTTTAACCATTTCACAAAATTGCATACTTCAGTACTTATAGAAAAAAGATGTTCTTTCGGAGATTGTTGAATTCAAAATTTAACAATGGAAATGATATGTGGGTCTTACAGTGTATATACATGTATAAATGGCCTTAAGAAGAAATTATATTTCGGGGGTTGCGGGGGGGGGGGGGGCACTACCAAACAAAAATGCCTTGGCATGAATAATGGGGCACAACCGTAAAGCAGCTTTATTTTATGTTTTCTATCGCACAGTGTTTATTGGCAAAATCATTTCAATAAAAAGGGGGGGGGGGTGTCACTGTTCCTACTGGCCTTATGTAGTTCCAAGGATTGTTCTACCTCTAAATACCGTTTTCCTCCAAAAATCCTCGGTTTTTAGCCAAAAGATTCACTTTGGACTTCAGACAGGTATCTAGATGTCTTTAGATTAAGATAGATTTTAAGATTATCATAAGATACGAGAGTTTTGTGAAACAGCTATGGTGTAATCTTAAGATTTCGGTCTTATGACAGATCTTAGTCTTAAGATAGTTTTGTGAAACAGGCCCCAGCTTGCATAAAATCTAGCCCACTAAGTATGATCGCTTAGTTTCGGACCATGGAAAAATTGATCCATATACTGCCTGCCGCACGTGGCGTCAGACAATGGACAGTAGGTAAGCCGAATGTACAATGTAATGCCGATGGTTGCACTTCAGAAAGTAGGTCATCTTATTCGGAATATTTAGACGTCCAAAAGTAACGTTTATCAGAAAGAAATGATTGAATAGTCGGTTTCGCGGAAAATATCCACGAAAATGTAACCCAAGAGAACTGCATATCCCGAATTTCATCAGCGTGGTGCACCAAACATTTAGCAAGATTTTTCACCAGAACTTTTTTTTTCTTATATGCCCTTTAAAAGCCTGCAGTGATCGATCTAATAGTGTAGTCAATTTAACAATCATTCTCTATCCAGAGTTGTCTTCCGCTACGCTCACAACACCTCTGCCAACGGTCGTCGTACAAGATTCTTGTACAAATTTTAAACGGTGATAATTTGAAATTTAGATAGTAATCAATTATTGTAAATATCAATAAAGATGATAATTTATCATTTATTTTAAATCTATAATCCCTCAAAAATACTTATTTTCAAAGTTTTAGGGAACTATTTTGCGGAGTAAAAATAAAAATAAAAATTAATTAATAAATCCTTTTCAGGTGTAATAAATTAAAATACATAATGATTTCCGATAAGAAATAAAATTAACAAGAGGCCCAAGGTCCTTAACGGTCACCTGAGTATAATACAACAATTTAGAAGTTAAATACACTGACAGATGAAGCTTTGTTGCCCTAAAGCAAGAGAAGTAGGAAGATCAGGATCAACAAAATAATTAGTCTAGTATTCAGTATCAACTCATAACTTAAGTTCTAATCTGTCCCCCACTTAATATTATCACCATGCAGACTATTAACAAACTATTAGTGCTTCTGTACTATTTTTAAACCCATATTAAGACCTCTAGCATTGACCTCTCTTATGGTCTTTGAAGAACTTTTAATAAGATAAGTTATTTTTGTCTCATTTTTATTTATCTATTACTTACAGGTGTACCTGATTATTAAAACTAAGAAAGTACTTTTTGAATTATACGATAAACATTCTTGCATAATTATCTTATTCTATTAATCTTTCAAATACATTATTTACAGTGATTAATTATCAAAGGTGAATGGAAAAGGGGAATAACTTCTCTCAGTAGAATACAAATTAATAGAGCCCTGTCCAGGACCAGAATGCTTAGACAAATTGTCCAGATGTTCAAAAATCTGGTAGAAATACGCTTACTTGTATCATTTAAACTTTTACTCAGTTTGCTTTCGATATGCCCAGAAGCAGAGAAGAATTTCACAGGTACAATGCATTTTCACTACAGATTCAACAAAGCCTTACCCTAACACCAGAACCCAAGACCAAAGGTCAAGAAATTTACAAATTTGGAAGAGTTACCCTCATCATCATAACTATGGACTTCAAAGAATTAACACTTTTCCACTATATTATCAAAAGCCCCCCCCCCCTTCCTCGTTATGCCAGAACCCCTGACCCTAGGACCACAAGATTTAAAAATTCTGTTCGAAGCTCCGATCTTCATCATAGCTAAGCAATTTATTTATCAGCTCAACACTAAGGGGCAGACAGGATTAGTTAATGATTAATTAATAGAATTAATGCATTTTCACTATATAATCAATAGAGCCCCCCTCCCCCCTCCTCAAGAACCCCAAAAACTGAGGCCATGTATTTAAAAATTTTGGAAGAGGCATCCTTGCCTATCATAATCATGCACTTAGTTTGTTTAAATAATCTCCAGTAGCAAAGAAGAAGATTTTCATAGAATCAATGCATTTTCACTATATAATCAATAGAGCCCCGCCCTAACACCGGAACCCCTGACCCTGGGGCCATGAAATTCAAAATTTCTAAAAAGGCATCCTTATGCATCATAACCATGCACTTAGTTTGTTTAAATAATCTCCAGTAGCAAAGAAGAAGATTTTCATAGAATCAATGCATTTTCACTATATAATCAATAGAGCCCCGCCCTAACACCGGAACCCCTGACCCTGGGGCCATGAAATTCAAAATTTCTAAAAAGGCATCCTTATGCATCATAACCATGCACTTAGTTTGTTTAAATAATCTCCAGTAGCAGAGAAGAAGATTTTCAAAGAATCAATGCATTTTCACTATATAATCAATAGAGCCCTGCCCTAGCACCAGAACCCCTGACCCAGGGGCCATGGCTTTCACAATTCTGGAAGGGGCCCACTTCCTCATCATAACTATGTACTTAGTTTATCACCTTAATGCCCAGGAGCAGAGGAGAAGATTTTCAAAGAATTAATGCATTTTCACTATATGATCAATAGAGCCCTGCCCTAACACCAGAACCCCTGACCCAGGGGCCATGGCTTTCACAATTCTGGAAGGGGCCCACCTCCTCATCATAACTATGTACTTAGTTTATCACCTTAATGCCCAGGAGCAGAGGAGAAGATTTTCAAAGAATTAATGCATTTTCACTATATAGTCGATAGAGCCCCGCCCTAGCACCAGAACCCCTGACCCTGGGGCCATGAAATTCACAATGTGGGAAGAGGCTCTCTTGCTCATCTTAACTATGTACTAAGTTACTTAATTTAATACCCAGGAGCAGAGAAGATTTTCAAAGAATTAATGCATTTTCACCAGATAGTTGATAGAGCCCCGCCCTAACACCAGAACCCCTGACCCTGGGGCCATGACATTCACAATTTTGGAAGAGGCACTCTTGCTCATCATAACTATGTACTTAGTTACTTTATTTAATACCCAGGAGCAGAGAAGAAGATTTTCAAAGAATTAATGCATTCTCACTATATAATCAATAGAGCCCCGCCCTTACACCAGAACCCCTGACCCTGGGGCCATGAATTTCACAATTTTTGAAGAGGCACTCTTGCTCATCATAACTATGTACTTAGTTACCTTATTTAATACCCAGGAGCAGAGAAGAAGATTTTCAAAAAATAATGCACTTTCATTATATGATCTATATAGCCCCACCCTGGGGCCAGAACCCCTGACCCTGAGGCCATGAATTTCACAATTTTGGAAGAAGCACTCTTGCTCATCATAACTATGTACTTAGTTACTTTATTTAATACCCAGGAGCAGAGAAGAAGATTTTCAAAGAATAAATGCATTTTCACTATATAATCTATAGAGCCCCGCCCTAACACCAGAACCCCTGACCCTGGGGCCATGAATTTCACAATTTTGGAAGAGGCACTCTTGCTCTTCATAACTATGTACTTAATTACCTTATTTAATACCCAGGAGCAGAGAAGAAGATTTTCAAAGAAATAATGCACTTTCACTATATGATCTATATAGCCCCACCCTGGGGCCAGAACCCCTGACCCTGGGGCCATGAATTTCACAATTTTGGTAGAGGGCTCAATGCTTATTACAATGATGCCAACAGTTTGACTGCTTGATGTCCAGGAGTAAAGAAGAAGATTTTTAAAGATTGCATTATTTTTGGTGGTTTTAGCCCCACCCCTCAGGCCCCAGGGGGGCAGGGACCATGAAATTCACAATTTTTGTTCCCCTTCACCCATAAATGCAATATGCCAAATTTGGTTGAAATTGGTTAAGCGGTTTCAGAGAAGAAGCTAAAAATGTTCAAATGTTAACGCACGACGCACGCCGACGGACGAGAACGGATAGCAATAGGTCACCTGAGTGACTCAGGTGACCTAAAAACGATTATTAATACAACTCTTAACCATTTACAATTTTTCCAAGAATCTTATATAACAAACATTGACCGAGGTGTACGTGGGAGCGAAGCGGGAACGACGACTGTGGATAGAGAATGTGGGAGCGAAGCGGGAACGACCATTCTGGATAGAGAATGGTCAACAATAGCACATTGTCCCCAGCTAATCGACGTTTCCTACCTTCAACGCAAAAGAGTTCCATTATGTTAAGTAATCCTGATATCAAATTTGAAATAGGTTTAATTACCTTTATGACATGAGGTTATTTAAAACTAAAATTAGTCGTGCTTTAAATTATAAGATTTACATGAAATATTTGATAAGTGATGATTTGATAAATAAGCATTGACAATTATTGGTAATTAAAATCACAGGCACGTGGGGTATGGAGCCCCCCCCCCCCCTTTTCCCTCCCCCTTTCCATTTTTTTTTTCTTTTTAAACTTGGGATCGAGTCACCTTTTTCCTATTTTTGTATTCTAATATGCACTTGTCTATATGTTATCAAATGAATAATGTAACTCTTTTGTCTCTATAAGCTGTTTTTAAATATATCGTTTTCGACTGATACATAAAAAGAGACTTATTAAGCACAGAGTTTTGACTAGGTTGACAAAAATGAAAGCGTAAGTTGTACATCGTATATGTTTAAAAAATACTGTTTTAAGCAGAAGTAATGATTCAAAAGAAAGATGCGATGCTTTCGTACAAAAGATGAAAAAAAGACGTATAAAAAGGTCAATAAAAAAGAATCCATTTTTGTAAATCATTAAAAATAGTCCGCTTGAAGTAAATATTCAGAATTTTATCAAAATTGTTTTCCTAAGGGTATTTTGAAAATGTCGATTCACAAACTTTTGAATAAGCTTGTGATTCTATGTTTATTTTATTTGTATCTGAAGTATTTGAAATGAAAGCTTAGTTTGTTCATTGATATATGCAACACAAGAGTTTTGTATCTCATTAGACAGGAGAGAGAGTAAATAGTGTTTAAAAATTGTCTCCTTGGTCTGTATTGTTATGTAATATGCATAAAAATCGATCACTAAAACGTTTTCTTTTAAACAAGATATGTCCTAATGACCTGAATTAAGTGAGAATATAGAGCTTATTTGTCTATACTTTCACTCTCAATGTTTACGGTACCCCTAGTAAAATACTCAAGACAATGAAGCATTGATGAACAGAAATTACTGTTACTTAATAGTGAAAAAACATGTTGATCAATTTATCTTGCCCTTGTCCGCTAAAGAATGTTTGAACTGATTGCAAATTGAAAATTGGTAGATTTTTTAAGGACTGATCATTCTAAAACGAAACAGAAAATACCGCAGGCCCCTAGTATGCTTTTTCTGAGAAAAGTTTTTTTGATGTAGATTTACTAATGTAAATTTTCACTTGGAAGCCCCCCCCCCCCCCCCAGGAGGAGTAGGGGCGAAGAATGGCAAATTCCAGTATCTGATAAGGAAAATGTATCTAAAAGTTAGAGAAAGGAATGGGATTTTCGAATTTTGGCAGATAACTTTTTTGTTTGTCAAATGTCTTTTGGATCCCCATCCCCCGTTTAATAAACTAGTAAATAAGATAAACATAGGTAATCAGAGATTACAGAGCTCACCTCAACAAATGTTATCTTTAAGTAAGGCAAAGTCTCACACTAAACTAATAATCTTGTGCATCCCTAGATGCAACATTTATGCAATTTTGGTCTGATAGGGCTTGCAGTTACTTGGGAATATACTTATCTGAAAACTTAAAACTAGTCACTCATCCAGAAAATGTACGTCAAATCCAGCATCCGAAGCAAGTTTGAGATTGTTCGTTCCTTGATGCATCATCCATGCAAGTTTGGTTCAGATAGGCCTTGTAGTTACTTGGAAATGAGATCTGCTCCAAAAACTTTAACCTGGTTACTCATCCGGAAAATGTAGGTCAGATCCAGCATCCGAAGCAAGTCCAGTAGTGTGCATCCTTAGATGCATCATCCATGCAAGTTTGGTTCAAATAGGCCATATAGTTACTTGGAACTGAGATCTGCTCCAAAAACTTTAACCTGGTTACTCATCCGGAAAATGTAGGTCAGATCCAGCATCTGAAGCAAGTCCAGTAGTGTGAATCCTTAGATGTATCATCCATGCAAGTTTGGTTCAAATAGGCCATATAGTTACTTGGAACTGAGATCTGCTCCAAAAACTTTAACCTGGTTACTCATCCGGGAAATGTAGGTCAGATCCAGCATCTGATGCAAGTCCAGTAGTGTGAATCCTTAGATGTATCATCCATGCAAGTTTGGTCAATATAGGGTTTATTGTTACTTGGAAATGACATCTGCTCCAAAAACCTTTAACTTGGTCACTCATCCGGAAAATATAGGTCAGATTCAGCATCCGAAGCAAGTCCAGTAGTGTGAATCCTTAGATGTATCATCCATGCAAGTTTGGTCAATATAGGGCCTATAGTTACTTGGAAAATGAGATCTGCTCCAAAAACGTTAACCAGGTCACTCATCCGGAAAATATAGGTCAGATCCAGCATCCGAAGCAAGGCCAGTAGTGTGCATCCTTAGATGTATCATCCATGCAAGTTTGGTCAATATAGGGCTTATAGTTACTTGGAAATGAGACCTGCTCCAAAAACTTTAACCTGCTCCAAAAACATTAACCTGGTCATTCTTTAGCTGAAATTGCAGCATCTGAAACCTTGACTGGTACAATGAAACACACTAGAAGCATCCTCCTTGCATCTCTGACTAATATAGGCCATAGAAGTACTTGAAAAGAAAACTGCTCCAAAAACCTTAACCTGGGACGCCGACGCCGAAGGTATTACATAAGCTCCCCCAACTTCGTTGAGGTGAGCTAAAAATAAAATAGTTTGATAAACTATTAATTGCTAGCTGAATATAAAATTTCTTACAGCTATTTAAAATGCCCTAAAAACAATACAATCCCAGAAAAACGCGAACACTTTCTTTTTTTTTTTTTTGCCCTGATTTAATAAAGTTAAAAATTGGTATGCATTAAAATCAACATTTTTAAAATAATTCACAGAAATTTCAGTAAATATATCTATAAATAACATTTTTGTCGTTGGTAAACGAATCATTCAAAATAGCTGCCGGCGCAACACCGACGATGTCAAAACGTAGCTCGTGGAGTTTTTGAATTGTTCAGGAATCGTGCGTCTTAAAAATTCGTTACTGCATTTTATTTTTTTTTTTACATGTAGTTACCAAGTTATCAATTTTACACGTACTGCAGTTAAGAATAAATCAAGGAATACATTCTTTTATAGACAATTTCCCAACCCCGATCATAAACTGCTCGAACGGTGGTATCCATGTCTGATGTCCAGCTCTAGCCTTTTTAGTTTGTTGTCATTTTTGTTGGTCAACCAAACGCTTCTTCCATAGAAACCAGTCCATTCATCTTGGAACTTCTCTTACTATGCATAACCCTGTGGTCGATACATGTACATTTTTCCGTATGAACACGAGTCAAACCCCGTTCCACACAACACTGAGTGATAATTTGGTGCGCCGCATTATCGCACGAAGTCGCCGTTTCTGGTAATACTAATTAATAATATATATATATATATATATATATATATATATATATATATATATATATATATATATATATATATATATATATGTTATTTTCGTCATTCACCGATCTTAATATTGACGGAAGCCTCTAGAACATCATAAAGCATGAGTCCGAGGTTAAAAAGAAAAACGAGGCGATTATAGCTGCATGAACATAAAAAATAAGCTTTTGTGTGAATAGTCATTAAAATAATGGTAAATCATTGATAACACTATAAGCTGTGAATATATTTATATATCGAAAGACTATTAAATAAACATGTATGTAGTAAGTTTTCCTAATAAATTTTATCGGTAAATTTGTATATTCCTCAGTGAGAGCATCGTGGCAACGAACTCGAAGTTCAATTTGTACTTCGTAATAAACTTGCTTACAAGATAAGAAAAAAATAATGAATAAGGTATTGTTTAAATAAAACTAAAGCTGTTAAATTTTGTGTTTTAATCAATACATTTCAGTTTATTTTCTGAATACAGTCTTTTGTATCAAATACTCGGCCTATTCATAGGGCGTTAAAAGCTAACTTTTGGTTTATAAATACATGTATGACTGTACCTTATTGAGTACCTGTGAATTTTTACCACCCCCCCCCCCAAAAAAAAATCAATTTATCAGTAAAATGTGCATATTCGCTATCCTTGACGGAAATGAAATTAGAGCATCTGAAGTACAATATCCATAACATAGTATATAACAGGTTTCACAATAAACGTCAATTAATGAAATTGTTATTTTTTAAAGTTTTTACAAGGGGTGGGGTGGAGACGTTCATCTACTTCATGCGGGATTTTGAACAAAGTGTTTCTTCCTGCTACAAGCCTGTAGGCTGTCAATAGAAAATACAATATATTTTCTGTCGGTAGTGTTCAGTCAGGAGAGCGCTCGCTCCGTAATCGGAAGGTCGTGAGTTCGAATCTCGGGTGCGACTGACCTAAGTTGATAAAAATAGGTAGCAACTGTTCCTTCGCCAAGCGCTCGGCACTTTGAAGTGAAAGTTGCGGGTCCTTCGGATGAGACCTTAAAAACCGAGGCCCCTTGTCACGGCAGGTGTTGGAACGATAAAGATCCCTCACTGCTCAATGGCCCTGAGTGCCGAGTAAAGGTCTAAATTTGAAATCCTTCGCCGGTATATTGTGACGTCTCTATATGAGTGAAAAATTCTCAAACAGGACGTAAAACAACATAGAATCAATCAATCAATCTGTCGGTAGTGGTATAAATTCAATTATATATATATATATATATATATATATATATATATATATATATATATATATATATATATATATATATATATATATATATATATATATATGTGTGTGTGTGTGTGTGTGTGTGTGTATGTGTGTGTGTGTGTGTATATGAAAATAACCTACACCCCCCCCCCCCCGACATTTTCATCGGCAAATGCAAAATGATATAACATTTTTTGTTTGTAATTCATTTTTTAATTTTCTATTTGAATTTGCTGAATAGTTTTTTTTTTAAGGAGAAGAAGGATCTTGGGCTGAAAAAAAAAATACTTGTTATTCATTTTTTTCTTCATATTTTGTATATTTCATATTAAGTATGTCCCACATCACTATGTTTTTTACCTTATTTTAGTGATATTGATTGACAAATACTATATACCCTACAGTATCTAAGTGGATGTTTTCGCGCCCATTACTCTGTCCATAATGGGGATTTATAAAGTATATATAAAAAATATGTAAGTGAACATGTATCTTTTAAAATTATTTTAGAGCATGAAAAGTGTTTAAAATTTTTGAAAAAAAAACAGGTTTTTTCTATAACACTGCATCTGGATAGGAAAAATTACGTACTTTTTAAGACAACTTAAACAACATAAAAATTAATTTGACAAAAAAAAATCTATCATGATTCAATATTTTTAAATTTACGCTGAAATGCAAGTCCTTCATATTATTGATTAACTGTAAAAATTTCGAATGATGAAGCTGATCTCAATATTGCAAAGAACATCGTCAAAGAAGACATATGCATGACAAAAAAAACGTGTCTTGTTTACATTTCTCCAGTACGGGAAAAACCAACTATGACGTCAAACGTATGGAACGCCATAGCTGTCTTAAGGTATGGTACATCATATAACATGGTTTGTTTGTTTGTTTATTGTTTAACGTCCCTCTCGAGAATTTTTCACTCATATGGAGACGCCACCACTTGCCAGCGGAGAGCTTCAAATTTTGACCTATACTCGGCACTCATGGCCATTGAGCAGTGAGATCTTTTTTGTGCCAGCACCTACTGCGACACGGGACCTCGGTTTATACGGTCTCATCCGAAGAACCGGTCTCCACGTCCCACAGTGGGATTCGAACCCGCGACGTAAGGATCAACTCCTTACTCCGCGACTCTAGAGCGAACGTTCTGACCACTGCGCCACGCGGGCGACTCATATAACATGGTGTGTTCTATATAATAAAGGGTTGATTCAATATATTAAATGGTCACCACTCTTTGTTAAAGGGTGAAGGGCACACAATACATGGTGCGTTTTATATAATAAAGGGTCGGTTCATTATGTTAAATGATCACCGCTACGTGTTATACGGTGAAAGGTACATCATACATGGTGTGTTCAATATAATAAAGGGTCGGTTTAGTATGTGAAATGGTCACCGCTCCTTGTTATAGGGTGAAAGGTAAATAAATGGTACGTTCAGTACAATAATAAATGGCCATTTAACCATGTTAAATGGTCACCGCTACTTTTTATTGGGTGAAAGGCACATAATACAAGGTGCGTTCAATATAATAAAGGGTCGGTTCATTATGTTAAATGGTCACCACTCCTTGTTAAAGGGTGAAAGGCACATAATACACGGTGCGTTCTATAAAATAAAAGGTCGGTTCATTATGTTAAATGGTCACCAGTCCTTGTTAGAGGGTGAAAGGCACATAATACACGGTGCGTTCTATATAATAAAAGGTCGGTTCATTATGTTAAATGGTCACCAGTCCTTGTTAGAGGGTGAAAGGCACATAATACACGGTGCGTTCTATATAATAAAAGGTCGGTTCATTATGTTAAATGGTCACCAGTCCTTGTTAAAGGGTGAAAGGCACATAATACACGGTGCGTTCAATATAATAAAGGGTCGGTTCATTATGTTAAATGGTCACCACTCCTTGTTAAAGGGTGAAAGGCACATAATACATGGTGCGTTCTATATAATAAAAGGGTCGGTTCATTATGTTAAATGGTCACCAGTCCTTGTTAAAGGGTTAAAGGCACATAATACATGGTGCGATCTATATAATAAAAGGTCGGTTCATTATGTTAAATGGTCACCGCTCCTTGTTAAAGGGTGAAAGGCACATAATACATGGTGCGTTCTATATAATAAAGAGTCAGTTTACTATGTTAAATGGTCACCGTTACTTGTTATAGGGTGAAATGCACACAATAAATGGTTATTAACACATTAAAAAATGCGTCAAGTATACATTAATCACTGTACAGTTAATTTCGTATGGTTTTAAAAACATACATTGAATGTTAGCTATGATGATTTAACTGGTGTTTATGGAGGGATTTTCGTGGCACAGTTCTCTTTTAGTATTAATTCTTATTTAAATTTTCATTCATTGATTTTCCAATTCTATTTTAATATTTCATTAATTTATTATCTACGTTCTAACTTCTTGTTTTTCCAATTCAATTTTTCATTTCATTTTGACATTTTTACAGACTTTCTAAAGGATGACTGCACTTAACGCCGGTTTTTGGGTCTTTTTCGGTCGCTTCTGTTGCTTTTATATCAAACTCTTATTTCATTTTCATATATTTATGAAAGAATCCTGTCAATTTCGAGCCGAATTTAAATATTACAATGATCTTAGACTGTTATACAATAAAATGATTCTATGTTTTCTGTCCTTACTCTTTCCAAGTGTAGAGAATTTACACTTACCTGCCCTTGATTAAACATTAGGTATGCATGAGAGGTGGAGCTAACATTGTAAGAATGGCTCTAAAATTAGACTAGATAAATAACAATGACATGTATTTAAAAAATACGAGATCACTCTTTCCCATTCCTTCTCATTCCCTCTTTATTCTGTATGGCACAAGTACACTATTTTCAGAGGTTTCAAAAACGAAATTAACAATATGAGCGACGTCCATGTAAGTAAAGTATCTTTTAAATCAATGCCTAACAATTTAACGTGTTCGAGCACTTTGTCCTAGTTAGCACAAAACATGCTACTTTACAAGTCACGTGACGGAATTTAATATTCACAGAGTTACCTGAGGTAAGAAATCACGTGGTGAATTATAATATTCAACATGTCACAGCCCTTGGTTACAATAGAGAGAGCGATGTAAGAAGAAGCAGTTTTTTCTCGTTTAAACCATGAGCGCATGTTTGTCTATTAATCTCCTTTTGACACAACATTGTTAATGCAAATATACAACTACTGTTAAACGGAGAACAATAGACAAACATGCGCTGACTATGTATAAAGTCAGTGAAAAGGTGGGCATCCTCATTATCGTACGGAGATTCAAGGAATTGTGATGACCCCCGCCTTAGAAAACAGCTTCGTACTTCGTAAATACGTACTTTTATTTAATTTAATTACATAAAGTTGTAGATTAGATGTTGACCATTTGTGCAATTAAAAGAAAAATGCTTGTTTTGAAAGTTTATTTTGTCGCAATTTTCGCATGTCCTTAAGTGCAGTCATCCTTTGAATTTTTTAGAATTAACTTTTAAAAATCTTTTTTCAGTATATACACCTACTTTTATTTCAGTTAAAAAAAATGTGTAAAAATACGAAAGTTTGACTTAGAAAGTAAGAGTAGGTTAATAAAAATGTTAAATTAAGAAAGTTAGAATGAGTATTCTGGATGAAACTTTCTAAGCAAATTAGGACAAAAGGGGGTGCAGCGACCTCTTATGCACGTTGAATTTGTGCGACCTATCAACGAAACGTACCGTAAAACAGGCCCGTAGGAAGCAATTTCAGTTTGAAGGGGGGGGGGGGGGGCACAGCCATACTTTTTCAGTTGGGGGGGGGGGGCTATCAACTACCAAAAATTCCTTGACAAGCAAATAAGAAAAAGGTCATCAGAGACTTTATCATTCAGAGGGCACAAGCATAAAGTAGCTATGTTTTCTATAGTATTCTATATATAATCATATTGTGACAAAATGAGTAAATATGTTCTGAAAGTCCAGGAAAAAATTGAGCCAATTTTAACATAAAATTAAAACTTTTTTTAAGTGATATCTAAAAATTTACATCAACACTTTTCTTTTCTGAATATATGAGGTAACTTTGATCAGTCTGCTTAATTTCAGCAAAAGTTTATGACTTTAAAATAATTTTCTTGCTTGTTAAATTTTTAATACCAGAAAAACAACATTGTGTAAGTGCAGAAAGGTCAAATATTTGATTATACAAAGCAATTTGAAACTTCTTTGTCACAATTTTAACATGTCTTTTTAAGGATAGAATAATAGTATATTTTGTCCCATGATTTATTTGGATAAAATATATTGCAGGGAAAACTTTGAAGATGTGATTTTTGATTACGACACAATTTCAGTGCAAAAAGGTCATATTAAATGTACCGTAGCGCAAAAAAGCATATTGACCCCCATTTTTCGTTTTGATTTTTTTAATTAAGCTATGTGATACTTAATTAGATACTTAGAATATACTTGACAAAAAATTCTTAACACTTTAAATAACAGGATCCAACCTCGTTAAACAGAGTCATATGTCCTTCATCCCCTTTATATCGTTTAACCTATGTTGCCTAGGTCACAACATGACTAATGTTAAAAACGTACCAATCCGCTTGACTTTTGTACAATTTGAAGCATCAGATCAAGAGGTGGGGGAGGGGGTGACAAACTGGCCACTTTTTTCCAAACTGAATTTTTACTCTAAGAAAATAAAATTGCAAGGAATAAATTTAATAGCTACCCATGTTATATCGATACTTGTATAATTTTGAATTCTTGGGAAAAGGGGTTTAAGTTTAATTTGATCAAATGAAGGGCCATGTTCTCTTTCAAAGGGACATATTTTATTAGGAATAATTGTAAATTAAGTGACTTCTTTCAAATTCTTCTCAACAACCACTTGGTCAGAAATTTTTTTAAAAGTTGAAACTTATGTGAAAGTTTCGTTACATAGTGTAGATTTAAGTTTGTTCAACTCATGAACCCTGGGAGTACATGTAGGATGAGGGCACAGCAGGGGATCAAAGTTATACACAGGAATATAAGGAAATATTTTTAAAAATATTCTTCTCATGATCAAGAACAGCAAAAACATGATAAGTAATAATAATACATAAGCATCCTCAGGTAGTGTAGATTCAAATTTGTTTAAATCATGACCCCCAGGGGAGAGTGAGGCCACACCAGACGAAGAAAGTTATACATAGAAATATATAGCAAAATATCTTTTTAAAAATCGTTTTCTGATGATCACCAATGCCATGATTAGTTATATTATGGTAGGTTGAGACTTTCAAAACTTTCTGTCAAACTAATTTTTTTTTTCATTTAAATATACCTTAAATAACTCATAAACTAACTAAAAAGCCAACAAAAGACATGCCTTTGCATGCTAATTTTCATACAACTTGTCTCGGAGTACATGCATACCTGTTAAATTCAACAGCCAAAATTTAACATGGAAAAGTATGATCTCATATTTTATTGAGTTATGCACCAAAAAACATATTTAAATTAAAACTAATGAAAATCAAAAATATTCACTTTCTAAGAGAATTTCTAAGAGAATTTTTGAAGATTTTCACTGAGAAACATTAACAAATTTATGTTTAATCTGCCCACGTCTTTCAGAAAAAAAACATCACGAGTACCTTAGAAGCATCATAGAGATGTTTATATGGATTTTCACAAAAACATATATAACTCATTTGGGAAAACAAAGAGGAAACTCTATGATTAGGGTAAAACTTGCGATTTTCAGTATAGAAATCATAGAAAACACAGAAAACATTTTAACCCCGTTTTACAGGTAATAGAAATTGTTATTTAACAAATTCATATTAAAGCTTTTGTTGTTTCACGGGGGGGGGGGGGGGGGGGGGGGCATGTTTACAGACAAAAACGGCAAAAATGCTCATTTTTCACCAATTTCAAGGGGGCTTACAACTTAAACATTGTATTTTGTCAATCATATATATTTAATATTATATGTGTTAAACATAAAAAAAAATTTAGAAACATTTATCCAGATCAAAGAATATTTTAAAATCTGGTGATTCTTTAAGACTCGATTTCGATGGAAAACATTGTCGACCCCCTTATAAAAAGAGTTGGAATTAAGAGTAATTAACTATGTAACACAAGTATTAAAATTTTCAATCAATTACCATTGAACTATTCTTTGCATTCAACAAAAATTTTATGACCAAATTGCCATTTGTATTGAATTAAATGGGTGTAAGATGTAGGCGGGAATCAAGAGTAAGCGTGCGCAGTTCTTTTGAATAATTATCAAAATCTAAAGTGTTTAGATAACATTTTTTTCTTTTCAATTATTTATAATCATATCTAAGGCCAAGAAAAAAACACATATTTTACCATGGTTGACTGCATAAACTTTACAAAACAGTCTTTTGAGCATATATAAACCCATTTTAAAGATATCAAGTTTTACAGGCATTCTTTGCAAAATTTGAAAAAAAGTACAATACAAAAAGATGGTACAGCTTACAATTAACAAAAATAGATGAATATTTTATCGTAAATGACTTGTATGCACAATGACAATATCATCAACAATTACTTACTTGTTGTATTGTAAACCACCATCTAAAAATATCATTTCGATAGACGACGTAATAACCAGAATTTAATAATCGGTTTATAAAATTAAAACCAGATCCGTAAGAGTATGGGCCTACCTTAATACAGAGGCATCGTCAGGTAGACGAAACATAGTGTAGATTCATTTTGTTCAAATCGTGACCCCTGGGGTAGAGATGGGGGCAAAATAGGCGATCAAAGTTTTACATACGAATAAAATTATATACATATTATATGAAATAACTGATAAATTCTTCTTCTGAAGAACAGCAAAGCCATGATTATTAGTCCCCTACCGGTGAAACCGGAGGGGACTATAGGTTTCCTCTGAGTCTGTCCGTCCGTCTGTCTGTCCCTCTGTCTGTCTGTCAGTCTGTCTCACTTGGTTTTCCGCACTTTTTTCCTAAACGCTTGCAGATATTGAGGCTGATTTTTGGTATTTGAATGTATCTTGATGAGTTACAGACCAAGTTTGCATTTCGTTCCGCTTCATTGATTTTTGACTGAATTACGACCTTTTCAATTTTTAGAGCTTTTCCGCAATTTTCTCCTAAACGTTTTCAGATATTGAGCTGATTTTTGGTATGTGACTTTACCTTGATTAGTTAAAGATCAAGTTTGCATTTCATACCGCTTCATTGATTTTTGATGGATTTATGGCATTTTCATTTCTTAACGGGAACCAGATTACACTTGCCGGTAGGGGACTAGTATTGCTAATGCAATACTCTCAGAATGCTTGTTCATATTAATATGGAAGCAAATTTGTTCATATCATCAGTTAATATGGAAGCAAATTTGTTCATATCATCAGTTCAATATCTGCAAGCATTTAGAAAAACAAGCATTCTGAGAGTATTGCATTAGCAATACTAGTCCCCTACCGGCAAGTGTAATCTGGTTCTGTTCCCGTTAAGAATTGAAAATGCCATAATTCCGTCAAAAATTAATGAAGCGGGACGAAATGCAAACTTGATCTATAACTAATCAAGGTAAAGCCACATACCAAAAATCAGCTCAATATCTACAAGCGTTTAGAAGAAAATTGCGGAAAACCCCTAAAAATTGAAAAGGCCGTAATTCCGTCAAAAATCTATGAAGCGGAACGAAATGCAAACTCGATCTGTAACTCATCAAGATACACTCACATACCAAAAATCAGCTCGATATCTGCAAGCGTTTAGGAAAAAAATGCGGAAAACCAAGTGGGACAGACTGACAGACAGACAGAGGGACAGACAGACAGACAGACGGACGGACAGACGGACGGACAGACTCAGAGGAAACCTATAGTCCCCTCCGGTTTCACCGGTAGGGGACTAAAAATTGCGGAAAACTCTAAAAAATTGAATAGGTCGTAATTCCGTCAAAAATCATTGAAGCGGAACGAAATGCAAACTTGATCTGTAACTCATCAAGATACACTCACATACCAAAAATCAGCTCAATATCTGCAAGCGTTTAGAAAAAAAGTGCGGAAAACCAATTAAGACAGACTGACAGACAGACAGAGGGACAGACGGACAGACAGACAGACTCAGAGGAAACCTATAGCCCCCTCCGGTTTCACCAGTAGGGGACTAATAACCTGTGTAGCTTTAAATTCATTCCTAAATGTCTGTTTGATACGCTTATCTCATGCTTATGAATACTGATCAATTTTAAATAAATTATCCTTAAACTAGTGCTAATTGTAACGGGAACTATGGGCCCATTCCCCATAAGCTTAATTAAACAAGCATTCTGAGAGTATTGCATTTAATTTAGCAATACTAGTCCCCTACCGGCAAGTGAAATCTGGTTCCCATTAAAAATTAAAAATGCTGTAATTCCGTCAAAAAATCATTGAAGCGAAACTTAATGCAAACTTGATCTGTAAATCATCAAGATACACTCACATACCAAAAATCAGCTCGATATTTGCAAGCGTTTGGAAAAAAGTGCGGAAAACCCTTAAAATTTAAAAAGGCCGTAATACCCTTAAAAATCAATGAAGCGGAACGAAATTCAAACTTGATCTGTAACTCATAAATATACACTTGCACACCAAAAATCAGCTCAATATCTGCAAGAATGTGAAAAAAAGTGCGGAAAACCAAGTGGGACAGACTGACAGACAGAGGGACAGCTAGAAAGACGGACAGCTAGACAGACGGACGGACAGACTCAGAGGAAACCTATAGTCCCCTCCGGTTTCACCGGTAGGGGACTAACAAGCATTCTGAGAGTATTGCATTAGCAATACTAGTCCCCTACCGGCAAGTGTAATCTGATTCCCATTAAAAATTGAAAATGCCATAATTCCATCAAAATCAATGAAGCGGAACGAAATCAATATCTGCAAGCGTTTAGAAAAAAATTGCGGAAAACCCTGAAAAATTGAAAAGGTCGTAATTACGTCAAAAATCATTGAAGCGGAACAAAATGCATATATATATGTCATGTACATCTTCGAAAAATTTTCTTTATTCATTATCATTAAGCAGGCAAATCATTTGTTTGATCATGATGAGCAGCTAGCCCTTTGAAAAACCAAATTCATATCCAAGGGTCAAGTAGTCAGTCCCCAGGGTGAGGCTAGTTCAAGTTCTAGGGTGGTGGTGGGGAGAGAGGGGGGTTGGGGGTTGGGGGATGACTATTAGCTAAGTCATAATAACGACTTACATGTATCATTCTGTTAATACGACTTAAGAAAGTCGTAATAACGACTTGTATTCTTGTTTAAGCTCCGATAACGACTTTTTATCTCGTTATTAGTCCCCTACCGGTGAAAAAGGAGGGGACTATAGGTTTCCTCTGAGTCTGTCCGTCCGTCTGTCTGTCTAGCTGTCTGGCTGTCCGTCTGTCTGTCTGTCCCTCTGTCTGTCTGTCAGTCTGTCCCACTTGGTTTTCCGCACTTTTTTCTTAAACGCTTGCAGATATTGAGCTGATTTTTGGTATGTGAGTGTATCTTGATGAGTTACAGATCAAGTTTGCATTTCGTTCCGCTTCATTGATTTTTGACGGAATTACGGCCTTTTCAATTTTTAAGGGTTTTCCGCAATTTTCTTCTAAACGCTTGTAGATATTGAGCTGATTTTTGGTATGTGGCTTTACCTTGACTAGTTATAGATCAAGTTTGCATTTCGTCCCGCTTCATTAATTTTTGACGGAATTATGGCATTTTCAATTCTTAACGGGAACCAGATTATACTTGCCGGTAGGGGACTAGTATTGCTAATGCAATACTCTCAGAATGCTTGTTACTTTTTATTCTTTTTCCTAATTTGACCCTTCTAGGCTTTCATATTGAATGACTTTCACAACTCTCATAGGAAAGATCATGTGACATTCTCTCTTTGCATAATTTTATGCCCCCGGATCGAAAGATCCCGGGGGTATATTGTTTTTGTCCTGTCTGTCTGTTTGTCTGTCTGTTTATCTGTTTGTCTGTTGTCAACTTTAACCTTGCCCATAACTTTTGATTGGTTGGAGCTATGACTTTCATATTTCACATGTGTATTCCTTATGACAAGACCTTTCTTTGGGTACCATTATATTTGACGTTTTGACCTTGACCTTGGAGTTTGACCCACTTTTGAAAAATTTTATAAGACTTTAACCTTGGCCATAACTTCTGAACAGTTGGTGCTTGGGGTTTCAAACTTCACACGTGTATTCTTTGTGACAAGGCCTTCCTTTGAATATCAATAACTTTGACCTTTTGGCCTTGACCTTGGAGTTTGACCTACTTTTGAGAAACTTTAACCTTGGCCATAACTTTTGAACAGTTGGTGCTTGGGGTTTCAAACTTCACATGTGTATTCCTTGTGACAAAACCTTCCTCTGGAGATCAACCTCTTTGACCTTTTGACCTTGACCTAGGAGTTTGACCTAGTTTTGAAAAACTTTAACCTTGGCCATAATTTTTGAATGGTTGGTGCTAGGGCTTTCATACTTCATATATGTAATCATTGTGACAAGACCTTACTTTGAATACCAACCACTTTGACTCTTTGACCTTGACATAGGAGTTTGACCTACTTTTGAAAAACTTTAACCTTGGCCATAACTTTTGAATGGTTGGTGCTAGGGCTTTCGTACTTTACATATGTAATCCTTGTGACAAGACCTTCCTTTGGATACCAACAACTTTGACCTTGACCTTGACGTTTTACTTACTTTTAAAAAACTTTAACCTTCGCCATAACTTTTTAACGGTTGCACCTAGGGCTTTCGAATTAAACATTTTTTATCTTTTGGCCTGGATTTTGACTTGCATTTGAGAAACTTTAACCTTCGCCATAAGCTGCCATACGGGGGCATCAGTGTTTCACAAACACATCTTGTTTTCTTTTGATTTTAAATATCAATCTATAAATAGAAATGCCTTATATTTTGACTTCAGTCTTAACCACAGATCATGGTCAATACAATGGAATACATGCATGATGCGATAAATTCTCGAATGATACGATAGGACATGACATGATACGATACACGCATGACGTGATAATACTCAAGCGAGGGTCCTGTACTATACATATAAGAAGATACATGCGATATTATACATATACAGATGTAGGTTAAATGCATCCAACGATCTATGCAAAAACTGATGACGATGTTGCCAAGATAATGCATAACCTTATTAAAGAACTTTTTAATGATTACAATCATAACGTGACAGGACGCGCGAATGGTAAAACCTCTTATTCCCAGCCCAAGACTCGACAAAGCAGGAGGGGACTTCATTCATGATCGCTGAACCTAATACCTCCCAACCTTTTATTGCCGTTCGATCCTCCAGCACAATATGGCAATGCCAAACTGCCCTTTACTGGTTTTGCAGCAATAACGCAACTACATGTAACACCTAAGAAAAAGTGCGAAGCCAATGAGAGGGTTGCTGTTCTGATTAAAGACTAGCTCTTACAGGGGCTCTCACCAAGATCAGCAACTATCATAATTTCAATTCATATACATGTAATGGCACAATGTTGATATCTGGGCAATGATTATTAATTTAATTTTTTTTTTTCATTTGGTTGTCTAAATTAATGAATACGATGGTATCAATTTCGTGCAGGTTAATTAATTTTTCTGTGGCACTGTTGATATAAGTTTCACTTTACACACATTTTTTTTCAATAGTCCTAGTGGCGGATCTAAAGATGGGGTGTTACTAGGCTTATACTGTAAGGGGATCAGACGGTCAGTCCCGTCTATTTTTTAACGTGACATTTTACTGTTATTTTATTAAGATAAGGTCCCTTGAAAAGCCGTTCCGGATCCCGCCGTTATTGCATTGAGAAAGAAATTGACCCCACCCCTAATAAGAGGAAGATTTTTTAGTTATCAAAACGATATTACAGGCCTTATTACGGGAGTTGTTATATATAGAACTATAGAAACTTGCGCTCTCATTTTTTTTTTAATTGATACACATTTTAACGAATGGAATTTTAGACAGGTCCTTGTCTGTGTAACAGTAGTGCGCGCGCGTGTGTATTTTTTTTTTTCGGGGAGGGGGGGGGGACTTGTTTAACCTATAGTAGACGAGTACGGAATCACATCTGTGGATCTTTAGCCACCAAACAAGAAGGAAACAAAATTCTATTGAAGTCTTATCGATAGATATAAGTTAGACTATGGCCTACCACCGGGAACGTGTTTTGTCAAACAATCCAAAAATCACATGTTACATCTAAATGGCCATCTTGCAACTGGAAGTGTGCCGATAGAATATACAGCAAACGTGTGCAGTGCACGTATCAAATATCTTGCAGTATTGGTGATAAAAAGATCAATCCATGCATCGCTAATTAAGATAACATATAATATTTAGCTCAAGAAAATACTTTAATCAATAGCATTGATATTTGATATCCGCATGTCGAATGATCTATTGATTTCGAACACTCATGTCTAAGGGCCACAGAAAGAAATTTCAAACCAAGAACAAAACAACAAAACCTACTATTATATTTGACCGTTTGACAGGTATCAATTTGAAATCTCTTCGAATTCCGTCTCAATTTAACTGAAGATGTTATCAAGACTAACATTTTCTTAAGGTATGCATTTGTCAAGGACATATATCATAATTATATTCTCTAGATATACGGAATGCAATGAACGTTGGTTCATGTACACTTAATTGCCATTCTGAAACAAACCGATGGCTGTATTCCATGTGCATATTGTTGTTCTGTACATATACATGTGGTCTCTAGCGGTAATATGTAATTACCTTTACTTCACATACAATCATCCATCTGGATATATTGTAACCGTCGACAATTTGTGTCGAGAGGAGCCTTTTTCCTTCCAGCGGAAAGGACCACAAAATACTGTATGTGTACTAAACAGGCCCGTAGGAAGCAATTTCAGTTGGGGGGGGGGGGGGGGGGCACAGCCATACATTTTCAGTTGAGGGGGCACTGTGAACTACCAAAAATTTCTTGACAAGCAAAAAAAAAAAAAAAAGGTCATCAGACATTTTTATTGAGGGGGCACAAGCATATAGTATCAGTGTTTTCTACAGCAATCTATATATCGGCAAAATTATGCCCCCCGTGCCCCCCCCCCCCCCCGGTTCCTACGGCCATGCTTAACATAGAGGGCTTCATATTTTAGCGAACAACGATGCGCTGATTCATGAGTACCGTAAATAAATCATATATAAATACAATATATAGCGCGTTTGTGTGTAGCGCTAATTCATGAATACGCAAACAACTCAATTCCCAGTGATTGAGCTAAATTTTGAATACGCCAATTTATGTACACGTACAGTATATATTCTCACTTCGGCAGATGTATATCTGCGTTATTACGCCTTTCCAAAAGGCGTTATTACGCATTTCCAAAAATGCACTATAACGCCTTTTCAAATGGCATTACGACGCCTTTTTGAATAGCCATTATTATGCCATTATCATTATTACCCCCCCCCCCCGAAAAAAAAAATAAACTGCCTAAATGCAATAATTTGCCAGAGTTTGACCATACTGCAACAAAATGTTCAGGGACCAAGCAGCCAATAAATGAATTTTAATATTTAAACTATAGCAAGACTATTCTCCCAAAACGTCAGGTGGGGGGGGGGGGGGGGCGGGGGTGGCCCCTACTCGCACTCGTACTACGGGTCTGTTTGAAAAGGCATAATATCCAAAAATGGAAAGGCGTTATTTTATGTTAATAAATATATGAAAGATTGTATCAAAGCCATCATTATTTATGCAATATTTAAAATATTTTCTGAATTCCTCCAAATTTCAAAGACAACTATATATTAAGAGAAATCAACACTGTACTTGTGAAAATCCAGGATATAGGCAATAGGCAGATGCAGCTTGGGGCTTTGCTGGTCATATATTAAAAATTCATGTTAAATTTGAAAAATCAGGCAAACCATTTGCATGGGTATAATGAGAAATTAGCCTTCAACCAAATTTGTGAAATCCATGACCCTTGGTAGAGTTGTCTGGTATCTGATATAGTTGTTGGTTTAACATTGAAAATATATGAAGCATTTATAAATCTCTTTTTCCTGGAACTCAAATAACAATCTGTTAAAATTATTTTTTGAGAAATTGGCCCTATAATTTATCGTGAAAAGCATGTCCCGAGGGTAAGATTAGGTAAGTTAGTCATGTATTGAAAATGAAAGGCGTAATAACGCCTTTTTAAAGGTGTAATAACGTCTTTTTAAAGGCATAATAACGCCTTTTTTAAAGGTATAATAACGCATGCAAAGGCGTAATAACGCCTTTGGAAAAGGCGTTATAACAACTTTTGAAAAGCGTAATACATGTAACACCTTTTGGAAAGGTGTAATAACGCCTTTTGAAAAAGTATAAGAGCGCCTTTTGAAAAGGCGTAATAACGCCTTTTTGAAAGGCGTAATACATGTAAGACCTTTAGAAAGGCGTAATAACGCCTTTTTTGCGTATTAACCTTTTTAATTTTTTTCTCCATAGATGGATCCTAATAGGCTTTCGTAGAAAAACACTCTCGAATGTAGTAACACCACCGGATGTTAAAAATTTATACAAGATGAAGTCGCTTCCTTTTAGTAAAGTATAAGAAAGAGTTAAAAGTCACTCCTATAGTATATTTTAGCTAATATCTTTACATTAAATAAAGTTGAGCTCATAAGTCTACAGATAAGAGGTCTCCCTACATTTATTTCAAAGTTTATGAAAAGGGGGATTGTCTTAGATGCCTACCTTAGAACGTAATTCGAGGTTGTTTTCCGCTTGTCGGAAAGGCCCGAGAAGTTTTGATTGCCACATACCATATTCATTGCTTTACCTTTCTCTTCTATACTCTGCTATATTATACTAATCATAGCAACGAAATAGTAATAAATTTGAAAAAAAATGCGTTGATACAAGGAACTGGGGGGATATAAAATAACATAATATTCATGCTCAAACGTATAAGCTCTGCCACTATGTTATACTTTAGTGCAAATAAATTGTATTTGAATAAAGCAGTATTTATTGTTTAAGTGTTGCAAGGGGGAAAATATTCAATGTATGAAACAAAGTAAATCTAAAAGAAACCCTTTTGAAATATGCTTTGCGCAAAACAATAGCAAAACTTAACTGTTATCTCAAAGCTGGAAGTTACGAAAGATATAAATATGTGAAAAATATCCATATCAAAGGATTTCCGCGTAATTTAATACAAACATTAGAATTTGTGACGTTCAGTACATGCATGTTGGTCAAGATATCAAACACAGTTTTGGTCCATTAATTAGTACTGAAGCAAGATGTTTGATACCAGCCTTGTGAAAGAATCTGCATGTGGTTGAATCGCTCAGATTTGTCGAACCACACATTGAGATACTACCTCACACTAGGACAAAACAATACTAAAGATACCATCTTCCCCTGAATAACAGGTCTCACGTTACCTAAATACGGAGGATGATATAATAATCAACATGTTCACTACCTTTCAATTTGTAAATAGGCTATTCCTTTTCATAAAAAAACTATGCTACCTCTTAACATCTTGGGGTATGACCCCTACTTATGAAGAGTGGACTTGTACCAAAATTATCAATCGACAGGTAGAAAAATTTTGACTAAGATAAACTGCAATGATATTTCATCCTCAAGAAAATATCCTATAAATATCAACAACAGAAAATACAAATGGAAAAAAAAACTATTTTCCATTGAAAAATAAATATGGTTTTTAGCACACGATATCCTGTTTTTAAATAATAAGCTCGATTACGAAAGCCCATTGAGCTCAGTTTCTTAAGTAAAAAATAAATATTTTTCATGTTTTAACGCGTAACTTTCGCAATTAAACGCGAAAATTTTGCGTTTAATTGCGAAAGTTATGCGTTATTACACGAAATTATATATATATATATACACACACACACACACACATATATATATATATATATATATATATATATATACATATATATATATATATATATATATATATATATATATATATATATATATATATATATATATATATCATTGAATAATTTAATTTAATTCTGGATATAACACAGTATTTGATTGGATAAAAATTTTAGTTTATATTGCATATATTAATTGGGTTGCCTACGTCACAATGACGCGAAAGTTAGGCGTTATACTGTGAAAAATATTTTTTATAACCTACGAAAATGAGCTTACTGAGCTTTCATACTTGATCAAGCTTACTTTAGCCCTAAAATCAATCTCAAACGTAAAGGAAATATGCCTATAAATTTGATTGCAAATATTTTCTTCATCCTACCTGTCTGAAGAAAGTAAAAACCTCAATTCTTCTACTATATACAGTTTCTTGGAATTTACCACTTCCCACATTATAATATGAGTATGATCAATTACGTTAACGTTGTCTGGATGTGCAGTGTTTGGGGATTTCAATATCACAAAGTTCTCCTGGGCCCAAATGGGCAATATGATTTTGTAGATACTGTAAACGCATAGGCGTCGGAAGCAAATTGAAAGTGGAGGGGGGGAGGGCTAATTGAAAGAGAGAAAAATTCAAACCTGAAAAAAAAACTTGCACGACAAGCAAAAAAAAAAAAAAAAAAAAAAAAAAAAAAAGGGAAAATTGAAAATTATCCTAATCCCAAACCCGAAAATCCTATTGGGGGGGGGGGGGGGGGTTAGGATCGAACTTCTAGATCTTTCAGTACCAATTTTTTTGTAAACGCTACCACTTACCATTCTTTGATTGCACTGCAATGTGCCTGTTGAAAGTGGGGGGCTAAACCTATGCCCCAATGTTCAATGCCTTTATTATGTCTATCTTTGCAAAAAAAATTCCCGCCACCCTAGCCCCCCTCCCGGTTCCGACACCTATGCAACGTAGTATTGGATCTCATTTTACATCTATGGCAGCAAACATACGTTTAAATGTATAATAGCCAGGGCAAATAAAGTAGAGCATCATAATCTTTGTTTCAGGGATCCGGAAATTCTCCTGCTAGTCTGGATGAGTTGCAGAATAGCTGTACTAAAACTGCATATATCTGGTATGACGTTTCAATCTATATATTGATGACATCACTCAATTTGCATTTTGATATAATTTAATTCTGGTTGTAACGCTGTATTTCATTAGATGAAAATTTACTTTATATCGTATAAATTGGGTTGCCTACGTCACAATGACATGCGTCAAAAACGTATCGATCCGCCTAACGTTACATTTAAATTTTGTTCAAATTGAAGTCAACCGCTTCGCAGTTTATAAAGCGTAAACTGTCCCAACCCAGTTAATACCGTGTAAAATGGGTAACTATTAAATTCATTCCTTAATTAGATGACGGTTTTTTGGTCGGGCATCTTTCATAGGACATTTTTTTGGTAAAGAATCACGGTAAACAATTACACAGGTGTGGAATGCTTCAGGATTAAGTCAATTAATCTTAATGAATCGTTCTACATTATTTACAGCAAGTGGAATCCTAATTTCATTGTTCTGGAGAAGGTAATTTTTTGGTGGAACACTTTATATATGATCTCATCTTACAATAAAACTGCAAAATGCATATAATTATGTGTTGAGTTACATGAGAAATTGTACGGTAGTACACCATAGAAACGCAAAATTAATCCCCCATGTTTAAAAAAAACATTTTTCATAAAACTTTATATTTCTAATTTAGCAAATATTCCTAAACAGTATTTTGTGTATAATATGAAAGAAATCTAGCCTCACATTTTTTATTCTTATGCATGTAGTTTCAAATAAAGTATATCAGAACCTGGGACCCCCGATAAGCGAGCACTCTAACTAAGTTACTGTGACCAGCTTGACATGAACACAACACGTGATATAAAATATGGAAAGAATAAAAGTTTTGGAGTATCCAAATTCCGATCTTTTGTGGTAAATAAAAATATTTCATTTTTTGCATTTGGCTTTTCAAGGCATTTACTTCTAGCAATCACTTTGCTATCAATGTTCATGCGTAGGTGCATGTACAGATGTAAATTAATTTTTGTTTGATAGGGTGCCATGTTAATACTGAATTTTGTCTTTTCCTTTTCTCACTAAGAAATTATTTACATGTGATCTATAACAGGTGATGTATTCATCGACACTTTTACATCGAATTTTTTTTTATTTCTGCCAAATATGCCATGGAAGCTAGTGGATTAAAATGAATTTTTGAACACCTTTATGGAAAGTAAAATAAAACACAAGACACGTAGTACGGAGGTATGGGGATCTCTTACTTTTTTCCAAATAACAAGGATTTCGAGTTTTGGACAACTTACCTTTTATTTTAGCTTGTCAAAGTTTTTTTTTTTTCAAGTTAGTTGTCCTATTTTCTGGCTGCTCCCCCAACCTTCAAAAACGAAAGTTCGTGCCTGAACACACACTTAATTCTTTCAATTTCTGCGTGTGTATGAAAATAACTACTATTTTTCTTACAAAAGATTACAATCTGATTTTATGAAATGTTTAATTCATAAAATTGAGTTTCATTCCTATTTGTGATATATTGATTGAGAGTGCTGGGCAAAACGTGTATTTATATAAGGACCTTTAAACGTTACAGAAGAGATTTTGTGATTTTAATAGTTTTCATGCTTTAAATATGTTCTTCTTCTGTGCGGTTATAGTCTGTACTTCTTTTTATTAACACAGGTCCTAATATAATAAATAATGTTATAGTAATAAAAAGTGTTTGGTTTCTTAAAGGTCTACAGAAGGTCGTTGTCCATCATAACTGTGTTATACTAAAGAGTCCTAACTAACATGACTTTTTATGGTTGAAAAGATTCATTTTAGACAGATACTTTTATAGCTTGTCTTAAATGAAGATTTCCTTTTGAAGAAAATATTAAGTATAGATTATCCACAGAGGAAATTTAAAGCTGATCCGATCTCTTTAATTTCAGAAAATTAAGATTTACTAACATTATCCTTCTCAAACAGTCTACTTTATTCAATGAATAAACAATTTTTTAACAAGTTACGGGGCAAATAGGTGGTAAAACTATGAAATTCTACCAGTACAAAAACTCGCGTGTTTTACCTTAGCTTGTCGTATTTCAAAAAAACTTCAAAAAGGCCACACGATTGTTCTCGAAAGATCTTTAAGCTGAATATATTCATGAGGTTTTGCTTGACAAAGAATTATTTCTTTAATTACAACTTAGGCACAAGACAAAGGATAAATGACATGGATATTTTTTTGTTATTTGACCATATGATTAGGAGTTCTAGACGATAATTCCCATGGTTAAAAAATACATTATACTCGCGGACCATACAGCTTTAATCAAAATCATTGGAAGACCCAGTCACCTTATAACTTCCTTGTTGGAGGTGGCAGATTTAAACGGGCAACCTATACTTTGAAAAAAATTATGAAAAGGGCACTTGCTTTTTCTCAATTCTTGCAAGTTTAATTTGCACTGAACTATCTCCTTCAAAAGGTAGTCGCGTCATGTCAATTTTTATGGAATTTACACAATTAGTCTATTAAACGAGAAACCAGATATTATTGATGCATAAGACTGGTATTTATCACGGCCATTACATATTACAAAAGAAACACTGTGGAATAAATTGCGTAGCACATGTATCAAATTTTATTCTTTTTTAAGAGCAGAAATAAATGCGTGGTCGTATATTATTATGCTTGCAAATATTTCTTGTATAAAAAAGAAGGGATACATATTTACTTTCGTTCAAATTTACAAGCATCAGCTGGAAATGGAATTGGAAGATAAACATTTTGTTTTATTTAGCACGTACTCGCCTAATTGTAGGAAAAATGTTTGCTTATAAATATTATTAAGACAAAATATGTATTTTCGCTAATGGTTTTTCATGTTAAAGTCAAGAAGTGTTTTGAATTTATTTCGATTTTTCGATCTCGTTATAGACATTTGTTTGGGGCATTTCTCTTGCTGCTTGGTCTTATCAAACTTAAAAGAATAAGGAAGCTTTGTCTTGGGATCAATAGTACATTGTATAATTTTTGTTGTGTTCGCAAATTTTCAAAACCACTATTTGACTTTCAAACACATACATGTTATAGATGACTTTCATGTAAATTATTTTATCGTGAAATACTCAGTTGGATTACATTCTATTTAATATGGAAGATATACTTCAAAATGCCGTAATATGGTTTGCGTACATAGTTTAACTATGTTCATTTGAAAAAAAAATGGACGTAGAAAGAATTACCAATTTTTTTTACCGGTTTGTTCCCGGTGCAAATACTTAAGTGCTATTGAGAAACAGAATCAGATCGTTAAAAGATATCGTTTCTTTAAACCGCTTCCTCTAAATGACATGTTTTTCGCTATTTCAGAATTAAATGGCAATTCGTGCGTCCAAATAAAATCGTGATGAAGAAAGCCTGTAATATTGTGTTACAGAACTGCGCAGTAGATGTCGACATACTAGCACCATTGTTTATTTTTAAAAAACTGGCCATTTTAGAAATTTCCTAATTTGAAAGTGCAGTTACCCTCTGAAGGACATGCGTTCTTTAAAGACCTTAATGACTGGAACCTGAGATAATAACAAGTTGCGATATTTAAAGACAGTGTGTGTAACGAAAATGTTATGTAATGCTTAAAGAGATCATTTCACAGATTTCTTAATAAGCGTTTGTTACATCCACAGTTTTAAAACATGGACGCCATAATTTAAATTTAAATACCAAACGTTATATTCAATTAATTTCTGTTAATTCGATTACTTAACATTTGTATAATAAACACACACAAAGTTAAATTGGCCAAAGAATTTCTAATTTTGTATGCAGATTTTATCTTGATTTGTCCAGCTATGCATTACGTAGTTTACTTGCTGACATTTAAATGCAACTAAATCTTTCAAAAATCGAAAGAACACTCCTAACCTCAACATTCTGTAAATTAGAAAAAAGAAAGATATCTTTATAGGCAGTTAAATATTGTGTTTTATTCACTCTTTCTACAAGTCTCAATGAAAGAAGAGAAAAAAAAAACAATGTGCATATACTAAATATAAAAGTCTTGAAAATCAATTATGTAAAAATATTAATTTTAAAAAAGAAATCTTATCTAAATAATACATAAAAAGATTTCAGGGGCGAAATCAGCTTCATATGTAGCTAGTTTTCTTATAAATTGTAGCAAGATTTTGAAAAAAGTAATACGAAAAATGTCTGATGTGTATTTTGTTTTGCTTGTTCAAAATACATAGTGTTTTCATTTGAATCTGTAGAACAAAGATTTCTATATCTGCCATTCATTCATTATATAATTATATTCAATGTAATTATGCCAGAATGAAGCGTATGAAAATCCGTTAAGAGTTATAAAGATGTGGCAATTAAAATAACTTTGTTTATGAAAATAAAGCAGTTTTCTTTTAGGTGTTCTTTACTTATAAAGCTTTTCTTTAAATTAATTTTTCCCCTTGCTCTTAATCATTCTTATTATGAAAATAAATGCAAAAGGACTCACGAGGAAACATAGAATTTTCTTTTTAAGAAAAAAAAAAAAAAGAAGAAATAATCCAAAATACCTGTTTCTCCGTTATTCCACGCCTTTTTCAGTGCACATGTGCAACAGGAAGATTTGGAAATTCTCTAAATAAAAAAAGGACCGTGTAGTCCATTTAAAAAAAAAAGGTGTGTTCAATGATTTATACATTTTCTTTCTTATCATAAAGATTAAAATTCCCAATCCTAGTTATACTTTTAGAAAATCAAGAAAAAAAAAACTCATGTCGATAAGAAGAAAGCATAAAACTAATAATTATAAACAATCGTTTTTGATGGATTTAAAAGAAACACTACGATTTGAACGCATAATTTGTTCAACATTCACAAACTTGACGAGAAATAAAAAAAAAGGAGATAAATAGATCAGAATTTTTCTCATTTTACAAATGCAAAGAAGGAATCTGTTTTAAATTTCATTTCATTGAGTTATCTTTCAATTTATTGAAATATGCGTGTTAAAATATTTCTTCCTTAATTGCCATGACCTTTCTTTGCATTAAATAAAGTGATATTGAAACAATAACATTTTGTTCTAATCCCGATATATTTCCTTATATTATGTGAGACCGACTCAGAGTAAAGGTTATCTGTACAAAAATTTCCTGGGAAATTTCCGCAATGGAATTTATGATTTCAACATGAATTCTATGCATCTTATTACAAAAGTAAACATTCACACCATAAAAAGAAGACATCATTTTGAAAAATAATGTTCTCTGTAGAAATAATGTTACTGGGGGGAGGGGGGGGGGATGAAGAAAAATTTTCCCATGTAAGGACATAAAACCAATTTTGTTAAATCTACGTTAAAATGTTCCAGGGCTGTGGCAGTTTGCGAAAGCAAATAAATCCCAAACACTATAAACACTTCCTTGACCTATTACATCACTAGTAGTATTCAAAAATAAACCAACAAAACACAAACAAAACCCCTTAAAAATGTGGGCCGGTTTTATAGCCTAGGAGAGCATATTCTCTCGGGTCCAATACACGATGGCCTAGCTCAACACGTGTTCTGAGTTTAAAAACATCTTTTGTTAATATCTGATTTAAAAGACTTTAGTTAAAGGTTATGCTAAATGCATAATAAAAAAATCTTTTCTTTTTACGTCTTCATTATAAACGTTTTCAACACAAACTGGTAGAGATTTGAAAAAAAAAATTTAATACTAAAGTTGTTTTTAAAGCTTAAGGTACCGATATGCATAAAACAAATGGATTGCATAGTGTCTCATCCTCATGTCACACATTATTAGATGAATTATATCGTAATAACGTGTACTATATAACAGCAGGTATTCAATTGAATAAATATTGCCTTTACTTGGGGTAATGCTGAACATTTTCACCTCGAGAAAACCACTGTCAGGAAGAGGGCATATTTATATTTGCTTTAATGAATATTGTACACATAATGGATAGGAAAAGAAATCAATCTTTTATCTATGCAGTGCAGGAAACGAAGACTAAATCAACAAAAGTGGACGTAGTTTTCAACGCCTACACGAAGTCTTTAATAAAACTTTGGTGTAACATACGCGTTTATATGTACATTCCATTATCAAACATATTTTTTTTATCATGATCACCCCTTGTCGATTTATGTTTCTCCTTTTACCTAGAGTTGCTTAAGTCTGTATGTTGTTATTTTATTGATTTAATTATTGTTCAACTTGTACTGTACATGTATTTAAGAAGTCTGAATCAAAATGTTGTGAAATATGGACACACGTCAGCAGCATGCAGTGATGACTTATGATCCCAACCGTATTCTGGTCGGTGAATTTGCAGTATTTACAATTATTTGTGTATAGAATAAAGGAGAAAACTTTATCCCCTTCCTCCAAAAAATAAAATTTAAATTTAACCTTGTATGGTGTGGCTTCAGTTTTCAGAGGTTAACTTTTTTGACCAATCAGATTCGAATAAGCTTCAAAGTATGATTTAAAAAATCATAAAACTCCATCTTTATTGACCTATGGTAGCATAATAAAGTTTCGTTATAGACAGTATATCATGATAAAGTATCATGATAGACATATTTTACCTTAATAAAGTACCAATGAAACGTATTATCTCATAATAGTATGTCTACTTGATACTTTATCAGATATAAAAAGTAAATAGTTTTTCTACTGGACTTTTTTTCACAATAGAACCCCAATCAGCTTCCATAAAAGGCACAACTAAAAATAGGTATTCCCCTTCAGAAAAAATGATTTTGAAAAGTAATACTCAGACGTGTGAGCTCCTTCCAAAATTTTGTATGTACAAGAATTCCACGAAATTCAAGTATACAGAATAGTCTCCTGAACTAACCTTAACCCCTAAACGATTTTTTGTTATTCAGTAAAACACATAACAAGAGGTCCTTCGGCACATCGTCACTTGAGTCACCTTGGTCCTACTGTTTTTCTGAAGTTTTCCCTCTTATAATTTTATAGAACATAATGAAGCCATATTGTGACCCAATCCTAACCTCAAGGTGTTATGATTTAACCAAATTTGAATCCACACATTGGGATACTTCAATATCAGTAGCATTAACATGACCGCGATATTTCCCCCCTTGAGACGTTTTCAAACGATTGTTTTATGTATACATGCATTATTAAAGATTTGATCACAAATTTTTGCCCCATCCTAACCTAGGGTTCATTATTCAAAATGGGTGCTGTCGACTTTTTACATGCTTGTACATATTCTTTTGTGAACCTTTAATACTCAATTGTAGTCCCACCTTTACCACCCGGTCAGGATATGATATTCCTTTAATATACAATCTTTCAGTAAAATACAATGTGCCTTCCTATGACATACATGTATCATGAACATTTTATTAAGGAGGATTTTTATAAGCGTTTTCCTATATATTGAATTATAAAACTTTGATCCCACATCGTGACCCCATCCTACCCAAGGAATCATGAATTTAACAAATATGAATCTACCATATGAAAATGATGAAGATAATGAACGAACAATAGTCGATCAAAAATAACCGATACAAATCTGTGAACAATGAGAGAACACGGATTCCGGAAATTCCAATGGTAGAATCATATGCCTAGGAGGACAATATCTGTGGATGCTTCCATATTATTATGAATAATCATGGTCCTGCTGTTCATGGGAAGAGGAATTTGATAAATTTATTCCTATGCATTGCGATGTAAATTTTGATCTCTTATTGTGGTCTACCCCTAGCCCTTGGGGTGATGAATAAAAGAATTTGAATATAAAATACCTAAGCCTGCTTTTATTTAGAAGAAATTTTTTTTTATTTAGAAAAAAAGAAGATTTTTCCTATATATTTATACATTGTATGTATTCCATTGTAAAAACTTTTCCCCCTATTGTAACCCCTTCCATCCCCCAGGCGCCTTAACTTAAACAAATTTAAATCTACACTACTCGAGGATACCGACATATATTTAGATATGTCTAATCATGGCGACACTCTTTAAAAAAGAGGATTTTTAGAAGATTCATCCCATATGATCCCATGTAAAATTATGTCTTCTTTTTGAGGACCCATTTTACCTTCAAGGGCCATAACTTGAATAAACATGGATATACATTATCCGAGAATGCCTCCTTATCATTATAATTGATCATGACTTTGCTGTTTTAGAGAAGATGATTTTAAAATATTTTCCCAATATATTGCCGTGCTAAAGTTTGCCTTCCTATTGTAGCCGTACTCTTCCATTGCATGGGGTACGATTTTAGCAACTTGAATCTACACAATGTTATGAAGCTTACGTTAAGTATTGTCTTTTCTGGCCCAGTGGTTCTTAAGGAGATGATATCTCAATGACACCACAAAATTTTCACAAATTCTTAATTATATCCTTTTAAAGGAGGACAAGTCAAGTTATTTGAAGAAACTTGAATTCCCTTCAATGACGTTTGCTTTTTGGTAAGTATGGTTACAACTGGACAATTTATGACTTACAACAGATGGACGCCGGACACCCTATAATCAGAATAGCTCACTTCATCCTTTGAATCAGGTGAGCTAAAACGAAATGGTGTTTTTCATTCCTGGGAGAAGGCACATTTTGCACACTATGCAGTAGTGTAGATTTTGCATGTAATTAGAATTGTCTCTCAACAAAAGTCATTCAAAAAGTCACAGAAAATAGCCATTTCATAGCAAACAAAGTACTCCGTCTCGTACGCAAATGATTTTATTTGTCAAGCCTCTAACGAGAAAAAAAAATCTCTTCCTGTTCCTAATATTATCAGAATTAATGCTAAAACATGTCGATCAACGTAAAACACAACAGGAGGTAAAGATTTTTCTATAAGGTTCAACAATTTTAATCCATGTTTCTTTTGCATAAACATGAGATTTAAGAAGCCCTGCAGGTATGCAAATAATAAACCCGTTTCAAGATTGGCGTATATATCAGATATCCCTCACTGTCTTTGAGTTTCGTAGAGAAATTCCACAAATTTAACATGTTTCAAACTAGAACCTACTTTTCCCAACCACTACGTATAATTTTTTCTACAATCTAAGGTTTTTTCCTGATATTTTTTACAAGAGTACCATTACATTTCAGTATTTTTTTTCTACATACATGTATTACATTAGTACATGTATAATGGTAAAGAGATTTCATGAATATTTGTCATAGAAAGAAAGACCGTGAATGTTTCCATGAAACATGAGGAAAACAAACAGTATTCAATCTCAAGAGTTCGTTGAAACAATACAAATTAGGAGAGAAGCAAACACGGACCTCTAAGAATATCAGAGGTGGGATCATGTGCCATGTTACACTGGTTTTATAATTAGGAAAAGCTTTTTGGACGACCATGCTATTGTGACATATTTCAATCCTTTTTTATTATTTCTAGATTTTATTTCATGTGTTGTGTTCATGCCAACCTGGTCACAGTAGTGTAGTAAGGATGCTCGCTTCGTGATCGGGGGTCCCTGGTTCGATGTTCATTTCCGCTGCCGCCTCATAGACGTAAACATAGGTAGTGACTGTTCCTTCGCACCCGGCAGAAGAAGTGAAAGTCACGGGTCTATCGGTGGAGAAGTCCCATGTTACGGTAGACGTTGTTACGATAAAGAACCCTCACTGCATAATTATATAAGCCCTAAGTGCCCAATAAAAGTGTAAATTTGAAACCCTTCATCGGGATATACAATTGATCAGTCAATCAATCTTCATGCTAATACTTTGTACATACATAGATTCAATATGTATCGAAAATAAGCAGGGTTGTCAACTAACACCTAAACAACAAAATTTTTCATTTTCATGGGATTCTAGGGTTTAAAGTTTACAATTTTTACAGTTACCATAACTTTAGCACTGAAGAAAAAACACATTTGTTTGCCAACTTATTTTTGTACACTAGGAATGAAAGGAAATCAAACGTACTACTTTAAGGTGAAACAATTTTCACTTTCCTAATTGTTTAATTACAAGATTTTCATATGTTTTCAAGATTATATTTCCTTTGTCAATAGCAGCTCTAAAATATACGTATTGATTATCATAGGAAATACCAGTTGGTCATTGCTACATACTACTGTAAATTCTACGAAAACAAGAGGCCCAAGAACCTTAACGGTCACCTGAGTACAATACAACAATTTAGAGGATCCATAAACTGATAAATGAAGCTTTGTTGCCCAAAACAAGAAAAATAGTATGATTAGCATCAACAAAATAATTGGTCTAGTATCTATCTGTCCCCCATTTATCACTATTACCATGCAGACTATTAACAAAATGTCTATTTTTTTACCCCATATTATTGCTTCTCACGGTGGCCTCTCTTGGCCTTTGAAGAAAAAAAGATAAGTTATTTTTGTCTCATTTTTATTCATTCGTTATTTCCAAGTCTACCTCATCATTAAAACTTTGAAAGTACTTTTTGTATTATACAATAAATATTCTTGCACAATTCTCTTATTCTATTAACCTTTCAAGTACATTATTTACAGTGATTAATTATCAAAGGTGAATGGCAAAGGGGAAAAACTGTGTTCAGCAGAATACAAGTTAATAGAGCCCTGGCCAGGACCAGAACACTTGACTAAATGGTCCAGGTGTTCAAAATTCTGGTAAAAATACCCCTGCACATGTTGCATATTAAAACTTTTACTCTTTTTGCCTCAAATATGCCCAGAAGCATAGAAGATTTTCAAAGAAATGCATTTTCACTTTATTTTTAAATAAATAAAGCCCCGTCCTTACACCAGAACATCTGACCCATTGGCCATGAACTCACAATTCTGGAAGAAGCACCCTTGCACATCATAACTTTACACTTGTTTCTTTGCTTTATAACCAGTAGTACAAAAAATATTTTGAAAGAAATTATGCATTTTCACTATATAATCAATAGAGCCCCCCTTCACCAGATCCCCTGACCCAGGGGCCATGACTTCACGATTTTGGAAGAGGCATTCTTCTGTATCATAACCATGCACTTCCTTTGTTTGAAAAATACCCAAGTGCAGAGAAGAAGATTTTGAAAGATTTTATGCATTTTCCCTATATAATCAATAGAGCTCCGCCCTAACACCAGAACCCCTGACCCAAGGGCCATGAAATTCATAATTTCTGAGGAGGCAGCCATGCTCATCATAACTTTGTACTTAGTTTTTTTAATATCCAGGAGCAGAGAAGAAGATTTTCAAAGAATTAATGCATTTTCACTATATATATCAATAAAGCCCCGCCTCAACACCAGAACCCCTGACCAAAGGGCCATGAAATTCACAATTTTGGAAGATGCATTCTTGCTCTTCATAACTATGCACTAAGTTAGTTTATTTAATACCCAGGAGCAGAGAAGAAGATTTTCAATGAATTAATGCAATTTTACTATATAATCAATAGAGCCCCACCCTAACACCAGAACCCCTGACCCAGGGGCCTCGAAATTTACAATTTCTGAAAAGGCAGCCATGCTCACCATGACTGTATTCTTAGTTAGTTTATTTAATACCCAGTAGTAGAGAAGATTTTCAATGAATTAATGTATTTTCACTATATAATTAGTAGAGCCCCGCCCTAACACCAGAACCCCTGACCCTTGGGCCATGAAATTCACAATTTTTGAAGAGGCACTCTTGCTCTCCATAACTATGTACTTAGTTAATTTATTTTATACCCAGGAGCAGAGAAGAAGATTTTCATAGAAATAATGCACTTTCACTATATGATCTATATAGCCCCACCCTAGCACCAGAACCCCTGACCCTGGGGCCATGAATTTCACAACTTTGGTAGAGGACTCAATGCTTATTACAATTATACCAACAGTTTGACTGCTTGATGTCCAGGAGTAAAGAAAAAGATTTTTAAAGATGGCATTAATTTTGGTGATTTTAGCCCCACCCCTCAGGCCCCAGGGGGGCAGGGACCATGAAATTTATTTTTTCCCCTTCATCCATATATGCTATATGTCACTCAGTGCCTCAGGTGACCTAAAAAATAACGTGCATTGATTGATTGAAGAAAACCTACACAAAAAACATAATGTGAACAGGCCAAAAGACACACACCGATAGAAAATTAACAAGTGTAGTCAGGTTCCAAAAAGGAATAAACATTCTCTGTTTACCGGTTAGATCTGGTTTAATCAAGTAGATAGATTAATACGTAGTCAAATTTAGTATGAAAGCGATGGCCTAACAGTTGGTTGATTGATTGACTGTATATTGTTTAATGCCCAACTCGAGAATTTTTCACGCATATAGCAACGTCACTGTATATGAAATTAAAATAATTTCTTTAGAATTGTATTTCACTTTACTGTACAAATTAAAATATTGCAAAAATCCCAATTTAATTTTTTTAAAGTTTTAAATAACAGGCAACAAGTTATCGGCGTCAAATCTTGTCAATTTATAAAACGCAGAGTGTTTTATCTGAATTTGTTGTTAGATATATTTATTACATTTATAATGTATGGCAAAAAATCATCGAACATGTTAGACCTCAGAGCACTTATCTCTGTATCAAAATAAGGGTTTTATTTCTTCAGTGTATCATTTTTGCTTTCAGTTCTATTCCTTAGAAATGAAGAATGAATACTGCAGTTTATTGAATTTCTAGATTATCTGGTGCTTTCGCTGTCAATCCTCTTTGTATCATCATTTGAACATTAGACCAATCCGCTTTGCAAACCACACATTCTTTAGCATACAATAGAATTCTCATTGACGTGAATACTTGCTGGTTCGTTTGACAATCGGCATGGTTTGGAAAGGTTGTCACGATCGTATAACTTGAGAACACTCAGTGCACTATCCTTTATTTTTTCCCCTTCAACAGTTTTATCCATTTATATCAAAACGGAAATAAAAGAAAATATTCAATAACTGGAGACGGGCGAACAAGAAAGAATTCCTACTAACAATGCATTCCTTTTATAGTATTTTTGAATTTGGAATCTGCTGTGCCATTGGGCTTTTGGAAAAATGAACCCATTCTATTTTGGGGGGAGGGACTGGACAAATAATTATGAAGGATATTTTGAAATACCTCCTCCTTTTAATGATGATATATGCTTATGCATTTCAAAAACCAATATGCACTTACTAAGTACTCATATATAGCCTTGAGATAGTTTCATACTAAGGAGAACTTTATCATTTGAACAACGGTTGGTAAATGTTACGAATATTCAGGCAGGGATAGAAGAACGATTCAACATGCTTTATAGCTATAGCATTCTCCCTATCAGTCTTATTGTGCAAGATAGTAATTTTAGATAACAGATAACCTATTATTCTTGAAGTTGGTTTAAAGGGTGCTTTAGAATAGATTAGAGGTAGTCCCTAGTTGCATAAAAGTTACCTTGTAGCAAAGATTATTGAGAGGATTTATTTTAGTATCATTTGTATACTGGTCTGTGCAAAATAAAAAAGAATGCTCCTTTCCGAGTCGCTTTACGTGTATTTGCTAATTAATTATTCTTAAAATGCACCGCTGCTTCACTAAAATTTCTTGGAGGAATTTTGAAGAATATTTTTATTCGAATCATAACCAAACCAAAAGAATGCATTACTATTATTTCGAATTATTTCAATTAAAAAAAAACGCCTTGGCCTTTACACTTGATGAATTTGAATGCACCCTTTGTAAGAACAAATGTACTTAAATTTTGAATAATCCTACTTTCGTTTTATAATAACATATTGAAGAGTCAGCATATGTTCTTCTTGAGTTATATAATGAAAGCAAAACGTCTGATTTTTATCTTAAAAAATGTGTCGAAAATGATATGGTAAAGAAAGTAAAACAACTCAGTCATTTTTTTTATAGATGACATTAACTTACATGTCATGAATAAGATGCCCATGGGCCACAATGTTCACCAGAGTAAGCTTGACCCAGCTGCTTTTAAGATTTTTTTAGAGGTACATGTCTGTTACCTTTCAGGTTCCAGGACAAATTTAACTTAATACTGACACCACCCTAACTCAACCCAAAGGGATCAAACCTAAGTATGATTCAATATCAAAATCACTTAAATGGGCTTTTTCTAAAGGAAATTCCTTTTCATGTATGCAATTTTTAACTGAAATTTAATTCCCAAATTCCCAGTTTGCCTTACCTTAGGAAAAGAATACATTAGAAAAAAAAATACTTAAAAAGAAATAATTCACACAATTGCAAATTAATAATTCTTTTGCGTTTCCTGAAATCTATGCTTTCCCAGTACATATTCCTATGGAATCGCTGTCTAGTATGTTAGGAATGCCAGGACATCAACGATAGTTGGAAAAGTAGGATAATTTGCATAACAGGCGAAGCCCGTTTCCAACTATCGTTGATGTTCCTGGCATTCCCCACAAGCTAGACAGCGATTCCTTATATTTGCACTTATATGTGAGATAAAAATCTATATACAATGTATTATTCGAAAATTAATAAATATCAATTTCCATAACCCCGCCAACTGACCTCAACTTTTACTATTAAAAGTAGTTCGGAAAAATATGGAAACTAATTTAATTATTGTTTATTTCTTTTATTAATTATCAAAGGAATTATCAAAAAATCAACAAACTGGACTTTCAAAGTGTTTATCATAGAGGAAGCAGCTGGAAATGTAAATATTCATGTACATGTAAAATGTTATATCTTATCGTGCCCAGACCCTTAACCCTTGACATTGATTGGAAAAAAAAAATATGGATCTGCACACCTGTAAATATTTGCATATTAATGACTGATCACGTACTTCCTTTTCTTGAGAGGGTAGATAAACAAATTCCTAAAAATCCTCATAAATATTTTTTTATATTCCAAATTGAGTCTTTCTATCCTCGGGAACAAGATTTGAACCATTCATAATCTGCATAATGATGTTAGGAATCAGACAGGTTTGATTTGTTTTTAAACAGATTTTCAAAAAAAAATTATATGTATTATATGTTAACTGTGATATCCGAGGCTATGATTTGAAGCTATTGTAAGTGTAAAAGGTGAAAATAAGTTACAATGATGAATCCTTTAAATAATACGACCGGTGAACAGGACAATAAACATGTTTTGTACCAACCTTCTTAAATACCAGTAGTCCATTTTTTCTTGAGAAATTTAAAAATTGAAAAAAATATATAGATGTATAGACAGACAAAGGAACAGACAATTATACTTATAAACAGACCAAAGGACGCTGAAAAAGGGCGCTCAAATAAACCATATGAGCCTATAACTCAGGTGGGCTAAATTTTCTTAATATTTCAGTCGATGACCTCGAAATAAAAACCCCAAAAAGGAGTTACCGATTAATTAAAATGTATAGAGAATTGTGGATTAGTTGATTTCACCTCAAATGATTAAACATTTCCGTTTGTGTAGTGATTTAAAGTAACATCTACTACTTTTATTTTTATTTCAGAATATCAAATAACAATAAAGTGATTTATCTCTTTTTCAGCGTTCCTAGTGTTATAAGTTGTTGATGTATTTTATTGCAAGCCTTTGTGAAAATTTGGTTTTAAGTTTTAAAACTGTTTTTTTTTTAATTCAAGTTGCAACAAGAGTTACCTAACAAAATTCATGTAGTCTACTTTAATTTACGCTTAAACAACTTTATACTCTCATACGTGATATTGATACATTATACTTTACTATGGAACTTTAATTTACTTTAACACTTCACCGAAGAACTTTTTGAAGATTAACAACATAAACATTTTAAAACATTTTAAAACGTTGAATCACCGTCGTTAACTTTTGTGAACTATTCTGCATTTTACAGGGCAATTTTATTTCGTAATTTAAGGAGACACTTTAAAGATTTTTAAAATATAAATTAGTTATAATTTCAATTCTTAAATGTGACTTTAAGTAAAGTTTAAATGGTTTAAATGGCGAGTTGAAAGAAAGTTGGATGCAAATATATCTTTTTTTTATTGATGGCATAAGTATATCGATAGGCTAAGGATATATGTCTCCATGTTCTATGTCTACTGAAAGCAAATATAGTGGATATCAAATATATGGAATTTATTTCATAAAAGGGACAGGGTTTATATAAAAGAAACTTTCTCACAAATGAAATTAACTCCTTATTTAACTACAAAATATTGAATTTTCTCCCTGTTACAAGTTCTTGAGTTTTCCTTTATACCCCTTCTTTTCGTAATATAGTGTCATAGTTCGAGACTTCTGGTTGCACGGGTGAGACGTCATAGCTAAGCGATTGTGAGATTCAAAGCATTGTAAACATAGATTTCAATAACATGTTTGGAGAAAACTTTGAGAGATTCCGTTTCTGTCAGGACAGTTTATCTATAATTATTCATCCTCTATATCATTTACGGGGTCAGGGAGTATTTTTAACAACACTCATCTTGAAGGGAAGGACAATCGAGAGTTTTGTCGCACTTGTGATATTCTTTCACACAGTGACAGAATATCATTTTAATATTCCTACAAATTGTAACAAAATATCATTTTCATTCAATATGTAATTTTTATACATTTTTTTTTTCAATCAATAAATTACATATTACACCATTGAAGATATAACAAATAACGGATATCCAATCTTTTGTTGCTGGATATGGAATTTATTTCATGTGAGGGACACGGTTCGTTTAAAAAAAATCACAAATGAAATAAATTCCTTATTAGGCTACAAGATAATGAATATTCTCTTTTACATATTCTTCAATTTTCCTTTACACCTCCTTCTTTTCGTAATGTATTGTCATAGTTCGAGACTTCTTGTTGCAAGGGTGAAACGTCATAGCTAAGCGATTGTGAGATTGAGAGATTGTAAACACAGATTTCAAAAACATGTTTGGAGAAAACGTTGAGAGATTCTGTCTCTGTCAGGATAGTTTATCTATAGTTATTCACCCTCTATATTACTTAACAGGTAAGGTATATTTTTAACAACAATCATTATGAATGGAAAGGAAAATCGAGGATTTTGCAGCACTTTGATATTCTTTCAGACTTTGAGAGAACATTACTTTGATACTCCTTTACATTGACCAAAATATCCGTTTTATTCAATTCAGAATTATAGTATTTCAACTTTGAAAATGTGATAATATTGGATATTTAACAAATTAATCAAAATATCGTTCATACACTTTGTTCAAGAAAATATTTCTGAAGCTTTTTTATTTCCTTTTAAAAACAACAGAAAATTTTCAAAATCAAATCCTTTATTATCAATGTACCCCAAATAGTTAATATATATATAATGAAACACATTTCTAAACACTACTGTACGCATATTCATTGATTATATATATCCAAATTCTAGTAAAAACAATGGTAAGAGATTTTTTTCGTGCAACTATGAATATCTACTCCTATCACAAATTTTCAATAAAGATAATATGATAATTATGTCTAGTGAGCCAAGAAAAATAACTCGAAAGAACCATACATCGTATAAATGTCCTACAAGTAAAATTGAGATAAACTTTTCAAATATATTTGTAGATAAACTTTTCAAATATATTTGTAGATTAAAAAGACAGGTTTGGGAGATTTATAGTAATCTATTTTCATGTTCAAAATATACCATATAAGTGGAAATTTTAGTGAGACGATAAATTAAGTGATTTTTACTAAAAATATCAGTAATTTTAGCGAGAAATAATTTTAGCGATTTTATGGTGCACAGAAATATAACGGTTACCTCTAATGCGGAATAAATTGTTAGCGATATTTAATTTTAGCGATCTCCACACCCTCGCAAAAAATGCCAAAATTGAATCCTCGCTAAAATGTCTGCTTATACGGTAGGTTTTTTTTTACTAGTAGGAAAACTTCTGTTTTGATAGGTTAAAAAAAATTAAAAATTCAAAGCAATCTGCATTGGAGTATTTTAAATATCATTTAAATTCTGAAGTTAACTCAAATTAACATTGTGAACAATTGAAAATGCTACCCTTGTCCTTTTTCACTAGTTTTCTACGTAGTTCCAACAAGACAGTGCCAAAGGGCAAATATATGATTTTTTTCTTGACAAAAATACACTATTTATAGTTAATAATATACAATTGTCCAGCTGAGGATTAATACAATTTTGTGAACCTGCAATTTTTCCATATTGGTGAATCTCTCTACATATAAATATACTGTATCGTACAATTAACAGTTGTTTCTGTAAAATTTTAAAGATTTTAATTGGATAAATAAAACATTACAAAACATAACAACGATAAGAAAACCAACTTGATTCGAAATACTTGCACGATTGAAAAATTATGGATACCAATTACATTATATTTTGTTAAAACTTTTTACATTTGTTATATTGGCATTTCTAAATCGCTGTTATACCAAACCCTATTTAACCAAATCTTCACATAACATACAACCTTTCTAACAATTTTCTACTCGTACCTAAGTCAACTCTCAATGTCTCGGAAGGTTTACAAGATTTCTATATAGGTTAAACAGATGATAATCAATTGTATGTACCACTTAACAAAGGTCATAATAAAAGATATATCCCTTTATAGATCTTATATTTATTTCCGCTGCGGAATTTTCCCAAATATAAAGAATCACTGAAGTAAACAATATATATATAGTCTATATAAGGATTAAATGATAATTGCTCATTTTATACATTTTGATTATTGCACATTATATACATTTGACAGTCTATGGCAGCTTGTAACGTCGTTGAAAACGCACAGCACATACATGAATATCACACTGTTTACAATGTCACTGTGAAAAGAAGATAAGTGTTGTTTAATATTTTTATCATTCAAAAGTTTGGATAAGATTTTTTAAATACCATTTTTAATAACCATTAATTAAAACATCTATATCGCAGAATTTATTTAAAAAACTTCAACATGAGGATAAAACACCTGCTCTGGCCTTCAACTCGAAATTCAGATATATCGACGACGTTTTATCAATTAACAACAGCTATTTCCATTCATATGTCGACTTGATATATCCCAGTGAACTTAAAATAAAAGACATACCAGAGTCTACCAAATCTCTTTCATATTTGAATGCTTTTCTGACTATAGACACCGTTACGGTAACTCAGTCGGTAGAGCGCTCGCCCCTTGATCAGAAAGTCGTGGATTCGAACCTCGGCAGCAGCTGTCCGACCTAAGTCGATACAAAAATAGGGAGCAAATGTTCCTTCGCTAAGCGCTCGACACTTTGAAGTGTAAGTTTCCTTCGGATGAGACCTTAAAAACCGAGGCCCCATGTCACGGTAGGCGTTGTCACGATAAAGAATCCTCACTGCTCAATAACCCCAAGTGCCGAGTAAAGGTCCAAATGTGGAAACCCTTCACAGGTATATGATGACGTCTCTATATGAGTGAAAAATTCTCGAATGAGACGTAAAACAACATACAATCAATCAATCAATCTGACTATAGACGATAGGGGCAAGCTAACAACTAAATTTAATGACAAACAAGATGACTTCAGCTTTTCCATAGTCACCTTTCCTTGTAATATTCTGCTATCATCTGCATATGGTGCTTACGTCTCTCAAGAGCATGCCCTGAGTACGATCAATTTTTAATCCAAAACAGGCTACTGACAGATAAATTGATGTTACAGGGATTTCAACAACCACGTTTAATGTCAGCATTTCTTTAAGTCTATAGTCGTTATTATGACTTTGGTATCAAATATAAATCATGTACTTAGGCCGATGTGTTTCATACCAATCGGTAGGCCTTTATTTGTGTACTTAATTTGACTACGAAATGTTCCATCTACCTGATCATTACATAGAGTTCAAGGCGGGTGTGACCGGTCAGCAGGGAATGCGTACTCTTCCTATGCACCTGATCCTACCTCTAAAATTTTCAGCGGTATGTGTTTTATGCCTTGTTCACAAATTTGTTTATTTTTTGTACATTTTTATTATAACGAGATCGATCACTGTTTAAAGTTATCCTAATCTTATCATTAAATGTCGTGATCTTTTTTAAATAGACGCGATTCAAATTACAAATGTAAATGACTTCTTATTTCAAGACATTAATCAAAATTGAATTTAAACAATTAATAAATAATCAATTGTCGACCCTTTTCTATGAACATCCCCGTAATTTGTACTAGAACGCCTGCAATTGCAAAGTTTAACCATAAACTTTACTTGGTAAAAACTCAGTAAATTTCAAGCAACTCACTGGCAAGGTAGGGAATAATGGGAATTCGTATTGCATCTCTTACTGTGATAACATATTTTCTCCAATCCCCCCCTTAAAAAGATCATTCAATAAACAAATCCCCCTACTTTTTTATTTATAATTTTTTTTTTTGGATATGGACTTAATCTTAAAAATTACTTAGTTTATTGTCATATTCGTATATATCCATTGATGCTTTACGAAAAGGTGTTTGGAGTTGTTTCGGCGAATTTATACACCAGGAAGAATTATTATTATTATTATTATTATTTTATATATATATATATATATATATATATATATATATATATATATATATATATATATATATATATATATATATATATATATATATATATATATATATATATATATATATATATATATATATATTGCTGGACAAACTTCAATCATAATGTTTTAAAAGAATTGAAATCTTCGCTTACCTCAGTATTTAATGGTTTTGTTCTAATTTCGGGCCGTTTGATTTCAAACTGGAATAAAATTTAGACAAGGTATAAACATCTACTTATCCATCTGAAGTTTGACTCAATATCTTAGTCTATTTATGCATAACATTAAAATTTCTAATCACAAAAATTTAAAAGAACTCTCAATAAAACATTGGTTTTTTTTCTCCTTTGCCTTTATTAAGAATACAGAAAACTCCTCCTGAAATTAAAGGAGTCCAATTACTTTATTGTATATTTACGCTAAAGATAAAATTTATTCAAAGTGTTTCTTTACTAAATCGTGATTAGATGGCAGACTGTATCAAATCTCAGAGAGAATCTTCACAGATTTGAAAGCAGGAATTGCTATTCACTCACAACGAAGTTGAAGAGGATAAGTAACGCTCTTGTGTGTGTGGATGAGTGTTAATGAGGTAGGCGTATCGTGGAAAGTTGTTCTTGTATTCATAAACCCCACAGAACTGTGATTGGAATTTTTGTGTGATGAATATTTGTCACTTGAAATTGTATAATGCTTATTATTATGGGAAAACAAAACAGGTGTAAATTAAACATCATCCATGTATAAATCCAAAATTAAATCAGGAAACTCACTTTCTCGTTTGGGTGCAAAGCTTGGTACATAAAATCCCATGAGAAATTAGACTGAACTGGATCATCATACACTGTTAAAAAAACGAAGTAAGATTAAATATGTATATTCATTACAGTGATTTCATTTTTAAATACATGTAATAGGTTAGTGTGATTGTTAGATTATTAACAATTGCTAGGAGATTCTTAATTTTTTACTATCCTTAATTCGCTGACTTAAGGATATTTATTCCAATGGAAACTTAATTATACTAAAATATATCAAATTATTGACAAAAATTCCACTGTACTTTTAATGAGGAAAACTTTCAAAGTTCCTCTTATGTTCATTATGTTCAAAGCAGTGAAAAATTAACATATTTATGATAAATCGTTCAGTACAGCTTTTAAGCCTTACAAACATTGAAGCAGGTTTGTTGGTATAACTCTTATAAATCGCCAGAAACAAGGTAGAAACTATTTCAGAATGAGAAGGTCATTATTGTTTTTAAGAATGCACACAAGGATCAGAAGTCAGATTCGATCTTTCATTAAGCTAGTAACACAATCATGCTGGAATTCATTTATATTTAAACAAAACTAGAGCAAAAAAATATATAATTTTTAAAACAACAAATTCAGTGCCATATATTATGAAACTATAGCTCATGATATGGTTCATTATAAACTATACTTATAAGTAATTAATGGGTATAGCGAAAAATAGGTAATCTTGGAATGATAGTCTCAGTTTTGAAGACCCATAAAACTGTCGACAAGGTAATAGGAAATTTCAATACAACAGGGCTCTCCCTATTCCAATTTACAATCTTTCTCATGTAGCATCTCCTTATATAAAAACATAATAAATAAAAAATTGGCAAAGATCACGTTGTTCATTTTAAATTTACGGGAGATAGTTTGAATGCATTGAGTTTAAATTCATTATAGCGTAAATTTTGAATAATATTGATAATTAATAATGCCAAAAAATATAAATGAATTTTGAATTTAAAAAAACCCACATGATTAGTCCTATGTAGTTTTTCATTTTCTATATAAAATTAAGACTATTTTTTTAAAGGGTACAAACTAGGCGATACTCCTCCTCTAGTAACATCATCAAATCCATCCTTTTCTCTAAATGCAGTTTGATACCCGTGATGAGGTGAGTAGGGCGATCTCTGTCTACCCCAACTGTCAATCTTTGTTGGAATGCCAGAGGAAAAGTATGTTCCTTGACCTCCAAACATGTTTCTGCTAAAAATATAATGATGCTTGTTCAATAAATTTATGAACTTATAATATATCATATTGCATTATATATATATATATACATATATATATATATATATATATATATATATATATATATATATATATATATATATATATATATATATATATATATATATATACACGAGGGGTTATCAAAAAGTTCGTGGACTGACGCGATAAAATTAATAATATGTAGTCTTTGCTTACAAAATTTATGCGGAACATAAAACAACAAAAGTTTAAGAAATGTTGAAAATTTTAGCTTAATACGTTGATATTTTGCCAAATTAGTTTTTCTCAGTTACACTCAGGTAGAAAAAAACGTCATATTAGAGGTTGCGCCGCCTGGACATACCTTTTCTTACATAAACACTAACAATTTATTAAAAAATAAAAATTAGGATTTATGGTTTATTCTATAGATAGAAAAGATTATGCTAACTAAATGTGTAAAAATTCATTGATGTACGTAAAGCGGTTTTAATTTTATGACGCTAGTCCACGAACTTTTTGATAACCCCTCGTATATATATATATATATATATATATATATATATATATATATATATATATATATATATATATATATATATATATATATATAATGTCAAATTGGTCAATATTTGATACATGTAATCGGTTACTCAGACAATCATCTGATCGAGTACCCGGGTACTGGGTAAAATGTATATACAAGTGTGTTTATTCTTTTAAGACTAGTTAATCCATGATCAACTCCAATTTTTTTTAATATATTTATAATGAATGACTGTATATAAACATCGAGGTCAACGAAAACTATATTTTTTCATCAAATAAAAACAAACAAGCAGAAACACGAATTAATACACAAATAATACAAATAGTTTACAGTTTATGTTTAAGAAGACAATTTGATTTACGCAAGAGGAGGACAATCTGTTAAGCAGCTTTGTTAATAAATGATTAGACTAGCAAAAGAGAATATCTTTTCGGGCTCGCTAGTCGTAATTTATTTGATTTGTAGGTTTTCTCTGTATACGCTAATTTTACTCCGCATAGCTGACTTTCAACATTTTCAATCTTCAGTTATTTCTAATTCTACTACAATCATTGCCGAGATCAAAGAAATGCCGCAGACATTATTCTCCAATAAATCACGAACGTCATAAAAAATATCAGATCAGAAACACATATTAAACCTGTACAGTTGAAATGAATATTTAACTGTAGAATCTGATACTTATTCATACCATATCGATGTGTCGTCTTCCGCAGTCTAAAAAGTGTGTATTGCCTAAAACAGCGGTTTCTAAAGCTCAGTTGGGCTGTTCCACGGACCTCCCCACAACATTTACACTCCGTGATTTTACTGGTTGAGCAATGAAACGAACAACTGATTTTGTTTTTTTTTTTTATTCTCAAAAATTAACCAGTATATGTTACAAACAAATTTATAAATAATTAAAGGTTATATTTAACCCAACAAAAGCTCAAATCGTCTGCATTTTATGCAAGTTATCAAACAAATTGACCCTCTGGTGTTAAATGGAACAGCAAAATCGCGACATAATGACCTAATTCGTTTCTCTATAGAAGAAACGATCAGCCGCATGTTTGAGCTGTTAGTAGAATAAAAACAAGTATTAGCTTTCCTAAAAAAGCTTGTCTGACTTGAGCAAATTTATTTTATGCGAAGAATCAAGAAAAGCATAATTCAGTCTAATCAACATGAAATGAATTCTTTTGCTAAGAAACAAGAAAAGTTCAATTCAGAGGCATCAACAAAAAATAAAACGTGGACATGAATTTATTCTATTTTGAATTTATTGTAATTTCTTTTTTTCATGGACGTACTGTAGGAACCGGAAAGGGGGGATGTTGGGGACCGTGCCCCCAATAATTTTGCCGATTTATACATAGCTATTTTATGCTTGTGTCCCCTAAATCATGTAAATATTAGCTTTTGATAACTTTTTTATGCTATATAAGGATTTTTTTCTTGATAGTGCCCACCATAAATTGAAAATGTCTGAAATTTCTTCCAACGAGCCTGATTATGGGTTCAAAATTATATCTAGTGCTTTTGAAAGAAAAAACTACAATACATAAAAATCTAAACATCAATGAACAATTTTGATAATTAAGAAATGTTTTATTTAAAAAAAAAATAAACGTGTTACAAATGAGCTAACATCTTTGCATTTAAGCAAAGGAATATTCAACATCTATTCTTCACTTCGATTTTTTTTTACTATGAATAAATCAAACGTTTGAAAGTTATGAATATGTGTATATTTATAAAAATGCTAAAGGAAAAGAGGCTTAGTGTGCATTGAAAATAAACATCCATTAGTTAATCCGATAAAGATAATCGGCAGTATTGACCTGACCAGTTTCATTCCTTCTGTTTTGCTAGACATGAATGATGCATTCGGAGAATGGTCAAATGTTATGTAACCTATAATGTATAATGTGATAATAATGACATCAGCTCCAATGCTCTGGCTTGTTTGGGTGTTTAGCATGTTTCCTTTACTCCTTATGCTCTCCAATTGATAGTTAAGATAGTATGAAGTTTCCAAGATCAAGTTATCACAAGAATTCTATTGAACGACTTGACCAACAAGCCTTGGCTAAATCAAGTACTGTCTGACGCCATGACGTCAGACAATTGATGCAGGATAACCTCCTCGGTCTCGAAATGTTGTTCGAAATATAAAAGCCTCGGCTAACGCCTCGGATTTAATTTTTCAAACAACATTTCTCGACCTCGGAGGTTATTCTGCAACATTCACAAAAACACAGACTTTATTTCTTAAATATTTCTTCACTTTTGACTTGGGTAGCGGAATTTCTATATATTTCGATACCGTTTACTTAGTAAGGCTTACAAATAATTTTAAAATAATAGACCATAATTAAACGATGATCATTGAATAGGAAATCAATGAAACCATCCAAAAACACAATAAATGTAGGTGAGAAGAGCTGTACACCGTAATTGCAGTATATACACAGCCCTGGGCAATTACGAGCATTTACTGGTGTAGGTGACGGCATGCTAATTCCTGATTACTGTATTAGATATTGACAATATGTTTTTTTTTTAATTTAGAAGTTTTTGATAAATACATGTACTTTAAAAAATGAACAAAAAGAAAGAAACATTCGAGTAATCGAGTACCAATTTTGGTATTCGATACTCGGGCGTTCGATTCAGTACCCGGTTAATCGGGCACTCGTTGACATCCCTAATATATATATATATATATATATATATATATATATATATATATATATATATATATATATATATATATATATATATATATATATATATATACTTATTCAAAGATTTGTATTGTTTGTATTTTCTTTTATAAATGGATCACTGTTCGTATTTTTTCCCACTTTTTTCATATCAAAAAAAAAAAAAGAAAAAAAAAGAATACTTACTCTAAATAATCATCATTATCATCAGACGAGCTTAATGAATTTTCTTTATAGCGATGTCTTCTTAAGAAAACTATTACAATGGTGAAGATGAGAACTGCGGTGAAGAAGAGGGGTATTCCAACTCCAAGACCGACAATCAGCTTAAATTCGTCATCTTTGTCAAAAAAGTGAAATCATGAAATCTTTTATAAAAGCCTAAATCCATAAATGTAATTGATGTTTTTTTTTTTGTTTTTTTTTTTTTTTTTTGGGGGGGGGGGGGGTTCATATTTGATAAAATGAAATACTTTAAGTTAGTTAACGACAGTGCTATTTATGTGTTTTGAAGATTCTTTTAAATCTATCTCACAATCATCTCCTCAATTCAAGTAAAGGTGCGTACAACCATATTATAAAATATAAACATATTTATAAAATACTCACAATCATCAGAGATCATTCTACAAATATGCAAGAATAACAAAATATATAGAAATAACTTTTTAAAGCATGCTATTAATAATAACAATAATAACTAGGAGACTAATTGTTCTCGAACAATTAGAGGTCTTTCCACCTTCTTTAAATCTGATATATTTTTCATATTTTACTCTCTAATGATAATTTTTATCCAAAAAGAATCCATAAATGGCTTGAAAGATAGAAAAAATGAGAATTTTAAAAATTTTGAAATGACCTTGACCTTTGACCTTGAACAAATATTCAAGGTCAAAGGTCAAGGGTCACATTGCACTTGACCCCATGCTTCTACAACTTTTACGTTAAAAGTTATAAGGTTTACTAGTAAGCGCAAAGACGTTAAAGGGCGATAACTCATATAAGGGGTCATCGGATACTTTCGCACTAAATAGATTGAAGTTGTGTCTAAAGACCCTGAAGACATTAGTGAAGGTTTTGTGTCTCTACGGTTTACGGTTTCGGAGGAGTAGCAATAACAAGGTTTTCAGTAAAAGGGGCAATAACTTTTAAAGGGGTAAATTTCAGGGGACAAGTATGAAATCTTTGAAATAATTTTAAGAGGACATATTAATGATGCAAAGATATTTAATATATGTTGAAAGACAAAAGAGATATAAAAAGAGCCTAATTTCTCATATTTTGAATTACCTTGACCTTTGACCTTTGCATATATTTTAAGGTCAGAGGTCAATGAATCTTATGCAGTTGGTCCCATCTCTCTACAACTTATCGTTTTGAAAATTTTTAATTATTCGTAAGTTTCATAAACTTTCAGGGGCAATAACTCATAAAAGGGGTTGACGAATACTTTCGCAATGAAAAGACTGAAGAGTCCCCTCAATTAGTCGAAGACATTGGTGAAGGTTCCATTCCTCTACAGTTTATGGTTTCGAAGGAGTAGCGATAACAAGCTATTCTTGCGAAAGGGGCAATAACTTCGTAAGAGGTCATAGGTCAAACACGGGGGGTCGTTTTTCGGAATAACTTTTGATATCCAGTATCATGAACTATAAAGTTTTTCGATAAGTCTTGCAGTTTCAAAAGTCCGGGAAGAAAAATAATAATAACTAGGAGACTAATTGTTCAGAGAACAATTAGAGGCCTTTCCACCTTTTTAAGTGTTTCCGTGTCATTTGGGTTGGAAAAAAAGGAGAAAAATGCAAAAAATGCAACAACAACAACAAAAAAAAAAAAAAATTGCTCCTCCAGCTGGGATCGAACTCAAAACCCTTGGGTTGAAAGGCAGGTGCGCTAACCATTCGGCCACGCTTTCCGATAACATACGTAAGTTAATTGTTTAAGACTATAGAAGAAATGCAAGCGTATTTTTGGAATCGGTAGGGGAAGAAAGAAGTTCCGTAAAAGGAAATAGTTCCTGAACTTGCAAGCAGTATATAAAATAATAAGGGACGGGCTGCGTGAGAAAACGTTAACACTGTTCCCTAAGGAAAATGTATTAATGGACTGTAGCCCGATTCATCGATATTGAGCGCATGTTGAATTTTTTGTAAATAGCTTTCTTGTAAGCTTAAAAGATCGGGTTCGGATTTTAACCTTTCTGACTGAATATCCTGAAATAAATATGAAACATTAAAACAAGCATTTCTTTGGGTTAAATTAAATATGTGTATCACAAATTAAACTCCCAACATGCATTTTTAGAAGGGAAACACGACAATGAAAGCGAGAATTGTTTTTAATATACCGAAAATCGCTATTTCTGGAAACTGATTAATTCTAAATAAAAATCAAATAAATTCCAAATGTAAGAGAAAGAGAGAATGCTTGGTGTTAAAATGTCGTATCATATCAGGAGAATCGAATGCTACTAACGACATCTGAAGAAATAGCCGATAAAAGGTTTAGATCACTTCTTCGTTCACCTGCACTTAAATTTCAAACACAACAGAACTTGTAGTATTTGCCGTGAAACTTCATGACTTCTATAAACTTATAAGACTCACCGTAAAACTCTACAGAAAGTTTCTCTGAGGTCTATACTACATTTGTACCAAATTTGGTGTCGATCCGAGGTCTGGTTTGAATTCTAGAGTAATATTCTACATTGTTGTTGATGTGATTTTTTTTTTTTTTTTTTTTAAGAAAAGGGGGGGGGTGAGGTGAATTATTTATTTTATGCCTCTTTTAAACTACGAATTGTAACTACTTCCACATCCTTAAGCCTTATTGTGACCTTTGAGTCAAGGTCAAAGGTCAAGGGTCAAGGTCATTCAAAAAAAAAAAAAAAAAAAAAAAAAGAAATCTTTACTTTCTGTATTTTTACCTGATACTGGAGCTGGATGCATGTCCTAACTTTTCTATTTGACCCAATGTCAAGGTCAAAGGTCAAGGTCAAAGTTCAAGGTCAAAGTTCAAGGTCATTTGGTGAATTGCTATATTTTACACATATATAAGGGATTTCTTATGTTTTTAAATGACCTTGACCTTTGACCTTGACCTATATTTCAAGGTCAAAGGTCAAATATGCCGAAGCAGTTGGTACCATGTCTCTAGGATACACCGTTTTAAAAATAAGTTCATTAAATGTAAGTAGCGTAAACTTTCAGGGGCAGTAACTCATACAAGGGTCCAAAGAATGCTTTTGCAATGATAGAATGAAGAGAGTACTAAATGAGTCGAAGACACTGATGAAGGTTTGGAATCTCTACGGTTTACGGTTTCGGAGGAGTAGCGATAACAAGGTTTTGTTGCAAAAGGGGTGACAACTTTTGAATGGGTCAAGCTCGACGGACAAGAATGAATTCTTTGAAATAGTTTTAGAAGGACATACTATAGATGCAAAGATATTCAGTATGTGTTGAAAGACAAAAGAGATATTAAAAAAAGCTAATTTTCTCATATTTTGAATGACCTTGACCTTTGACCTTCACAAAAATTTCAAGGTCAGAGGTCACAAAATCTAATGCAGTTGGTCCCATGTCTTTACGACTTATCGTTTAGAGAATTTTGTCATTATTCATAAACATCAAAAACTCTCAGGGGCAGTAATTTATTAAAGGGCTCGACAAATCGTTTCGCAATGAAAAGATTGAAAAGTCCTCTCGAGTAGTCGAAAACATTGGTGAAGGTTCTGTACCTCTACGGTTTATGGTTTCGAAGGAGTAGCGATAACAGGCTATTCTTGCAAAAGGGGCAATAACTTCGTAAGAGGTCATGGGTCAAACACGGGGGGTCGTTTTTTGAAATAACTTTTAATGTCCAGTATCATGAACTATAAAGTTTTTCGATAAGTCTTGTGGTTTCAAAAGTCCGGGAAGAAAAAAAATAATAACTAGTAGACTGATTGTTCACAGAACAATTAGAGGTCTTTCCACCTTCTTTAGGTTTCTTTAATTTATATATTTTTCTCTCTAAAGTTAATTTTTATCCAAAAAGAATCCATAAAGGCTTGAAAGATAAAAAAATGAAAATTTTAAAAATTTTGAAATGACCTTGACCTTTAACCTTTTCCGCATATTGAAGGTCAAAGGTCATGAATCACATTGCAATTGGTCTCATGCTTCCACGACTTTTAGTTTTAAAGTTACAAGGTTTAATAGTAAGCGCAAAGACGTTAAAGGGTGATAACTCATATAAGGGGTCATCGGATCCTTTTGCACTGAATAGATTGAAGTTGTGTCTAAAGACCCTGAAGACATTAGTGAAGGTTTGATGTCTCTACAATCTACGGTTTCAGAGGAGTAGCGATAACAATGTTTTTCGCACAAGGGGCAATAACTTTCAAAGGGGTTAAGCTTAGGGGACAAGAATGATATCTTTGAAATAGATTTAAGAGTACATATTAATGATGCAAAGATATTTAGGATATGTTGAAAGACAAAAGATCTATAAAAAGAGCTTAATTTCTCATATTTTGAATGACCTTGACCTTTGCATATATTTGAAGGTCAAAGGTCAATGAATCTTATGCAGTTGGTCCCATCTCTCTACAACTTATCGTTTTGAAAATTTTTAATTATTCGTAAGTTTCATAAACTTTCAGGGGCAATAACTCATAAAAGGGGTTGACGAATACTTTCGCAATGAAAAGACTGAAGAGTCCCCTCAATTAGTCGAAGACATTGGTGAAGGTTCCGTTCCTCTACGGTTTATGGTTTCGAAGGAGTAGCGATAACAAGCTATTCTTGCAAAAGGGGCAATAACTTCGTAGGAGGTCATAGGTCAAACACGGGGGGTCGTTTTTTGGAATAACTTTTAATATCCAGTATCATGACCTATAAAGTTTTTCGATAAGTCTTGCAGTTTCAAAAGTCCGGGAAGAAAAATAATAATAATAATAATAATAATAATAATAATAAACATAAGCATTTCAAGAGGTCTTTCCACAGAAAGGTGGAAAGACCTAATAATAAACATAAGCATTTCAAGAGGTCTTTCCACAGAAAGGTGGAAAGACCTAACTAGTAGACTAATTGTTCTCGAACAATTAGAGGTCTTTCCACCTTTAAATTTCATATATTCTTCATATTTAACTCTCTACTCTTTATTTTTATACAAAAGAAACCATAAATGGCTTGAGAGATGGAAAAAATGAAAATTTAAAAAAAAAATGAAATGACCTTGACCTTTGACCTTGATTAAATATTCAAGGTCAAAGGCCAAGGGTCACATTACAATTAACCCCATGCTTCTACGACTTTTAGCTTTAAAGTTATAAGGTTTACTAGTAAGCGCAAAGACGTTAAAGGGCGATAACTCATATAAGGGGTCATCGGATACTTTCGCACTGAATAGATTGAAGTTGTGTCTAAAGACCCTGAAGACATTAGTGAAGGTTTTGTGCCTCTACGGTTTACGGTTTCGGTGGAGTAGCGATAACAAGGTTTTCAGAAAAGGGGGCAATAACTTTTAAAGGGGTAAATCTTAGGGGACAAGTATGAAATCTTTGAAATAGTTTAAAGAGGACATATTAATGATGCATAGATATTTAGTACATGTTGAAAGACAAAAGAGATATAAAAAGAGCTTCATTTCTCATATATTGAATGACCTTGACCTTTGACCTTTGCATATATTTTAAGGTCAAAGGTCAATGAATCTTATGCAGTTGGTCACATGTCTCTACGACTTATCATTTTGAAAATGTTTAATTATTTGTAAACATCAAAAACTTTCAGGGGCAATAACTCATAAAAGGGGTTGACGAATACTTTCGCAATGAAAAGATTGAAGAGTCCCCTCAATTAGTCGAAGACATTGGTGGAGGTTTCGTACCTCTATGGTTTACAGTTTCGAAGGAGTAGCGATAACAAGGTTTTATTGCGAAAGGGGTAATAACTCTTTGAGGGGTCAAAGTTCATATACGCAGGGTCAACTGCAAAAATCTTTTACGGAGTTTATTCTCATGGACTATAAATCTTTTCGATAAATCTTGAAACTCAAAATCTTGCGGCGGAAAAATAAGAAGAATAATAAGAAACAGAAGAAAACCAATAGGTCTTTCCACAGAAAGGTGGAAAGACCTAATAATAATAATAATAAACATAAGCATTTCAAGAGGTCTTTCCACAGAAAGGTGGAAAGACCTAATAAAAATTTATATAGCGCCTTATCTTATATAAACTCTAAAGCGCTTTACAAAAATATAACAATCTACGTCAGAAACGCAAGACTAAAATAATCTTACAAAAGCTTTAAAAAGAGTAAGAAAATCTTTTTAAAAATCTTGTTGAATGAATAAAGAAATAAACAGTATATACTAGGAAATAGTCATTGAAGTATTTTTGGTATATGCATAAAAAATTACTTACGAACAGTATACTCTGTTTCCACTCTCAATGCATTGTTCCCCAGGTTTACAAGGATTGTTTACAACATAAATATCACATCTAGAAGATGATGATGTTATATCTAAAAAAAAAAAGGGTAAAGCAAAGAGCCAATGATTTATTATCAAATCTAATTGATATGTCTTGGCAATCTTTTGGGTGATTCAAATATGTTAAGCTTACTGTCTGATTCCATTGCATCTTTAGGATATACGAATATTGAATTAAATATATAGAATGGCGTTTATCATCAGGGTTTAATTTACAGACACGAATTGCTATTAAGAAAAAGTACATTACTTTAAATAAGAAATTGTTCTAAATGAACATAAACAAAAAAAAAACATGCGATATCAATATGGAAATTTAATGTTTTACTATTTGAAGAAAATATGCTAGAACAAAGGTAAATTTATAGTGATGCACGGAAAATTCGAACCGAGTCTTACATTTTGTAGAACAATATTCCGAAAGGTAAGATTCAATGTGTTTTTAAATATCATTCTGCAAAAAATAAATGTTATTGTTTATGTTTTATGTCAAATGATTGAACTTAGCTTTTTAAAAAAAAATTGAAATCACTATTTTTTTCAATAGTCAGTATTATCAAACATATGAATTTTCTACACTTTATACAACCGTTCCTCGCGATAAATTAAATATTAGGCTTTGTGATATTATAGACAACTACTTCTTCAATAAAGATGGAACTCGAAAATTTTCTTATCTTGCGATTGGTCACCAACAAAAATATTTGGTTAAAAATCATTCTGATTCAACACACAAGTACTCTGAAGTTGATATTAAAAGGATTCTGGAGTTCCTCATTAACAAAATCTATGTAGTCTTTAGAGACAAGGTCTTCCAAGCTTAAAGAAACTGTTGGAATTTCGATGGGCACTTATTGTGCTTCTTTATTAGCCAACCTGTTCTTATATGCCTATGAAACAGAACCATCAAAACCATTAAATGAGAAGAAAACATTTGCTGTGGTATTCAACTCGACATTCAGATATACATGTAGATACATCGACGTTTTATCAATTGACAATAAAAAGGGCCTAAAAAATTAGGCCTATTAATATCATAGACAGCTACTTCTTCAAAAAGGATGAAACAAAATCATGTCAACCTTGTACAAAAATTTCAAGTGCACCTTTATAGCATTTACATTGTATAAATTAGGATGAATAGTAGCTCAAATATTTCTAAACTGGTTGTGAACAAATGCCCAGTCTGCAACTTTTTTCATCATAATGTATATTAAAGATGAAAATTTCATTGCCTAATAAAACAAATCAAAATACTTATAATTTTCTTCATGATTACCCTGATAAAACTTCTGCAATCATCATCTACATGCAAGTGCGTTACTACGCAATATCAAGTTATATTCGATAACTTTATATAAAATTAATTTTGAAAAACAAACACTGGCAATCTAGAACAATTTAAGGAGGTTCGATCCTGAGCTTTTGAGCAGATTTTGGTCTGGACCTTTATTTATAAAATTCTGCATCATTTTTAAGTTCAAACATTAAATCTGAATTCTACAACGCAAATTAAACAATATCCAATTAAAAAACTGCGATTAAATTCCATTCAAAGAGGATTAAGCCAGGAACTATATTTTGTGGCGGAAGGATTTTTAGGAGAAAATGATCATTTTGTCCTATTTTGAAATATATACAGTATGTTAAATTTAGATTCTTATTTTTTCATGCTGGTTGCACACATAGCTGTTTTTTGCAATGAAATGTTTTATGCTGGGTCTGAAATATCTATTAAATTATTTCTTATGAATTCTTTCATTATATTGTGACAAATATAGTAATATATATTCTGAAAGTCCAGGAAAACATTTAGCCAATTTTAACATAAAATTAACACTTTTTTAGTAATATCTAAAAATTTACATCATAGACCACTTTTGTTTTTCTTTTCTGAAAATATAAGATAACTTTGATCAATCTGCCTAAATTCAGAAAAAGTTTAAGACTTTAAAATAATTTTCTTGCTTGTTAAATTTTTAATACCAGAAAAATCACATTTTTTGAGTGCAGAAAGGTCAAATAATTGATTATGTGAAGCAATTTGAAACTTTTTCTTAGTCACAATTTTGAAGTGTCTTTTCTTAAATTGACTAATAGTTTAATTTGTCTCCTGATTTATTTGGATAAAAACATTGGAGGGAAAACGTCGAAGATGTGATTTTTGATTCAGACACAAATTTCAGTGCAAAAAGGTCATATTAAATGTACTGTAGCGCCAAAAGAAGCGTATTGACCCCCATTTTTTGTTTTGATTTTTAATTAAGCTATGTGTGTAGAAACTAAAAATATACTTTACAAAAAAAGTTTAAGACTTTAAATATCAGGATCTAACCTCGTTAAGGGGATGAAGGACACATGGTCACATGACTCTGTTACACATGGTCACATGACTCTGTTAAACTACGTCATAATCTTCGTTTATATAAGTGGAAAACGTGTAAAGCATCAGTTCTTGTATAATTTTTTGGCATTTTTTTTCTTTAATTACCATCTTATATAAATAAAATAAAAAGTTTAACATTCTTGTAAACATTAAAAAATTTAGAAAAAAGATTGATCCATTCCTCTGTTTCCCTAAACTGCGCGTCCAACAACTCGGTGACGTCATACACGATCCGTTAGTACAGCAAGATCATACTCAGTAAATACAGGGGCGGTATTATTATGTAAAAACAGGTCATAATCAGTATATGATGAAATATTTTGAGAAACAGGGAACACAAAAATTATTTTTGCATGGCTGATGATGGAAATCTAATGTAGGTATATCTTATTTCGCTTATTCAGCTTACGTGTGACGTCATAGTTGGGTTTTCCCGTACTCGGAAAATGTATACATGACAAGTTTTTGTCCTGCTTATGTCGTCTTTAACCATGTCCTGTGCAATATTGAGGTCAGCTTCACCATTCGAAATTTTTACAGTTAATCGATAATTTGAAGCACTTGCATTTCAACGTAAATTTAAAAATATTGAATGATAGAATTTTTTGTAAATTACGTTTTTTGTTGTTTAAGTTGTCTTAAAAAGTTCGTAATTTTCCTATCCAGATGCAGTGTAATAGTAGAAACTTGCTTTTTCGAATTTTAAACCCTATTCATACTCTAATATTTTAAAAGATACATGTTCACTTCCATATTTTTTGTATATGCTTTAAAAAATCCCATTATGGACAGAGTAATGAGCCCGGAAACATGGAGAATTAAAACTCCACTTAGATACTGTAGGGCGTGGTATTTATCAATCAATATCTCTAAAATAAGGTAAGAAACCTAATGATATAACTGCTTTAAGATATGTGGGACATACTTAATTAGAAATATACAAAATATAAGAAAAATTGAATGACAAGTATTTTTTTCAGCTAAAGGTCCTTCTTCCCCTTAATTTGACAGACGCTAACAATTGCAACTAAGAGGCCAGATCTTTAATTTTTCTACCCAATTTTCAAGAGATATAGATAAAAGCTCCTTGATCAGAGACGTTCCTAAATAAATAATAATGACAAACTTCTTACATTAAACGCATTGATTAATTTTACGTGATATATGCAATTTGTCTCTTATCAAAATACCCTTTGCATGTTCAAATGAACACCAACAAACCCATGGGACAAATGGAATTGTGATATTTTATTTCATGACCTACTTAAGTCGTAGCATATTTCTTGTACAATGTCATTGCTCTTTTTTTTTTTAGAGACAAAAGAATTATTTTTAAAAAAAATTATTTTATTGCTGTATATTATTTTTAAAAAATGTGCATTTCCTGGTGTTACTTTTTTTTTTATAATCTTACAATAGTTGGGATAAGCTCCTTTGAGACATTTTTTTTTCAAAATTCATCTTCATTATATATAAAGTAGGACGCAACATACCGTTTACCTAAGATGCATTATCTATCAAAGTCTGAATATTCTAAGCCAAAACATTTTCCATATAAGAGCCGGACAATGCTTTGCCATATTTGTCCATATCATGTTCATTAAAGGTTACAATGACCTTAATGTGGGGTGCGACACACTTTCTACCTAAGATGCATTATTTCAAAGCTGGAAAATTCTAGGCCAAATAATGTTATAGTTATGAGCCGGACAAGGTTTTGTCATGCTAGGCCATATGGATTTATTAAAAGTCACAGTGACCTATCCAGTCACAGTGACTAATCTTAAATCTGCGACACCCTGCTAGACAAGATGCATCAGCTGACAAAGTTTGAAGATTCTAAGCTTCATAGTATATATGTTATGAGCTGAAACACGAAAAAGAAAATAGACAGATAGACGGATGGATATGATCCCATACCATAATAGACCCTTAAAGCACGGACGTATTAGAAGCATTTATAGGGAACATATCTCAAGAATTTAATCAATGATCTTACATAAATTTATATCAGCAGAACTAGGGCAAAAGACGTTTACTGAGGCTATAAATAGTAAAAAAAAAGTTCCTATCAACTAGATTTTTGTGATATTTCATTAAAATGGGAGATCTACATAGAAAATCGACATAGAAAATTTTAACTGGAATAATTATCGAGTCTAATTTTTAAACTCTACTATTTCATTTTCATTATATACCATCATCCTAAGAGTTTTATTACTTGATATATTTTGTAAATAAAGATCAAATTGGTCATATTTTAAATAATTGTGATATTTTCCAAGAAAAACTCAGATGCCACTAACATGAAAAAGGTCCCTGACTTAGATATTTGGAGGTGAACAATGGACTTTTTATGAGAAGCGCTGACGTTTACAATCGACGGCTTACTAGGACAATATATGGAAGCTCTTTTGCAATATAAATATTAAGCTTAACAGTTAATTAAACAATAATAATGGGTCATTTCAAAGCACATATTACGTTGTCTAGGAATGGAGCGGCAATCACCCTACTATCAACCCCCTCCCTTCCCACACTGACCAACTCTTGCTTAGTTTTCCTTCCGGAATGTAATTTCTTCCTTATTTGATTCCTTCAGAAAATTAGATTGAAAGAAGATACTAACTCTCACAAATACACACCCTAAAAAGTGCTACTACACCTCAGAAACGAACCGTACCGTTCCGTGCAAGAAGCGTACCGTACCGTGCAAGAAGCGTACCGTACCGTGCACAAAGAGAACCGTACCGTAAACAAAACGAACCGTACCGTGCACGAAGCGTACCGTACCGTGCACGAAGCGAACCGTACCGTTCATGAATAATTTTTGAAATAATTATGCAAGCCACGCCCCGAAAGCATTCCGAATCTTGCAATGACCAAATACAGTAAGTATTTTTTTTTATTCTTTTCGACGCAGCGCCCGTCAAAGAAGGACAGAAAATAACCCTAGAGATTCAAAATATTAATATTAAGTGCCATGCATCTGGACTTACATCTGTTAATATAAGGAAACTACCGGTACTCAAAACTAGTAACGACTTCAAAACAACTCGACAGAGTGTGAGGTGATTCCTTATTTGCTATGCATGATCGGGTTGTGCTTGACTGACATTTTATTCATATTAAATGCAGCGTCGTAATATTTTCGTGTACAATTTATAATAAATAAAAGTGAATTAAATACATTATCATTTATATCTTTAGCTTTTACCTACCCTATTCTTGTCTCTATGAACGTTCTCGGAAACCAAGACACATTGAAAAATCTATACTTATAAATTAATAAATTTTGTAAATAAACTCCGAAAAGGATGCCCCAGAGTTTTTACTTACTCCTTTAAGAATACACTAGATACAATATGATGTCCGTAAACTATATTTAGATTTCACTCGCATTGTAAGTATCGTACATTAAATTAAAAGTCTACTTTTATTTTCTATAAACAGCCATGAAATAGCAAAACGTGAGTATGGTGGCGTTTCCGGTTGGCGGATCTAAGTTTCTGGCAATTTTCAATTAAACTGACAACAAGCAATCGTTTATTTATTTCATGAAACGTCATCACTGAATTATTCAATCAAAACTTGATTTAAAAGACATAAAAGAAATAAGTTGTGATAACCGATTAAAAAGGGAAATGTGCAAATTATTTTTGTCATTCACCGATCTTAATATTGACGGAAGCTTCTAGAACATCATATAGCATCGAGCCCGATGTTAAAAAGAAAAACGAGACGAACATAAAAAAGCTTATGTGTGAATGGTCATTGAAATAATGGTAAATGTTGATAACACTATAAGTTGTGAAAATATTTATATATCGAAAGACTGTTACATATATGTAGTAGGTTTTCCTAATAAATTTATTGGTAAAATGCCTCACCGAGAGCATCGTGGCAACGAACCCGAAGTACAATTTCTACTTCGTAATAAACTTGCTTACATGAAAAGAGAAAATTAATGAATAAGACATTGTTCAAATACAATTAAAGCTGTAAAATTTTGTGCTTTAATCAATACATTTCAGTTTTTTTTTTTCTGAATACAGTCTTTTGTATCAAATACTCGGCCTATTCAAAGCTATTAAAAGCTAATTTTTACGCAGGTACTTGCGTTTTGGTTTATATATATATGTATGAACCTTATTGATATGTAAAAAAAAAAAAAAAGTAAAGTACATTTACATAAACCAAGACCCAAGTACCTGTGAATTTTTACCCCCCCCCCAAAAAAAAAACCCAATCAGTTTATCAGTAAGATGTGCATATTCGCTGCTTTTATTCTTGACGGAAATGATATAAGAGCATCTGAAGTACAATATCCATAACATCATTAACATAGTATAACAGGTTTCACAATAAACATCAATTAATGAAATTGTTATTTTTTCAAGTTTTTACAAAGGGGGGGGGGGGGGGGGGGAGAGAAGCACATGCGGGATTTTGAACAAAGTATAATTTCTTCCTGCTATAACCCTGTAGGCTGTCAGTAGAAACTACAATATATTTTCTGTCGGTAGTGGTATAAATTCAATTCCCCGCGCTTGCGCGGGATTTCATCTAGTGTATTAGAATTCTGTGCTTTTTTTAAGAAATCAAGCCCTTAAAATATTTTTTTATTCATGTAAGTAATAGTTTTAGGGAGAAACGTTTACAGATTTAGCAACAACAACAACACCCCCCCCCCCAAAAAAAAAATATATATATAAATTTAAAAAAAAAAACGAACTAAATTGTCAATTTGAAAGCGGACATGTTAAAATGTAAACGCCTCTCAATCACTAGAAAAAAAATAAATAAAAGTGATGTATATATAAATAATATGTCTTGGTTTACACTCTTCTGACCAACCCAAGATGTTATTGCCAATAAAACATAGTCAAAAAGTTCGATCGCCACATTTCCGCATGGAATTTTCAGTTTAATACACGTAATCAAAAAGCAAATCAGAATTAATTTTTATTTAAAGCATTTCCCATTTCATTTGCTTTATTCACTGAAACCTGCAGGTAAAATGTGTTACTTGGAATTCACACATAAAGCCCAGTTTAATCTATTTGATTTAAAAAAAAAAAAAAAGCTTAGTCCGTGCATGCGTGTTCATCCAAGTTTTTTTTTTAAGAAACACTGTACATTTCTTGCCATGGTCTCGTTATCTAGACTGACGTCTTTCTATACTTTTGTTATTTACTCTAAAACATTTGAAAATTTCGATCAAGTATTGTCATCACACATGCACATGTACAATGTAAAAGCCTAAGCTGTGTATATTGAAGCGTATCTAATCCCGTTAGTCCAGATTTACCTACATTCACACGTGTATCAACAGTTTGCTGACTTAAACAGTAAGTCTACAACAATGAACCAGTTTTAATCAGCAGATAAACAGAATTTCATGTGCAATCAGCTTTTCTTATAGATCTTCAATAAAAAAAAAAGTTTGAGTTTGACAAGGAAACAACTGGGGGTGGGGGGCACCCGGCATGGGCAAATTATTCATTTTCAAAGTTTTTGGGGACATGCATGGCTGCATATTATTTATTTTCTAGGTTAATTGAAAGCGGACTATTTATTCCTAACATTTTGAGATATTATTTGTGTCGGAAATTTGTCTTTGCAATCAATATATATTATATACATTTATACATTGTAGATGGAATTGTAGCTGTCTTAACCGTATTCTTGATTGTAACCTCCTTTCAGAAAGCGTTTTTACACATTGATGGAAAATTTTTGTAAAAAGGAAAACAATTAAGCGCACAAAAAATAAAGTAATATTTTGCACTAATTGTGTGCACTTCTACCGATTACTTTTTCAATGTATTTTTCCTAGTGAGCCAAATACCTAAGGAATCTATGTTAAAAGAAATTATAATTCCTCGCAAATAAAAATGAAAATAATAACTTATTTTCTGACTCTTTGTTTAATGAACAACAGCGACAAAAACGTAAAAAGAATGGTTGACGAAATGAAAGCATGAGGGATTTATAATATCAAACTCATTTGTTTAAAACTGTAATAAGTGGATATTTCTAAAAATAATTGTGTATTCAATAAGGAAAATTAAAAGAAAAAATATGTACGCTTATTCTTTAAAAAAAAATACAGAAAGGCCTTTATGGCGACGCAACCAAAATATTTTTTTCATCCTTGTTATACAGTGTTTGTTGATATGTTCGATTTATTTCCATGGTATTGAACCATAAGACGATGGTGTACAAAAAAGATAATAAATAGACAACTAAAATTATTTTACTTTTAAAATTGAAAGTACATGTAGTTCATACAGAAAGTAAATTTAAAAAAGACACAGTTAATAAGAGGACTAGTTAAATGTAATAACGAAAATACAGCTGTAAAAAGGAAATATTTATAACAGCTTTAACTTAAAAACAACTTATTAAAAATGCTTGCGACACCGTCCTTCCATTTAAATAAAATAAAGAGATTATAATAAAGAAATAAACGACTTTATTAAATAGCCAATCATAAACTAGGTCCAGGCTACGCCCACTTAATTTACATACCGTTCACCAAAGCGTACCGTTCACAAATCGAACCGTTTCGTGCAAGAAGCGTGCCGTACCGTGCACAAAGCGAACCGTAGCGTTCACAAAGCGTACCGTACCGTACACAAAACAAAACGAACTGAACCGTACAAGTGGTGTAGTAGCACGTTTTAGGGTCTGTAAATAATTTAAGCTATGTATTTCTGCCTCCCATCATCTCCTTGGTTGATTGCATGCCATTTAATGATGTAAGTGCCCCAAACAAAATACCTATAATCACTATTAAGGTTTTCTTCTCTATTATCAATTTCGTACCTCCGTACATAAGGTAGGTTTAAATGTCAAAGTAAGCCGTCAACTGTAAAAGTCAGTGCTTCTCGCAAAAGTTCAATAAGACTACATTACAAGTCGACAATATAAACTGCATGCAAGTGTTTTTTCTTTTCTTTTCTTTTTTTTATCTAAGTAAACGTCATCCTTAATGTAAACTATTGAGGAAGAAAAGTACTACCACTAACTTCTCAAATGTCTTATAAAGCACAATGTCACAAAATATGATTGCAATATGACAAACAGTTGTTTTGTTTAGATAAAATACTAACTTTTAAAATTCCCACTTCCGTCATCCACCGCTACCGAGTCAGTCGAAAGGTTTCCATTATTATACTCTACTTTATTCTCTCCCTTTGACAGGCTTATAACTGTCTGAGCAATGTCTTGCTCGGTATCATCTGTTCTATTTGCGACAATATCGTGTTCCACAATTGTACTCCCTCGCCTATTTTTGTGAAAAAGATAAAATTATTACTCAAATTAAACAAGTAATTTGTAAAGCTTCTGCTGTTTATGTGGCCTAGTAATCACTTATAAACTTTTGATTGGTTGATGTACCAGTTAAAGGATCCTCTCATTTGTTATCCGTACGAGTCCCTTGGAGCTGGTTTTTATTCATTGTATATAGTCTAAAAAATTATGAATTATTGCCAACACCTCACCTTATTAATCGGATAATAACTTTTATAAATCCTTTAATTTTCTTGCTGTAGAAATTCGAAAGCTGCAAGGAAAAAATAATTTCTTAAATAATTAAGAAATAAGATATCGTAAAAAAGGATTTCGTACATAATTAAGACATAAGATATCATTTTCAGAAGTGTATCGGGATATATATGGGAAGGTAGTGAGTATTCGACCCACCTCGGCCGATTCGTACCTCATCTGATGAAGGTGACGGAATCAGCCGAGGTTTGCCGAATGGGTAGTGAGATATAACCCGAATCAAAGGGCTTTTTTGTAAATTCCATGAAGAACCAACTCGTATTTATTTAAAAATGAGACGTTATTATATAATTATATTTCCATTTGTGATTGATTTGTAAGGAATATTCCCATAAAATAGTTTTAATCCCATGGAATGGTTAATTTATTTCAAACCTCAATGGTATAAATTGAACGTGTTTAAGATGTCGACCACATATGATGTCTCTGTGAAATATCATTGATCGTTAAATTTGTGGTCCTGTAACGAACCTGTATCTATAAAGGTCAAAATACATAATGCTGCAATAATGTTATATAAGGGGGATATTAGCATAATAAATATCTATAAATGACGCAAACTTTCTAAAAAGTTTATAAGAATAACAAAATGATGATCATTTTGTGCTCTCAAAATTTCTTTAATGAGCATAATTTTAGTTCCTATAACTTTTACTCACTGCTATTCCCATGTTTTGTTTCACTGTATCATAATCACTCAAGTCTATATTGTCTTCAAAAGTTAAAACAACTCCAAGTTTGACCTCATTCTCCTCTGTAAAAATGGGTGTAAATTACATCCTCAATTTTTAAAGTAAATAAAAAAGGTTTTCATAATATGAAATAATTATTTTTTTTAAAGAAAAAATCGTTTATTAATTCAAACTTTACCTGGAACATAGGGCTCTATTTTTCCTGGAAAGAAATTTTGATGTATATATCAAATATATATGTAAATATTAAGACGTTTGACATTAATGACCTTCGATACAAAACTGAGTATGGTATTCTTTGAATATAATCTTCAGGTATGACAAATTTCTAAGGTTTGCTTTGTATATTAATTTCAACGTTCATTTATTTCTCATATTCTAAGTGCTTGATCTAGTGAACCTTTAAATTACATTCAAATTTACATGTATCCTTCAATTACAATCCAATTAAGGTTTAATTTATGCATAAAATGACCCTGTCCATAGACACATGAATGAATTGTAACCCATTGTCTATTTTAAACACGATAGAAAATGTGAGGCTTATTGACTTTGTTACCATTTGTTAGGTCACTGAATTGAATAGAATAAACTTGATTCCTGGGTATTTTGTCTACTTTTTGAAATACATTGGGTTCATGAGGTTGCTCCCCCTGACATGGTATGTTTACTCCTCCTAGTCACCTGATTCCACCTCTGGTGTTTCCAGGGATCCACGGCCATGTTTTTGCACCATTCAAAATTCCCTTTCTTTATTTGATTTATGAGATTAATCACTGTTCGTTATCTTCCCCTTTTACATTAAAATAAAATCGTTTGAGAGTCAACATATTAATAATAAGCTAATTAAGAGAATTTGTGTCCCCTATGTAAGGAAGAAAGGAGAGTGTGGAAGAACTGGAAAAATTTTGCAGATGGAGAAAGAAAAAAAAGGTCAAGCTTAACCTTTCAGCTCTTGGCTTTAAAATTAATACGAGTCTTTTAAAAGTTAAAAAAACTCATGACCAAAGGTTTCACTGCAAAAGCTTAGAGAAAAATGAAATTATTATCTGAAAACAATAGATACAATACGTATTTCTGACCTTGACCTTTTGATCTCAAAACCAATATGGTTTTTTAAGGCCATGGGGAGCTGTGATATAAAAATTTCATTGCAAAATCTCAAGGGCTTTTTAAGATGTCGATTGGAAAAAAAGGTACAAACAGACGGAATGTATCAATGTATCAGCTTCACCTCTGACTTTTTGATCCCAAAATCAATATCATTCCTCTTTAGGCCACAGGGAGTTGTGATATTAAATTTAATCAAAGAAAGCTCAAATAAAAACTAAAGCTATAAGCTGGAAAATGTTATTTTCAATGTATGAATCGATTACCTTTTCACCTTAAAATGATAAAAAAAAGTCTTCTTTAGACTGTATGGAGTTGTGATATGTAACTTCATTGCAAAAGTTCAAAGAGTTTCTATGATTTCGTCTGGAAACGAATGTGTTACATACAAACAGAAAGTATGAATTTATTACCATGGCCTCTGACCTTTTGACCTTAAAATCGATATTGGACTTCTTTACGTCGTAGAAAGTTATGATATTAAATTTTATTGTAGAAGGGATAAGAAAACTCAAGTTATCATCCAGAAAATGTAATATTTAATGTATAAATTTTTAACCTTAACCTTCGACTTTTTGACCTCAAAATTAATAGGGGTCTTTTTTAGGCCATAAGGATTTGTGATATATAATTTCATTGCAAGAGCTCAAAGACTTAAAAAGGTGTCACCCGAAAACAAAAGTTTTACATACAAAAAGAATGAATAAATTTATACCTTGGCCTTTGACCTATTGACTTCAAGATCAATTGAAGTCTTTTTTAGGCTACAGGGAGTTGTGATATAAAATTTACTTGAAAAAGCTGAAAGTGGAAACGAAAGTGTTACACATGAACAGAATATATGAATTTCTGACCTTGACCTTTGAGCTTTTGACCTCAAAAGCAGAGGTCTTCTTTTGGCCATAGGGAGTTGTTGTATGTTTAAATTGTGTGACACAATAAATTGTTTCAATTCAAAGCAAAATATCAAAGACTCCTTAAAATATCTTCTATTACACACAATCAGACAAACATATAGACAGGCACACAGACAGACAGCTAGACAGACGGACGGACGGACAAACGAACGGATGGAAGACCAAAATTAATATCCTCCAGTTTCAAAGAAAACGGGGACAAAAACAGGACTTGTAAAAACGGTTGATACGTTTTACAAAAAAAAGAAGAAGAATATTGCCCTTTTTGAAAAAAAATGAATTGTGAATGGGAATAATAACGCAGTTCATGACGTAACAATTCATAAATTAGCAATAATATCTATTATTATATAGTCTATTTATAGTCCCTATATAATCTATACAAACGCAAACAGTTCATAACACTACATATTCACTGGTTTTGAAGCCGTATTCACCGGAGGGTCGGTGCGCGTGCAGCGGCATTGTGACGTCACAATCAACATCTCAAACAACGTTGTAAACAATGGTTGCAACGGCAAGAGCCAGCTGTGTAACAGTAGCCAAGCCTATCGCAGGATTATTTTCTAAACATTTCGATGTCTTACAAACAGCAAAAGGAAAACACATAAGCTTTAACTTGTAATCTGGACATTTTTTTTTATTTTTCCACGACAGAAGTTCGTAAATGAAAGTGATATCATCATGCAGCCTTCAATGTCTTATTTATTTAAATCCGGACTATATAATAAAACAATTATGGACTCTTTCGGTGGTGAATATGGTTTGTTATTCACCAGAAAAATATCAATATTGACCGAGGCGAAGCGTGGTAAAACTTTTATGTAATGAAAATATGTCATGCAAAACCAAAAACCTTCTTCATTGCATAACTTATTGCATAACTTGTAACAACTGCGGAGAGGAATACATCGGCCAAACCGGATCACAATTAACCGCCCGCATGCGAGTCCATCGCCAGCAAATTAATAATCCCGGCATCAGAAACACTCCATGCAGTGAGCATTTCAACATTTACTCTCAAAGAAACTACTGTGTCTTTCCTTTTTATAAACTTAAGAGCGATTCAGTCGTAATGAGAATGGTAAAATTGAACCATTTTATAAAAATATTTTCACCAAAACTGAACAAACATTAATATATTGAGATGTTTATGTCTTTTTTGTATAATTAATTTGTTTATGGTTTGATTACCGAGACTGTGAAAATCATAATTTTTTGTCCAATTCAATTTTCCGGAACTTTTACGTTACATTACATACTATTACGTCATGGATTTATTCCTTCTCTGCAAAGACACCCATGACGTCATATTTAACGTTACCAAGCAAAACAAAACAGTTCAAATGTTATGTACACCTGAAATCCAGAAAGCGCTTGTGTTGAACAAATTAATGAAATTTAAAAACTGTGCATTTTCTTTCGCTTTTGTGATAATTTTTACTGTGTGACATCATCTTTTAAGTACTTTTGAATTATATATATATATATATATATATATATATATATATATATATATATATATATATATATATATATATATATATATATATATATATATAATGTTTATTCCTTTATCCCGTGGATATTACTCATTGGATTTTTATCATATTCCACTGCTGTGACGTCACAATGGGTTTTGCGTTAAAGTAATGAAATAAATTGTGTGGATTCATATATGAAAACAGTGTAAAACATCGATGTGTTATTAAAAACATGTGATAAAAAGAATCTTCCATGATTTGTGGTTGGATATTAATTTTATCCAACTCACTGTGTGTTTTTCATCCCCTTGCCAAGGCTCGGGGATAGAAAAAACTATTTGACTTGACAAAAGAAGAGGAATTGTTTTCTAAGTGCTAACATGGTTAAGTTAACTTTACTTTCAATGGAAAATGATTTAAAACTAACTTAAGAATTGAATAATAAGTTAATAATTATGATGGGATGTAAAAACCTATTACTCTCCAGGATGAGAATTCTGACGTCAAAAATGACAAGAAATTAAATACGGATAAAAACAATGAACTGTGGATATCATGTACAGTGTAAGTTTTGTTTCTTCATCCTATACATGTATGTCGTAATTTGATTGATATTTGATTGTTGAGCTCAAAGGATGCAGCGAGGTCAGATTTCATCATACATGTAGACATTGTTATTGACAATTATTATTAACAATTCATAAACAGTACCAATTCAAACTTCGCTTAATCATATTACTGAGCACGAGACCTATTAGTGGTTTAATGTCAGATAAGTTTGTTTTGAATACAGCATTTATACCTTGCGTCGTTACTTCGGGAGTAGATTGTTGTGGACTTTCAGTTGTACTTGTACTTTGTGTTGTTGGTGCTGGGCTTACTGAAGAGCTTTTCGTACTCTGTGTTGTGGGCGCTGGGCTTTCTGAAGAACTTCCCGTACTCTGTGTTGTTGGCGCTGGGCTTTCTGAAGAACTTCCTGTACTCTTTGTTGTTGGCACTGGGCTTTCTGAAGAACTTCCCGTACTCTGTGTTGTGGGCGCTTGGCTTTCTGAAGTACTCGTACTCTGTGTTGTTGGTGCTGTGTTTTCTGAAGAGCTTCCTGTACTCTGTGTTGTTGGCGCTGGGCTTTCTGAAGAGCTTCCTGTACTCTGTGTTGTTGGCGCTGGGCTTTCTGAAGAACTTCCCGTACTCTGTGTTGTTAGCGATTGGCTTTCTGAAGAGCTTCTGGTACTCTGTGTTGTTTGCGCTGGGCTCCCTGGGGTACTTCTAGTACTATGTGTTATTGGTTCTGAGCTTTCTGAAGTTCTTTCAGTACCACGTGTTGTTGGCTCTGGGATTTCTGGACTAGTTTGTGTACTTTGTATGCTAGATGTTAAGCTCTCGGATGTTGTTTCAGATCTCTGTGCAGTTGTTTCTGTTGTAACTAGACTTGTTGTTGTTGGTAAAGCTGTACAATGTAAAAAATTAGGTGTAAAGTTATAACGTTTATTAGAGTAAAAATATAAAGTTTAATTTCAAAATATTTTATTGTCCTCTTTACATTGTTAATAAAATGTATCAATGATATTATAGAACAATGCATGTTACATGCATATTTCCTAATATACTTATAGATAATTTTTTAATGGCAATGCATTAATTTGACAAAGGTGAAAATCTAGATACTACTTCTAACATTTGAATGTGATACTAGTATACTCTATAAACTCAGTATCTATACAAATAGTTTTTCTTTCATATTAGAAAAATTTAAGGAAAATTCAATCATTAAATCCCAAGTACAATATTACTGTTTTTATTTTTTTAAAAAAATTCATGTTATAACTTACAGCTTTATAACTAACAAATACAAAAATTAACTAATATGTTTATATACATATATAATTAAATGTCGTAATTTTCGTAAATAATTTTTTTAATGAATGATAATTGAAACTCGTTTTGAGCCGGTAACAGTAGCCTAGTGATAGGGCGCTGGTTTAGTGATCGGGTAGCCTGGGTTCGATTCTCGTTCGCCGCGCCGCGTCAAACCTATGACGTAAACATATGAAGTGACTGTTCCTTCGCCAAGCGCCCGCCATTAGAAGTAAAAGTCACTGGTCTTTCGGATGAGACCTTAAACTTGGCACGATAAAGAACCATCACTGCTCGATGGCTTTGAGTGCTGAGTACATGTAAATGTCTAAATTTGATGCCCTTCACCGGTATATGGGACGTATGAGTGAAAAAATCTTGAATAGAAGGTAAACAACAAAACAAACAAACAATCAATAAATCTTGTAAGACCTTTACAGATGTTCTCAAGACGCACTCATACTCCTTTTTTGTGCCAACTCCTTAGAGTTTTCATTATATTTGGCAAACTTGTGCACTATAGAATTTCAAATTTCTTAGTGTTTTTAGGATAAGAACACATTTGATGCAACATAAGTACATGTATAAGCCAATAAGATTTCAGTGCACATACATGCGCATGTTTTCAGAACATTCTGTGTGCGTCATATCAATGCATCTCAGAATATACTGTAGGACTACATTTTAAAGGAATTTCACCAAAAAGTTAGAAAGTTATAATAAAGGATACTAATTAAAAGCAAAAAACTTCTTTTATTATGGAATATGATAATCACTTACGTGTACAAGAAGAACCGTTCCCACTAAATCCAGTATTACAGGCACAACTGAAGCTCCCAATTGAATTGGTACAATTTGCATGTGCATCACAGTTGTCCGTCCCTATTACACATTCATTTACATCTAAAAATATAACTTACCAACTCATCAAAGGGAAAAGAAGATTTAAGTACTTATTTAACATTTTATCAATTATTGCTCCATTCGACAAGGACGATGATACGCGAAGGTATGACGGACTGAAAACTTGTTTTATGTATTAGAATATACATGAGAAAAGTTTAATGAGAGATGCCCCAATAGACTTATATGCGCCGAAGGGAATAATTAGAAGAGGACAGGGATGAAACGTATATGTATAAAAACACTGTCAATTACTCGAACATCAGTGCTTTAAAGGCCATTCTTCCAGTTCAAAAACTTTGATGCAATTTGTATTTTTTTTTAAATTTCTTTTATGAAGCAATCATTGTAAAATGTAATCTTCAAAAATGTCTATGTACCGTTAAGACGAAATTTATTATACGGCAAATTAATAACTACATATACTTCACAAGAAAAGTATGTTTAGTACGGAACAAACTACTAAATGTTAAAACATGTAGTCAAGGATAAATACAATTTTACGGGGCTTAATGTCAGTATAAATATACTGAACGTACATGTATCGTTATTTAACTTCATATTTTTTGTATGGAATATAGTTGTAGAACACATAGAATAACCATAATCATTGGAATAGGCATTCACATCAATCACTGTTATCCCATATTCAAGTTAATCAATGAATATAGTTGATAATTTTATCATTTATATTTTTAAGAACAAGATCAAGGATTAAAACACTAAGGAATATATTGAACTTACCATTTTTTCAAGCAGATAATATAAGAAGGTATAAAAAATTTACCTTCACAGACACCACTGGCATCCTTTTTAAATCCAGGATTACAATTACACACATATGAACCAGGAATCTCAGAACAATTAGCATTAGCTCCACATATATTTTGATTGTTATCACATTCTCTGATGTCCTCTGTACAATTGACACCTGTCCATCCATCATTACAGTAACAAGTTCCGTTTTGTTTGTCACATGACCTTGAGTTAGTGATGTCACATGTGCATTGATTGGCACAATCCTGTCCATATGTGGTACTAGAACACCCTACACAGGTTAAAAGTATTGGCAATTATAAGAGTCAAATGAAATCACACCTTTTAAACTTGTGTAGAGAATATGCATACATGTATATTCACTTAAGGAAATTGTCTCTTTAAACGAGTTTACCATAAGATTATTTTTTATTTTACATACCAACACACTTTCCATTGGCAAACGCATAACCAGGATTGCAAATACAAGAATACGATCCATTACTGTTCAAACACTCCGAGTTAATAGGACAAATTGTCGTATTTTGACATTCGTTTATATCACTTTGGCAGGTGGGTCCCTCCCAACCAGATTTACAGGCACAGCTTCCGGACACTTTCTCACAAGATATAGTGTTCTGGGTGTCACATGTACAATTTGAGGCACACTCAGGACCATACCTCCAACCTTCACAGTCTGAAACACGAGAGGCTTATATGTCACAATGATCATATGAGTAACCTTGTCCCTGCCTTTCTTAAAAACGATTTTTACTCTCAATATTTTTGCAGGAAAGATTTTTAATCCATATGTTCGCCCTATCTATCCTTAAAGAGTCATGACTCCACATGTAACGACATTATATGGGGATACTGTATATTAAAATGACTATTTTGGCCTTGTTGTTCTGGATAAGATGATAAAAACGTTTTTCTGAATTTTTCCCTATATGAATACATTAGGCCATCTTTAAAATGATGTTTGTTTGCCCTCTCCCGAATCAGGGTTAAAATAAATGGGCTGGTAGGTAGGTGGAATTTTTTCCCTAGAAAATTTCAACATGCATATTGACGGGATGAGAAAATTCAGGAATTAAAAAAAAATGTCGTTTTCTAGATGTTAAAAAAAGTTTGATTCCGGCCATTTTAGCCAGTCGGCCGGGAGAAGGCAAACCATCTTTTTTTTAAAGAAGGCCTTAGGAAAGATTTGATCCCTGATTTTACATGTAGCTCCAACCTTATTCCAGGATCCATAATTAATTAAAAAAACTTGAATCAACAAGATTGTGAATATTTGTATATCAATGATTTAAGGTGCCCTGATACTCTTCATATCTTTCATTTTTTCTAACATAGTCCAATGTAAAATTTGATCCCTTAATTACTTTGGTATCATCCATATCGAAATCAATACCACTGGTTCTGGGAAGAAGTCAAAATAATGAAAAATTGACAGCTTTAGTGCTAGACGACAGATGCTGAATATATAAAACAAACATAGTTGATTCTTTTGTTCACTTGAACCAATAATGCAAATAACATAAGAAACATGGCTTGTTACATTTATCTTTTTGTTTTTAGCAAAACGGTTAAATAACAATCATTTTTATTTATAGACAATGCATAATAATTTTATCCTACCAACACATGTTCTCTGGTCTACATCCAGTCTCTTTCCTGCAGCACAGGAACACGTGTATCCGGCACCTGCGGCATTCTGGGTACAGTTTTCACTGCATGGATTCGGAGAACATTCGTCGATATCTATGTAAAATTAATTCAATGCAATATCTGTTTCCTTGTTTCCAATTAGATAAAATATTTTTCAGATATTTATTGAAAATAAATTGTTTATTAATAATGACATATTAGCATATAATTAAAATACTGAAATGTTCATTTACCAAATTTTTTTCTAGGTTGTTAACTTTTAAAAATATTGTTGCATGTTTTAAAAATGGAAAATCGTCGTTAGAGCATCTGCGGGATACATACCAACACAACGAACATTGTCTGCATTTAAGGAGAAGCCCTTGTTACAGAAACAATACTCAGAACCATCGGGATTAACTCCACATTGCTGTGAGCAGTTAAATGTAGTATTTGTACAAACTGTTTTTTCTACAAAAGGAAATAATAAACAATGACCATGCTGCTCTACACTTTATGCTTTAATTTGGATATTTTTTTTCAAAAAATGCAGTTATATAAGCAGTGTTCTTACGAGAACATTTAGTCCTTGTTGAGGTGTCTAGGATGAATCCTGGGTTACAAGAACACTTGTAGCTTCCTATTATGTTAGTACAAACTTGATCACAAGGACTCACAGGGGAAGAACATTCGTCTACATCTTCACACCTTGATATACCAACCAGTCTAAAACCCGTCTTACAGCTACAGGAGTAACTTCCGGGAGTGTTCGAACATTCCTGACTACAAGGACTGGTATTACATTCGTCTATATCTAAAACAGAATTTATATCCACAAATTTTGTTATGTACAACTCAAATAAAAAACTGGCAATTCGCAGCTCGTTTTTTGCTCAATCGCATATATTATAAAATATAAGAAACAACGTTGTATGAGTGAAAATGTCATTTAATCAAATAAATGACGAAAACAGACAAAATATAAAACACATACATATATTTAATTGGCTTGGGATATAAAGTCAAGCAAACAATGTTTAAATCTGACTAGATTCAATTAGAGAACATGACAACTAGTCATATAATAGAAATCCCAGCCAATACAATTTCAAGAAAGGGTAGTTTCATTCTTCGTATTTAAAATATTCACAAAATTAACATAACATTACATTTTCACATCTTTTTTCTCATTGTCCTTGCCCACTCTGCCATGTTCTTGGCGTTCTCAAGTTTTATGTAGTCCAATTTAGAATAAGAAAAATTTAATTAGAATTGTTGTAAAAAGTAAGAAATGAATACTGAAAAAAGTCGAGAAAATTACCTTGACATGTCTGGGTGGTTGTATTCTTTTCGTATCCAGTGACACAAACACACATATATGATCCTGGACTGTTTCTGCATTCTTCATTTATTCCAGTACAAGGATTAACTGAAGCACACTCGTTTTTATCAAGGTCACATTTTTCTCCAGTCCATCCATCTGAACATACACAACCTCTTACTTTGTCACAGCTTGCAGAACCAACTCCACAATTACAAGGTGTGGCACAATTCTCTCCATAAGTAAATCCATTACATTCTGCAATCAAGAATCAAAGGCAACATAGTTATAATTAAGATGCAGCTGTAAGAGAAGTAATTCTAAATTTGATGGAAAGTAATTTTTCTTAACAATATGTTCATACAAATATATATACATAGGATTTAGCAATACTGAACTATCATGCAGATAAAGGAACAATTTATCTTCCCGCTCAATCTAGAATTAAGCCGTCCCCATAAATGCTAATTATTAAATAGTAGAAATAGGGGTTATATGTTACAAAGAGTAAGGATAGCATTACATTATTTTACAATATATCTCATACATGTACTTTTCTAACCAAGCATATTTCATTTCCTCACTTTATAATGATCGTATTATTCACCTTTACATGTTCTTCCATCGTTTTCTAAGCTGTACCCTGTTGGGCAGGAACAGGTATAGGAACCGTCAATGTTGACACATTTATCTCTGAACGTGCACTTATTTAAAGAATTGTCATTACACTCATCCACATCTAAATGAAAAAATCAATTCAGTTTTTATTTTTTTATTTTGTTTGGTAATGTGCAGTGTTTATGATCCGAGACATAATAAAGTACTCAAATTAAAATTTAAATTGAATGTAAAATAATAATATGTATTAAAAGGGTTATACTTTAAAAATAAATAAGATCATGAATTTGCTTTGTTCACTGGGAGACATTTCTTAGCGAAATATTGTTTTTTTTTTTTTTTTTCAAATAATAATACAATTTAGGTTTCATAAAACATACCGATACAGGATCTTTGGTCCTGGTTATTTAGTAGAAATCCAGCAGGACAAAAACAATATCCATTATCCCCGTCCTTTTTACATCCATATGTACAATTCAAAGATGGAAATAGCGAACAGATGTCTTGCACTATTATATGAAAATGTTGAATAGAAATGAGAAATATAACAGTTTCTCACTGATTTTAAAAAAAAAAAAAAAAAAAAAAAAAAAAAAAAAAAAAACATGCTTAAAAAGAAAAAAGAAGATTTGAATAAAAATTCAGAATGAATTTATTCATCCTTCTGTAGATTTTTTTACCCTCTATACACGTTTTTCTATCATCATCCAATGTGTAACCAAATTCACATTCACAGTTAAATCCTCCATCTACATTCACACAATTCTGAGTACAGCCATGGACTTCAGCTTCGCATTCATCAAAATCTAAAGAAAATGAAACATTTTTATTCAGTTTAAGAAAAGAAGTCTCCATATTTACTATACTGGTACATTGTTTAATGCCTCTTTTAACTGTAGTAAACATTAACTTTGATTTACTACAGTAAAAACTTAAGTAGTTGAGTTGTTTTTGTTTGGGATGTCATGCATGCGAGTAATCATCAAAGAAATGATCATGAGTACTCGTGATGCCCACTACTTTGAAAAAATGAATATTACGAAGACGCTAGATGATGCCAGAATTGCAAAAATTCAACATACTAATAGAAAGGTTAGACTCGATACGCATATAGATATTTAGTCTTTTTAATGCCTTTTCTCGTTTATATCAATAATAATTATTTTGGAAGACTTTCGCATGTTCCACCTGCAAACCAGCAGTTTGATTAAAAAACAAGATGTGTTTGTGAAACACTGATGCCCCCGTATTGCAACTTATAGCGAAGGTTAAACTTTCTCAAATGCAAATCAAATATGCTGGTACCCAAAGTAAGGTCTTGTACCGAGGAATATACTTGTGAAATGTGAAAGCCCTACCAGCAATCATTGAAAAGATATAGAAAAGTAAAAGTTTTTTTTTTTCAAAAGTAAGTCAAACATCAAGGTGAAGGTCAAATGGTCAAAATTAATGGCGCCCAAGGAAAGGCCTTCTCACAAGAAATGCACTTGTCAAGTGAAATATGAAAGCCCTAGCACCAACCGTTTAAAAGATATGGCCAAGGTTAAAGTTTTTCAAATGTAGGTCAAACTCCAAGGTCAAGGTCAATGGGCTATAGTTGTTGGTATCTAAAGGAAGGGTTTGTCACAAGGATTACACATGTGAAGAATGAAAGCCAAAGCACGAACTGTTCAAAAGTTATGGCCAAGGTTAAAGTTTACCAAAAGTAGGTCAAACTCCAAGTCAAGGTCAAAGGGTCAAAGTTGTTGATATCCAAATCAAGGTTTTGTCACAAGAATTACATATGTGAAGAATGAAAGCCCTAGCACCAATCGTTCAAAAGATATGGTCAATGTTAAAGTTTTTCAAAAGTAGGTCAAACTCGTTCGTCAGAAGTCCAAGAGTCAAAGTTGTTGGTATTCAAAGAAAGGTCTTGTCACAAGGATTACACATGTGAAGTATGAAAGCCCTAGCATTAACCGTTCAAAAGTTATAGCCAATGTTAAAGTTTTTCAAAAGCAGGTCAAACTCGTAGGTTAAAGTTCAAAGGTCAAAGGGTCAAAGTTGTTGGTATCCAAAGAAAGGTCTTGTCACAAAAATTACACATATGAAGTATGAAAGTCCTAGCACCAATCATTCAAAAGTTATAGCCAATGTTAATTTTTTTCAAAAGTAGGTCAAACTCCAAGGTCAAGGTCAAAGTTGTTGGTATCCAAAGGAAGGCCTTGTCACAAGGATTACACACTTGTAGTATGAAAGCCCTAGCATTAACTGTTCAAAAGTTATAGCCAATGTTTTTTCAAAAATAGGACAAACTCCAAGGTCAAGATCAAATGCTCAAAGTTGTTGATATTCAAAGGAAGGTCCCGTCACAAGGATAACACATGTGAAGTATGAAAGCCCTAGCACCAACCGTTCAGAAGTTATGGCCAAGGTTAAAGTTGGGTAAAATTTTGTAAAACTGGGTCAAACTCCAAGGTCAAGGTCAAAAGGTCAAATATGATGGTACCCCAAAGAAAGGTCTTGTCACAAGGAACACACATGTGAAATATGAAAGCCATAGCTCCAACCAATCAAAAGTTATAAGCAATGTTAAAGTTTTTTGCGGACAAACAGACAGACGGACGGACAGGGCAAAAACAATATACCCCCGAATCTTCGATACTAGGGCATAAAAATAGTTAAATGAAATGGATAGATATATATTATCATAAAATTTAATGCACATACAGTATATGTTCGACAATCCAGTGGGCTGAGCTCGGTTTATCAAATACACATTCTGCTTACAACAATTCAATACCTTTAAATCAAAAAGAATTCATAGCACATATGTGCAGAAATGATTTATATTACTCACCTTCACATTCGTAAGGGTTCTTATTATTAAATCCAGATTTGCATGTACATGTGTAACCTCCAATGTTATTGGTACAGACAGACATCGCTGTGGAACAGTTATTGGAGGCAGCGTTATCACATTCATCAATATCTGTGGAGAAACTAGAATTGTTAAATATGATAACCATCCATATATATCACGTATCAGACCGCGAGCAAAAATTCATATCAAACCGGAAAAAAAGTTTTAATAAAGTATAAAATATTTATGTAATACAATTCAAGTAAAAACAGTTGAACTTATTTGTTTTGAATGAAAAAGGGTAAAAATAACGGACAATCTTCGATAAAAACAAAAAAAAAAACTTTACAAATCTCTGAACAGGGTATAAAATACGGACCAACGGAAAATCCAGAGGTGGGATCAGGTGCCTAGGAGGAGTAAGCATTCCCTGTCGACCGGTCACACCCACTGTGATTCCTTTGTATTGATCAGGTTAGACGAATATTCCGTAGTCAACGTTTAGTATAAAAACAAAGGCCTTACAATTGGTATGAAATATGTGAGTCGAAATACAACCCAATGATAGGTTATACATGTTTTTGCTAAAATAGTCTTTATAACGAACATATTTTACAAAATGTTGGCTTTAAACAAAAATCCCAGTAACATCAACTTATCTGTTAGTAGCATGCCTCCTTTTGATCATACTCAGATCGTACTCAGACCATGTTCTTGAGTATCGAATAAATTGGGAGACATAACACCATTTGCAGGTGGTAGCTGAAAATTACTATATAAGGCCACACCAATTTAATTTCTTGTTCGTCGGACATTTGATGGAAAAGAGTACGAGCGGGCAAGCGGCTACATAATAATATTATTACTTTTTTGTAGGTAAAATTTTTAAGTGGGGTGTGAAAAAATTTGAGCGGACAATTATATTTTTCTGATTTGCAGAGTAAGCAGATTTAAAATACGAACAATACAGCGGAAATGGAATAGGAAAAAAAAACACATAATTTCCATGGTGCAGGAAATTAAAATTAATATTATTTGTATAGTTTTGTTTAAATACGAGCGCGCGGGTCCGACGAACAAAAAATTTTATTGGTGTGGCCTAAATAAGTAAATTTGACGATGGAAAAGCTGAAGGCATCTCGTTTGTCAGACAATGCACTCGTTAGTTGGCCATTATCGTTTATAGCCAGTAAAAATCCAAATATGAAACAGATGTGACAGTCTCTGTAGTGTCTTTTTTCAAGTTCACTGGGACATATCGAGTCGGCATATGAATGGAATTAACAAATGTTAATTGATAAAACGTCGTCAATATATGTGAATGCCGAGTTGAAGGCCACAGCAAGTGTTTTCATCTTCTCATGTAGAAGTTTTAAGATAAATTCTGGTACATAGGAATCTAAAAACAGGTCGGCTAATAAGGCACAAGATTCTGTCGGAATTCAAACAGTTTATTGGAAAATCTGGTCTTCAAGGACTACGTATGTGTTGTCAATGAGGAACTCCAGCATCCATTTAATATCAACTTCAGAGAAACAAAGTAATTTTGTTGATAAGCGATCAGCTATGAAAATTTCCAGGTTTTTTTTTATTATTGAAGAAGCAGTTGTCTATGATATCAAAAAGCTTAGGTTTTTATTTATCGTGAGGAATGTTGTATAAAGTGTAGAAAAATCGTACGTTTTCATGTTTTTGATTTTAGAAAAAAATTGCCTTTAAAATATCTAAAAGTTATTTGGAGTTTCTGAGAATCCATATTTGATATACACCTCTTCTTGAACATGCTGTAGCACAGTTCGTCTGAAGTTTTTCTTTACAATGGTTAATATTTTAGTGAAGGGTAAAGATAGGGAGCTTGGTAGAGCATTTCCTGGGCCCGGCAATATATCTTTAATTGTAAGGATTTTATGAAGTTTAGGAAGCAAGTATAGGTAGGCTAGATTAAATTAACATTCGTTGATTGGAATGTTAAATATAAGAGACTGTTGTTATTTTGAAGAATTTCATCTTTGAAAGTGAACTATGAGTATAAGTTGATATGACCTAAAAGAATGAGAGGACTTAAGAATCCTGAAAAAAGCTATTAAATGAAATTTTATAAATTGTTTATTTCTTTCCATAATATAAATCTTTACAGTGCATTCTTGATACATATATGAATGTAAAACACTCTTTTCAAGGAAAACAAAATAAATTTCGGAGCATGGGACTCGAAGATTTCTTGAATATCAATTGATAATCATCCTCACGCTTTTTTATCGTCTTAATACACAGTAAGCGTATGTTTGTCGGCTGTGTTGAAGAAAACTATATTTGTATTTTGAACAAAATATTTTTTTCATATTAAAGGGAGATGAGCCAACAAACGTGTGCTCATACTTAATTTTCAAAAAAAAAAAAATTGTTCAAAAACAAACTTGTTCATTCTTATGAGTGTGTTAACCTTGATTCGATCTCGATTGACTTTTGAATATTACAATTCATCAAGTGCTGTCCAACTGTGAGTGTACTTGTGAAAAAATTATTCTAAAATGCGACCTTGATCTAAATCAGGTCTGAGAGCGTGTTTAGTTCATCTGCCTTTTACAGAATTCATCAAATTAAATCTGTTGTTATAATTTTGCGTGTCCTCAAAATGTTTTCTAAAGAAATCTTTTTATTTCTTATTGACATCGCTGTAATTGTTGTGAGTAATGATACTTATACGATAAACATATTCGAATTTAGAGAGAGAGAGAGAGAGAGAGAGAGAGAGAAGGACAGAAAGATGTCGATATGATGCTGGCCGATAACCTCGCCCCCTATTAATATTAATTAGCTATAGGTGACCTAAAATCACTCCGGGTAGATGTCAAATTCTGGACGGAGATATTAATAAAACGTTGCTTCAATTTTGATTCATGACACCAAGGCATTGCTTTGGTACAAATGTTCTACCTAATATAATCATTAATATATAGAATTTGATATTTCTTGTAAGATATGTTTTCTATCGTCAACTTCTCTTATTTAGGTAGCAATATAATCTTATCACCTGCATATGGCAGTCATATCTCCCATTTGATTCGATACGCAAGAGATGCTCCACATATGCACAATTTCTCAAACGAAGAAAGCTATTGACAAACAAGTTGATGAAAAAGGGATATCAACAATCTCGTTTAAAGTCATTATTTCGCAAGTTCTATGGTCGGTACAATGCTGTTGTCAACAAATACAACCTATTACGTCGAATACTGACTGAAGTTTTTATTCTAATTGTTACGCCATTATTTAAACACTGAATTGTCTGCGGATTTTTCCGTTTGCCCGGTCATTACAAGTAGCATACGGCGGGTGTGACCGGTCGACAGGGAATGCTTATACTCTATGGCACCTGACCCTACCTCTGACGTTTTTTAGAGGTCCATGTATGCTCTGCACCCGATTTGTATTGTTTCATGGGACTTTTGGGCTTGATTACTGATCGTTATCTCCATATTTCAATTTTAGTGGAGAAAAAAGGTACATTATCGAAACATTCTTATATGACTATCATAATGGGAACTGACATATTATATATTTCATATATATGGAATACTACATACTGAAATCCATATCATATGTCCTATCAACCCTTTGGCCCCGTATCGACCCTGGGGCATTCGGCCCTAGTGCTGAATTGGGGCCATTGGGGCTGATAAGATATATGATATTGATTGTAGTATGTGATATTCCTCATATAATATATTTCAATTCTATACGGTCACAGGTTTCAACCTGGGTCTAATAAGATACCGGTATATGATATGGATTTTAGAATGTGATATAATTCATATAATATATTTCAACTCTATACAATCACACGTTTCACCATCCATTGTACACAATGACATGAGCTTATCACATGGATTTTAGTTAATCTCACCAATACAGTTGTCACTGACTTTTTCCAATCCAGTTCGACAGTTACACGAGTAAGATCCTTCCAAGTTTTGACAAATTTTGTCACTACCACAGATGTTTGGGTTTTCTGTACATTCATTGACATCTTGATCACAGTTACTTCCTGTCCAGCCAGATTTACAGACACAACCTGTCACTGGATCACAGCGGTCCATCCCCTTACCACATGTACAAGTTTGTTGACAATCAACACCATAGTTAGGAGGTTCGCATTCTGTAATTTAGAAATATTACTTTCTGCACATGCTAAAAAATCACTTTAAGAAAAAAATAATTTTTGAATAAGATATTACCTAAACAGGTTGTTTTATCTTGGTCTAAAGTAAAGCCAGCAAAGCATGAACAAGTGAATGAACCAACAGAATTCTGACAGTCCTGGGAACAAATACCTCCAACCTCACACTCATTTATGTCTAAAAAGATAAGATTAAAAATTTCACTACATTTGTAATTGAATGACGGTAAAATGGTTTTTAATTTGCCAAAATTCGATTTTGATTCCATCGGTTTATATACAGGGGTGGAAATATCCACGGGATGTCACCTTCTCTGCAAGAACAAAGCATGCACGATATGGGTCTTGAATGCTTTCAATTACACATGACCTATTCCCTGGACGTTTTTATTCAGATTTACCTAGTTTTAAGATCACAATTTTAGATATTAGAATATTTTAGAAATTCTGAAAGTTAGATCATCTCCAAAGGGTAAATGTACTAAGATATGCAACACCAATGTTATGAAACTCACTATCTGAAAATGTTAAATGTCAAACATCCTTTTAACGGCCCAGAAGTACGATAGTCTTGTGGACTGACAAGAACTGTGACAATACTGAGAGTAGTACTAGGTAAAATCTGATTTCTTTGTTCTACAAGATGTACACACAGCTCACGTGCTACCCAGATTGACCTGTGTACATGTAACATCGCGCTTTGAATGTTGGGAAAGGAACTATACTTCGATACAGTGTATTTCTAATCTACCGGAAAAACACATTCTAAAAATAGCGGTCGCCGTCATCTGATAGCTTGTCCCGCATAGAGGAAAAACCTACCTTTGTATGCAATGTTATGTATTTCAAATTACCGAATATCATTAGCGAGAAAATTTCTTTTGTAGTACTACATGTAGTTTTTATCACTAGATATATAAATCTGTTCATGTTTCAAGTGTTTGTGAATTCTAGATCCGCCCTGCATGTATAGCAATGTAACACATATTTGCATGAAAACGTAACGCGACTCAATTCTTATTGAAAACTCTACAAAATATTAATTCTTTGAAAAATAACCACAAACAATGCAAAGTATACACTTTAAAATAATTGAAAGTAAGTTAATCGTTGTCTGGTTTACAACATTTAATGAAATTAAGCGGTGCTTTTTCTTCCGGCAGTTCACTGCTGCGTATGAATATAAATCATAATTTTTAGGTGATTTGTTCCTTATAAGGAAAGAGGTCAGTGTTAGCTTGATGACGCGACCTCTGTGTAAAGGATGCAGTGTTCAATGTTTGACAAGTACATTAAAACAGAAACATTTCAAAAAAAAGAAAACAGAGCCTGTTTCGAACCGTTGAAAGGTAAATAAAGGAACAAGAACAGGAGTAAAATATACATATATGTCTTATTACCGAATGTCATACTTTGGGAAATTTACACATGTATAATACATGTACGATGAATAATACCTGACAACGCAAGCAAAAAAGAAGTCGCCATATATAAATCGAAGGATAGTAGCTCTGCCTTAATAATCTATTCCCTATCGCATGAATTTGTTGCTGAACTATTACATTCATTAGTGTCTGTAAATATATTGGAATAATATACAATATGGGTCAACCTCAGAAACACTGTAGACTATTTTGAAAGCTTAAAATCCACTCATTCTTCTTTCCATAAAATAAAAACTAGAATCGAGTTCTGACTTGATTAGAAAAATGGACACCGTCTGTTCATCAACTTAATTGATGAAGCTAATATGATAAAAAAGAAAAAAATAAAGATCAAATAAAACCCCATAAAAGAGACATAATCCAGTTTGTAAAGAATTTTTTTCTAAATTTTCTAATGTCGGAAGAAAGACTTTCTATTAATAACTATATTGGGATTTACATCGAGATTCAAACTTTCCTTCTAGAACTAATCGCATTTTTAAGCATGGCATGTCAAAAGTAGCAATATTTTATATTTTCTATTTGTGTTGTAAAAGTTCATTTGTAATGTGTAATTTTCCATTAGTTCTGTATGATTATCCATAAGTTTTGTATGAATTTCATTTGTAATGTACATATATAATTTTTACTTGTATTGTTTAATTTTCTTTTTGTAAATAAATGTATAATTTTTATTTGTATTCGTATTCTATAATTTTCCATTTCTTTTTTTAGCTCTACTGGTCAGAGACCAGAAGAGCTTATGCGATAGTAAGGTGTCCGTCGTCCGTCCGTCTGTCTGTCTGTCTAGCTGTCCGTCTGTCTGTAAACAATTTTTCAAAACGCTACTCCTCCTACAGTTTTGGTCTGATTTCAATATAACTTGGCACACAAGTAGACTACACTAAGATACATAATTTAGTGCATCGGTTTTTGATTTCAATGAACGGTGTTGCCATGGTTACTAAAAATAGAAATTTCTGTGAAATTCTTTTAAAATGCTACTCCTCCTACAGTTTTGGTCTGATTTCAATATAACTTGGCACACAGGTAGACTACACTAAGATACATAATTTAGTGCATTGTTTTTTTGATTTTGATGAACCGTGTTGCGATGGTTACTAAAAATAGAAAATTCTGTGAAATTCCTTTAAAACGCTACTCCTCCTACAGTTTTGGTCTGATTTCATTATAACTTGGCACGCAAGTAGACTACATTAAGATACATAGTTTAGTGCATTGGTTTTTGATTTCGATGAACGGTGTTGCCATAGTTACTTAAAATGGAAATTTCTGTGAAGTTCCTTTAAAACGCTACTCCTCCTACAGTTTTGGTCTGATTTCAATATAACTTGGCGCATAAGTAGACTACATTAAGATACATTATTCTATTTATTGCTGCATGTTGCAAAGTTTCAAATCCATGTGCTCCTTTTCCTTTGTTATATGTACAGACCAGTAGAGCTACAGTCTCATCAGAGACTTCTGGTTTTATTTGTATTCTTTAATTTTCCTTTTAAGTTGGATAATTTCCATTTGGATTATACAATTTTGAATTTGAATGACTGTGTAAATTTGCATTTGTATGATATTTTTCATTTGCTGTATCATATAATTTTCCATTAAAAAATTCCCATATATATTGTATAATTTGCCATTCGTATTGTATAATTTTCTATTTTTATTTTATAATTTTCTATATATATTTTATAATTTTCAATTTCTCTTCTAAATATATAAACTATCTATTGAAAAGGGTTTTTTTTCATTTGTGTTGTATAATTTTCAATTTGCATTTTATAACATTCGAGATAGAAAAAAATACAATACAAATGGCAAGTTATAAATAGAAATGGCAAATTATTGAATTCAAATGGAAAAATCTACAACACAAATGAAAATTTATACAATACAAATGGAAAAGAAAAGAAAAGAAAAATGAACAATTTTACAATACGAATAGAAAATAATACAATATAAATGGAAATTATAGATTACAAATGAAAAAATTATACATTACAAATGAAAAATTATAGAATACATGTGAAAAATTATAGAATACAAGTGAAAAATTATTGAATACAAATAAGATTTATTAAATACAATGAAAATTTTAGAATGCAAATGGAAAATTACTAAAAACAAATTAGAAAGATGTTTGACATGCTTTATTATTCATGTAAAATTCGGTTATATTGACTGATCATTTGGACTTGTTTAAACTTTTGATATTTTATTGAGGCATTATATTAGTGTCACAATAATGTATATTTTCAGGAGACATTTCACGTTTTCAGCTCACCTGAGATGAAATATCAAGTGAGCTTTTCTTATCACATTTCTATTATGTGATATCTAAATGTATTGCATTTCTATTATGAATTCTATGATTATACCAGCCGTTGGGGTAAATATGAGAGGAATACCTGAAAACTTTGTCAAAATGGATTACGTGTTTTAGAAAAATATTAAAAAGCTGCATTAAAAAGTTAAGAGGCAATATGCAAACTTTTCATCCTTCAGTTTTCACTAAATCGGAGGTGATAAAAGAATTTTATTTAGTGTATCTAACAGGGATTTTCAACAATCTCGTATAAAGTAAGAATTTCGTAAATTCTGTGTCCGATAATTGTGTTGCATTTTGGCTGACGTGCTTCATACCAATTGTTAAGCCTTTATTTTTACACTTTGTCTTCGGAATGTTCGGTCTACCTGATTAAGCATAGAGCTCACCTCCTGTGAGACCGGCCAACAGGGGATGCTTACTCCTCCTAGGCACCTGATCACACCTCTGGGATTTTCAGGGGTCCGTGTTTTGTGCCCTGTTCACAGATTTTTATTGTTTGTAGATTTTTTTTTGTCCCCGCGTGGCGCAGTGGTTAGAGCGTTCGCTCTAGAGTCGCAGAGTAAGGGATTGATCCTTACGTCGAGGGTTTGAATCCCACTGTGGGACTTGGACACTAATTAATTGGTCGTTAATTCGGATGAGACGTATAAATGGAGGTCCATTGCCAGTAGATGCTGGCACGAAAAAAAAAATCCCTCACTGCTCCATGGCCCTGAGTGCCGAGTATAGGTCAAAATTTGCAGCTCTCCACCGGCAAGTGATTGCGTCTCCATATGAGTGGAAAATTCTCGAGATGGACGTTAAACAATAAACAAACAAAAACAAACAAACATCGATCACTGTTTGTTATCTTTAGCTTTTTCATTGGTATGGAAAGATCCTTGCGTAGTATAAATTCGAGATTGATCAAATCATGACCCTACGGGGGTAGGGTCGGACCGCAATGGATGATCAACGTTTTACAAAGAAATGTACAAGGAAAAAAATTCAATTTACTTCCCAAGAACAGATTAGGCATGGATATTCACATTGGTATAGAGGAATCCTCAGTATTTTAGTATAGATTCGAGCTTGTTCAAATTATGACCCCATGGAGGTTGGGTGGGGCATAATGGACGATATGAATATATGGGAAAAAATGAGCTTATGAAAAAAGGCAGGGTCATAGTAACTTGATTGAGCGTTGGGGCCAATAAGTCCATGTTTTTAGCACAGTTTCGTTTCTTCTTTTTCAGACTTCCATAAATTGAAAAAGAATGAAATGAAATATTCCTAAAATCTAGGAAAAGCATTTTTTTCGAATTGTAAAACATACATTTATATCTAGAATATCATAATAAAGTATGGAAATATTCTTTGCATAACGCTTTGAGTTCATTTTTGATCAAACTGTCAAAATATTTATCAAGGACACACAAACAAAATGTCACAGAATCAGCTCATCATGTTTGTGCACCAACTATAATAAACTGTCCTTCAGTAAAATGTTAGAGTGAGTGAATTAAAAATGATACCTTCACATTTGTTGTCCGATAAGAAATAACCAGTAGGACAGTCAGAACAATTGTATCCCCTCCCCTGTACACGCTCCTCCTCAGGTGTCAAGTCTGTACAATTTCTACCTTGGGCACAGGGAGACTGGGCACACCCATCTATATCGTTCTCACAATCTTGTCCTGTGATATATATATATATATATATATATATATATATATATATATATATATATATATATATATATATATATATATATATATATAGTACAGGCCACGAGTTTTCCCGAAAAACACGGGGCCCCGTGGACCGAAAGAACACGCTTTAGCGTGGACCTTGATCAATGTCGGCATCTTTGAAGTCGGGGTTTCTGTGCACCGTGTAACACGGTGTGGGCACGGTGCATCACCGTGCCCCTTTACGGAAGATCACGCGGAACTTATAATAAATATTTTGAAATTCATTGTCTTTATTTAAGCAATTATATAAACTTCCTTTTGAAATAATTTTTTTGAACTTTTTCCATAAATATTAGTACCTACTCGCAGATGTTTAAACAGTACCAGTAAGATGCCCTAAAATTTAATATCCACTTGCTTGTGTCCAGCAAACAACAAACTCTTCAAATGTATATGTATATTCAAGTTTCAAAATCCTAATTATATGAGACAAAAAATATGTTCAATAGACTTTTATAACGCTAAGAAGAAATACACTTTCATAAATTAATTACCTGGTTGTCTTCACTTTCGATTTTAACCGTGTTCATTTAAATTATATTAGTCAATACTCATTTTCGTTACAAGATCGTTTTTGCAATCATTATATTTATGCATTCATATGTAGTACTTATCAGATGCGTGATTTATTTAATGAATAATTTTGTACGTATTTTTTTTTTTTTTAGAAAATTGATGTGTATCTAAAATAAAATTTAAAAAAACGCATCAGACTCGCACATTAACTCTGCTCTCTGATGATTACTCGTCGAATTATTTCAGTTAAGGATTATTGCAGTTAAACTAACACTGAAAATCTGTAATCATGTAAAATATGGAGGTAAATATGATATGCGGTAAACGTGTACTACTAGATGTTTAGTGAACAGACATATGGATAGAGATGATAATCTAATTAAATAGTGATCAACGTACACACTGCATACAAAAATTGCCTAAATTTTTGGCTATTCAACTGCTGTGGAAATATTACTCTATTCCGAGATTTGTCTTAGTTATTAAAAATGTGTCGTACGGTTTGCGAAAAAAAAAAAAATAGAATGGGGTAGATGTATAGGTCAACGCTTCTCTCTCATAGTCAAAGTCAATGTTATCATGATTTTAGAGAAAAAAAATGTATGACTAAGAATTTTCCTGCCCTCTTTCAAGCTATATTATTATTTAAATATGTAATTTACACGGTAGAGGGCGTAATAAGTTTTCAGAACTTGTGCACAATCCCTTTGTAATTATAAAGTACAATAAAATATGTTCAAACCAAGCTATATTATGTTTGCTACCCCCCCACCCCCCCACCCCCCACCCTTCCTTCTAGAAAGCGATATGAATCAGCTGAAAAAGTGTTGGGAAAAAAATCATAATCTACGGCATGTACGGGATACATGCTTAAACGTGTCTGAAAACTTAAGGATAATTTACGAAGTAAGTTGAAATCTGTGTTGTGATGAAACACAGTGACTGTCGATTGATTTGGCTGGAAGTCAGTTGAGTGTGTTATACACTTGATGTGGTCAGGGGCTAAAGAATTTGAAAGGTGTGATAAACACACAGCACCCCACGGCCTCCGGCTGTGACCCAATATACTATTAAAACAGGTGTGAACTCGGAACTGACCATAAGAATGTTTCAAATCACAAGAGAAATTCTTTCCGCGTAAACTGACTTTCAGGGCCACCTAGCGTCGCGCGATTTTGATTGACAAGCACGAGGAATTCATGCCTAATAGAGAACGAATTGATTGCTCACTATTTGTAACAGGGTTGAATATGAATTTAAACAAAGTTGTGGAAATTAAATATTATTATAGAATGGTTAATTTTAATTGTAACAGCACTGTTACTTTGGTTATATAAATAAAACAAAGAATTAAATTTTTTTTACAGAGGTTGCTCTCTCTCTCTCTCTCTCTGACATTGTTTCTTTACACACTTTGCAATTAAAGAAAAACTTAAATACTTACATTGAAGATGTTTAAAACATAAATACTGGTTGATGAAAAGAATTTATTGTGGTACGAGAAATACGCTCGGAAATTATAAATTTAATGTACACAGTGATATCGTGTTTCTGATGTCGATTCTTGTTTCTAAATTCAGAATAATATAAGATTAACAAAATAAATGTGTTTTACTCAGGAATACATATGCTTGAAACAAATGCAGCTCGGATTTTATTCTAACACGAATGAAGTAAAGAGCTCGATGATATTTTAATTAGTCTTTCTTCGTTGCATGAACACGTGGGATTAAATTATTCGGACATATAAAAATTCAGTCTAAATTTTTAATTCTAAAAAGTGAATAAATATTTTTACAAAATATAAATTTCTAGACACACCATAGATTGAAATGTAAACAATTTAAATATCTTGGGTTTGAAATTAACTTTTACAAGTAGTAGACAAGTCGGGCTACTTCCAATAATGTTTACTAACCCTGACCATAAAATCACTAGCACATACCAAACTTGGAAATTTACTTCTTATAATTGAGAATTTTGATGAGGCAACATTTGAGATCATATTTAATAAACTGATAAAGAAATGGTCTTTTGCGTGTGACTATACTGACAGACTGTTCGATAAGTCCTAGCCAATTGAGTCGGGTTCATCGGGACATACGTATTTCAAGCCTCAAAGAATATTCAACAAACTTAAATAAAATAATTATCATAAAGATTAATCAATTCATTTCAAACTATACTATACGTAACTATTCATACCATATTGATACTGAACGACAGTATTTTTGACTGTGACTTGTCTATTACAGCGGTGGCTAAAAACGGCGATTGTGTCACGCGGGGATTTTTTTTTCTTTTTCACAGCGAAGGCTGATAACTGTCAGAAAAATTAGAAAAATTCTTTAAAAGCTTTTAAATTATTTATTTGAAATACTGAAATAGGGGTTTAACAGTTATTTTGTCAACACGACCAATCGGTCCAGTTCAGGTAAATTATATACTACCGGACCACTCATTTACAAACCCTGCCGATATTTAATCTCACTATCATTAGTGCAATTGTCTTTGCACAATGTCTTGTAGATTTTAAAGCGATAATTAAACATGCATGTATAAATCAAAGTGATCAATTATTATTAAAATCAAAATATTTTATCAAACTATACGAACTTTCTCTGTAATATTACGTACACGGTGCGGCACGGGGAGCATTAGCTGGGATTTTTCTAGACATGGTGCGGCACGGTGTGCCTACCTGTGTATTTCAAATCCACACACACCGTGCTACACCTTGTACACGGTGTAACACAGAGCATTTCACACGGTGTGTTTTCCACCGTGCGACGGGGAAAACTCGTGGCCTGTGCTATATTATATATATATATATATATATATATATATATATATATATATATATATATATATATATATATATATATCCCTTCATTTAACATAGTGGTTTTATTTATTTTGCATAGCTTTGATTGTAAAAACATTGAAGCACACAAATACAAAACACATTAATTTAAAAAAAAATACCTGTATATCCTATATCACAAATGCATTTAGCATATTTAAACAGTTCACTTGCAGAACTCAGTGTATCATTATAGTTGCATGTTCCCCGACCACTGCAACCGGAACATAGAATAACAGCGACGTCTACTGGAGCAGCTTGTTCTCCTTTGTTGTCAACCACAGTCACGCTGCAAAAAAAAAATCTTGAATTATAGCGTTGCTTTCCTAAAAAATAGTGCAAAGTACATGTAATAGATGAAACAGAATTTGTTACATTTACCTAATATTTGCTATGTTAGTGTCCTGTGGCGTCCATGTAGCTATGCCAGTAAGGTTATTGAAAGAAAAGCCTGGAGGTTTTTTAAGTACTTCGTAAGTATAAGTACCATCATCTGAAGCATTAAACTTTATTTCCACCGACTTGTTAACCAATGCCTGAATTTCCGTATCCCCTTCTATATTTGGAATCTCATTTTCTAAAGAGACGAATTGTAACTACATATTTATAAAGGACTGAGTTTTCTCTTAGATAAAACTATCATGCTTTTATCAAATTGTTTGGAATAGTACCTAAAGAAGCTGAGTCGGCTGCAGATGAATCAGCGTCTGCCCCTGAGGATTTTGCCAGTGACGTATCCCCGGTTGCTAGAAAGTCAAAAATACAAGCTTTTGGGGCATTATTGCCACCACATACTTGTTTTGCTTCGTTGACTTTTTCTTCTTCTACCTCGTCTATAAAGAATGGCACGAAATCTGGGTGCGAGTAATTGCTGTGAGACAGTCCAGTGTCATAATGGAAAAGAGACGTGGAGGAATTTATTGACCCTTAAATATTGGAAAGGTATGAATATATCTAGTAATGGCATTTTCTAAGTACATGATAATTCAAAGTTGTTAAAATAACCCTTTGAAATCAATATCAAAAACATAAGAAAAAGAAGGCTGAAAAATGTCTTTCTAATGCAAATATGTCTATCAATTTCATGGGGACAGAGGAAAAAGGTGCTGATCTTTACGAGTAATGAAAATTCGTATTTGGAAGCAGCAAGATAATTTTTCCGTGAGTGTTGTCTATTTATTTATTTATACAATTCTTTACTTATTTATTTGACATTTCCCCAGCGTTTTGAATAATTATACATTGCCTTGTGAGTCAATTGAATCATTCAAGGGAAGAAAAGTAAATCAAAGGATGACTGCACTTAACGCCGGTTTTTGGGTCTTTTTCGTTTGCTTCTGTTGCTTTTATATCTAAACCTTATTTCACTTTTGTATGTTTATGAAAGAAAACTGTCAATTTGGAACCAAGTTTAAATCTTAAAATGATTTTAGACTGTGATACAATAAAATGATTTAATGTTTTTTGTCCTTACTGCTTTCAAAAATATAGAGAATTTACACTTACCTGCCCTTGATTGAACATAAGATATGCATGAGAGGTGGAACTAACATTGTAAGAATGGGTCTAAGATTAGACTAGAAAAATAACAATGACACGTTTGAAAAAATACACTTGTACGTGATCACTATTTTCCATCTTCCTCTCAATATCTGTATGACACTACTGACAAAGGTTTCAAAACAAAACGTCAAATGAATGTAATTAAAGCAGATTTTATATCAATGCCAGATGACTTAACGTGTTCGAACACAATGTCCTAGTTGGCAGAAAACATGCTACCTTACAAATCACGTGACGGAATTTAGTATTCACAAAATTACTTGACTGAGGTAAGAAATCACGTGGTGAATTATAATATTCAACATGTCACAACCCTTGGTTACAATACAGAGAGCGAATGTAAGAAGAGGCAGTTTTTTTCCCTTTTTAACCATGAGCGCATGTTTGTCTATTAATCTCCGTTTGACACAACATTAGTAATGCAAATATACAGCTACTGTTAAAAGGAGAACAATAGACAAACATGCGCTGACTATATATGAAGTCAGTAAAAAAGTGGGCGTCCTCATTATCGAACGGAGATTCAAGAAATTATGATGACCCCTGCCTTTGAAAACAGATTCGAACTTCGTAAATGCACATTTTTATTAAACGTAATTACATAAAGTTGTAGGTTGGATGTTGACCATTCTTGCAATGAAAAGAAAAATGCTTGTTTTTGAAAGTTCATTTTGTTGCAAATTTCGCATGTCCTTAAGTGCAGTCATCCTTTACAATGTTTAACATCACATTCAAAATTGAAGTAATGCACTTGCTTTATTTAATTCACCTGAAAACTGGGGGGTTGGGGGTTGGGGGTTGGGTTGGGTTACAAACACCTTCGAACAACTTAAACGTCCATTTAAGTTTAATGATATTAATTCACAAATGGAATCAACTTCTTTCAAATAAATCTGTATTTTTATTGATCTGAATATATTTCCATTTCTATTTGTTTTCTCTGCGATAACTCTTTGAAAGTAAGTTGAGTTGATTTCTTGATCATTCAACCGGTATGCAAATTTCACCAAGCGAAAGGTCAGGAGCTAAGAAGGCCTAATATGCATTTAATTCTCGTGCGGCTGTCTTTGTGTCAGACGCTAAGGAGGTCTAATATATGCATGTAATTCTCGTGCGGCGGTTGTCTTTGTGTTTGACGTCAGTGGGCGGGGACTATTGAAATTGACATCTGTGGCCTCGTGTAATTTAAAATAAACCTATTAGTCTACATTTTTAAAATCTAAATTTACAATTTTATTTCACAATGAAATGGAAATATATGGAATCACTGTCTAGCTAGTAGAGTATGCCAGGGACATCAACGATAGTTGGAAACGAAGCCCGTTATGCAAATTATCCCATGTTTCCAACTATCGTTGATGCCCTGGCGTACTCTACATGTACTTAATAGACAGTGATTTCTTAAATACAATCACATCAGAAATTAGATACATGTAAAGGAGTAGCCTTTTTAAATGGCTCTCTACCAGTTCGTACATTCCTAACATGCTTTTTCCAATATTACATGTACATGTATCTTTCAAAAAGGGTTGTAGCTACTTGAGCAGATTTGTGTGTGAGAGAGAGAATGAGATTATCTTACAGAGTTGTCCAAAGTTCTCGTATATTTTTCGCTCTGTGTCGACATCACTACCGTATAGTGTGGTTCCATCTGGAAGAACAAAATCGTTGGTTGCATTTCCGTCAAAATTCCCCATCAATCCTACCACTTTCCCCTCGTACTTGCTGTCCACCATCGTCTCCGTTGTTAGGAAGCGTACACCTAGACTTATTTTGATCGTTATAGCTGGAAAAAAACCCAATAAAAACAAGCATCAAGATTTCTTCTAAAATAACTAATTGACTGTTATTCTCTTTCTTTAGGAGTTATTGAAAGGAAAATTCGAGATCAAACATGTCCTTCCAGGTGTAAATGAAAGTTTTGTCTAACACTTACATAATGCACTTATAAAGTTGTTAAGAGCTATTCTCTGTAACCACTTAAACTTTTTTGCCACGCATGGTCACCGATTTTGATGAAACTTTGCCCATTGTTACAACTTAACACAAGAAACATATATTAAATAAAATTTGGTTGCTGTGTGTCTTGGTTGCCATGGTAACGTCCAGAAAAGTTTGAAAAATGGAGACTTTCAGGTAATTTGAATCTTTTTTTAAGCCTTAATTATAGTTAGAAATTCAAACGAACCATTCTCACAAAAACATGGCAATTTGTTGCCATTTATGCTATAAAGAAATAATTTAGAATTTATCTCTAAGTAAGTGGTTACCATGGGTACAATTGGAATACATTTTAAATACAGTAAAAATGCTGAATATTCACTAATGATAGGTGTAACATGATCAGACTTGATTAACAACTCAAGAAAACAATAATATTTGACCTTAAGCAATTAGGTATTGGCGATATTTTTCTTAAAATAATTTTTATCCAATGTAACAATACAAAATTTGTTGCTTAGTTTTGTTGAATAATGCTTCTATCCATAGGAAAAAATTGAAATTCAAGACTGGCAAATGTACATCGCTAGGGCCGTGTCACACAGATAACATAATAAAAATTAATAAAATCACGTACAAGTGATTTAAAGTGATATTTTTTGTTGCTTAAGAAATTTAGTTTCCTTTTAATGAAGAAAAATATTATTTGACTCAACAGGAATAGTACTTATCTGATAGAACTTGAGTTGAATGTCATGTATTGGTAAAGTTTGATGAAGAAAATAACACTGTTACTATGGTTACCAAGAAGGGAAAATGATCGATTTTGTCTAATTTATAGCAATATTCAACCCCATATGCCAGCTTCTGGCATCCAGTCAGAGTTTGTGTGGTAGAAAAAATTTAAAGTCAGGTAAATTGTTCATAACTAGTATTCTTAAAAGCTTTGGGAATGTACACATAAGGGTACGTATCCAAGGAAACAAAATAAATTTTCAGCGTTTTATTTTTTAATTTTTTCTGCTTATTTCCATAGCAACTCTATATTTCAAGGATTTCATTTGAATTTTTTTGAAATGTGAAAATTAGGACAACGCCAACGTCTTTAAAAATTGATCAACAGTTATATAGAAATTTGGTTTTTAAAAAGATAAGATTTAAAGATACTGAGAGTAAATTTTGAATCTTTTTGCGGTATTAATAGCATGACAACCATTGCCAACCAATAAGAAATATCACATTTTTTCCTTGGTATGTGTTACAAGGATCTTTATCTATTTATTGATTGTATTTCAACCTAATATTGTTTTTAGTCCCCTACCGGTGAAACCGGAGGGGACTATAGGTTTCCTCTGAGTCTGTCCGTCCGTCCGTCTGTCGGTCCCTCTGTCAGTCTGTCCCACTTGGTTTTCCGCACTTTTTTCCTAAACACTTGCAGATATTGAGCTGATTTTTGGTATGTAAGTGTATCTTGATGAGTTACAGATCAAGTTTGCATTTCGTTCCGCTTCATTGATTTTTGACGGAATTATGGCCTTTTCAATTTTTAAGGGTTTTCCGCAATTTTCTTCTAAACGCTTTCAGATATTGAGCTGATTTTGGTATGCGACTTTACCTTCATTACTTATAGATCAAGTTTGCATTTCGTTCCGCTTCATTGATTTTTGACGGAATTATGACATTTTCAATTCTTAACGGGAACCAGATTACACTTGCCGGTAGGGGACTAGTATTGCTAATGCAATACTCTCAGAATGCTTGTTAATTTTGAGTGTATGACTTTATAAAAATGAATAAATGAAATTATTACTTTTGAATACTTTATTTCCATGGTAACGTGTATAATAGTTGATTCCGCAAATATGCTTATTATGCATTTAATACGTCAGGCATTCAACTTTCGGAAACAGTCATTGCCAGTTGTTTGTACTGCTGAAAACATTACACTGAAACTATGGGACTCTGAAAATGTTGAGAAATGCCATTTTTCAAACTTTTTGGCATGTTGCCATGGTAACCATGACACATAGCAACCAATTATTGCCTAATTTGAGATTACAATATCAAAGACTTTCAACATAGACAGTTTAGAGAAAGTCTGAGACCATACGTGCCACATCTCTTATATAAAAATTAAAGTCATTACAGAGATTGGCTCTTTTTAAAATTAAGTTTTTAAAATCTTCATTTAAACTTATAGATCTATATAATTAGTTACAGAAAAGTTCAAATCAAGAGTGACATAGTTTTATCACATCTGGCTCAGTCGCTCTTTCATAAAATTTAAGAACATCATTTTTATTTATTTATTATTTCTCCATTTCTTATTAAGCCAGAATTGGTATGGCGGGGGCATTCTTTATCAAAACATACAGATCAACTCTCTAGTGAAACAAAATTAAATGCACAACACAAAAATGTGCCTTTTTAGCAATTATACATAAAATTGACTCAGAAGTTCTATAGATATTCAAAATGTGACTAGTATTTCTTTTGCTAACACGACAGCCTATGGATGTGAACTGAAAAATAGCAAAGATTATTTGAGTTAGCTTTTTTTATAGGCCAAAAGTTGTTTGAAGGGGTACTGATCATCTGACCTGAATTTCATCCCATTCAAAATTCCAAATAATGATTTTCATTATTAACATGTTAAACATACCTGTACTATTTTTATGATAAACTGAACTATTTGGAACCTTTTTTCCCAAACAAAAATCATTAGGCCTTTTTTCATTCTTTGATTTTTCTAGGTCAAATACTAGTACTCTCGTTATATCTCTATTGATTTTTTCGGCACAAGGGATCGCGCATAAATTGTTTTTTTTTATACAACGACATGTACATGTAAACGGTAAATAATTACTTGCCCATAATATGTTAGAAAATTCTAAATCGATAGTTCATTGACGCACATGCTTTTCTGAATTCTCTAGAACAACATTATAAAAATTCTATCACTTACCACTTTGAACAAATGATGCAACATAAGTTCCATTGTCTTTTGATAAAGACAGATTTAAGGTTCTCAAAATGTAGTCGGGGTTATTCTCAAAGTCCGTTGTCAAATCTCGTCCATTTCCACGAACATACATGCCTGATTTTATTATATGAGTGAAGAGTTAGTACATGTAAAAAGAAAAACACTAATTTCTGTTTTATTAGATTGTCATTTCTTTCCCTGAAATACCCCCGTCATCACCTTGACATCAGGCAAATGGACATATATAAAAATATAATTTTCTGCTCTAGAACAATAAATCAGGATCTAATACATAGCAATCCAGTTTTTGAGATGAAAGTCAGATCGCTATATTTACATTTCACTGCAAAGTTACTTAAAAAAAAAAAAGATTGGTAAGTCAGAGTCTAATTATACTACCACTTATACGAGCCTGGTCTCGGATAAGTGAGTTTATTTCAGTAACCCTAGTAATATTTATCTATTCCGGATAAGTTACGTACATTCGGATAAATATAAATTTTCACCCTTAGTCACAAGCTATCATTCCGGATAATTTAGGTCCATTTGTATATAGTCTAATAATAAGTTCTTTTCTACCTCCTTTCTAGAAGAATCGATTAAACGGTAAGGTCATGGAAAATTTTTGGGAGTTAAATTGTGGCAATGTTTTAAATTTTTTAAATCAAATAAGTTTGATTTTTAGTATAACTATTGAGGTTTGTAGTTTCAAAGCAAATTAGACGTATCGATGGCGAAGTTTGACTTTGGATTTGGCCTGATTGGACTTTTTCGTAAATTGAATTGATTTTACGCGATGTTGTAATTTGTGAGACTTTACATGTAACAGGAATATATTAAGATCAATTTGGGGGTCAAATGATTGTTTAACTTGAGTTATTATTTTTAGGAGCGAAATGTTAAACTTCGAGTCCATCATAGCTATAACGGGGGGGGGGGGGGTAATTTCATAAAACACGGAATATTCTCAGAAGCTGGGCTTACTAGAAGGATTTTAGTTTGTTTTCTACATAGATTTATCGTACTCGAAGGAGGTATATTGATTCGCATTTTACAAAATGTAATCGTCGTTAAATCGGAGAAAGCATTCACGAGAATTTGTGCACTTTCACTTTTCAAGTAATCAAAGTACTGTGTGTACTGAGAGGAGGTTTATTAAATTGTGTAAGTGTTATGCTCTATTTGCAGACTTGTATCATTTCATTTGTTTGTTGGTCTTTTGAAAAGGTTTGGAACAGTACTGTTTGTTATCTTTTCCTATTTTTTTTTTTTTTAAGAAAACAAAAAGATGTAAGGTTTTATGGATGATATTGTATGAACTGATTTTCCTATTACATAATGGGATGGGAGTTAACTTGTATATTATGTTACACAACATATGGGCGCTCATTTGGTCCACATGGTCAATTTCTGCATAAAAATCCAACTAATGAAAGCAAAATCACAGTTTATTGAAATAGGATGAAAACATTTCTTATTAATTTTGCAAGCATTTGTCTCACAGTGAGCAGTCAAACTGCAGCAAAGCTGTGGAAAAGTATTTTTCATATGCATTAGAATAGGTAGGCAAATTTGCAGGGTTCAGGCACAAGCAAGGAGCAAATTATATTGGTACAAAAGGCAGTAAGTACATAAAAAACCTTAAGTAATTGATAGTGATTACAGATGTATGTTACCATGATTATTTATTTTCAGGTACATTACCAAAAACAGGTCAACATTTTTAATTTTATTTTTTTAAGACAGCTTTATCAGTGAGTCAACAGCTGCAATGGGCACAACATTCCTTTCCATCAAAGCATGACCTTATCACTTCCCCAGTAATTCATTAAAATAGTAATTAAAGATTTGCAAAAAAAAAAAACAAGTAGGAAATGTTGCAGTTGTGTTAATACTAGATATAAAAGTAGAATTGGCAAATGATATAGATCCTAATCCAGCTTCAATTAATCGCAGCTATTAGATTACATTCTAGGGAAAAGTATAATTTGGTTAAGCGAGTCTTTGTGTGAAGTGGGGGGGGGGGGGGCATATTTCAAATAAACTGGTACAATGTAATTTTTTTTAAAAAAGATGGTCAAAATCAAATTGGTTCCTCGTCTCCGTCGGATGGACTTGTTCTGATATTTAGTTAAGCTATTAGAGCACTGTGATAGGCAGATTAATAAAAGTGATTGGTCAGGAGTCTCACTAGGATAAGCAGCACCCAGTACTTGCTCCGTATGTTGCTTATCAGGCTATCTTTGAATGGATAGTCTGCTAATGTGTTCGACGAGACGGGGAAACAAAGCTTGTCAAATAATCAGTTAAATTATATATGAATCAATTATTATTATTATTTAAAGAGTTAATAGGTTGATATGAAATTGCAATATTGAATTTACTAGTACATAAGAAAAGTCAAAACCAAGGAGTTAATAATGTGTGGTCAAAACAATATTGATCCATTTATTTAAGGTACACTGACATTCAATTTTAAGCTAATCTGGTAAGGGATATCGAAGATATGTCCAGAAGTATGCCTTATAAAGTATACCAGTTTTTTTTCCACCGCACATACCCATGGACAAAGAGTTGCAACGTACTCAAGAACTTGTTTTCTTGGATATTTTATTGTGTTTATCTATTTTATTGCACACCTATGTCAGTGTCTAATGGGGATTTAAGCCTTGAGACTAATTTTATCATTCTGTTTAATTTTTACCAAATACATGTATAATTGGTGTAATACACAATGGTCCACGATTATACCTAAATTTCCCAGAGATAAAACTACTCCCTTACAGATATTTTTTGAATACTCAGAACACTTAGTATCGCAATTACCTCGAATTGTATAACTTACTGCGGCTGTTTTGCAATAAAGTCAAGAAACTTATAAATCTCCATTCATTTTCGGGGCATAACATGTTGTTTACATATATTGTTTACGCTAGTGACAATTGAATGATACGAACAATAAGTATGCCGAAGGTACAATGTAATGCCGATGGTTGCACTTCAGAAAGCAAGTCAAAGTATTCGGAATATTTAGACTTCCAAAATAACGTTGATCAGAAAGAAAATGATTAAACTTATTATTAGAATAGTCTACTTAGCGGGAAATATCCACAAAAAATTAACACAAGAGAGCTAGCATTTTAATTTCATAGCGTGGTGCAACGAACATTTAGCTAGGTATTTCACCAGGGCTTCTTTCTTATATTATATGTCCCTTAAAAATCTGCAGTGATCTATCTCATAGTGTAGTCAATAGCTATAGCACATTGTCCTCAGCTATTAATCAACGTTTCCTACCTTCAACGCAAAAGAGTTTCATTACGTTAAGTAATAGCGATATAAAGTATTCTTCCTTTTGTTTGAAATAGGTTAAACTACCCTTGTGGCATGAGGTTATATAAAACTAAAATTAGTCGTACTTTAAAACACTTAATAGGTGATGATTAAATTAATAAGCCTTGGCAGTTATTTTTAATTAAAACAGTTTAACGATTCGAATGTAGTTGCAAGTACTTCCATGACCAGTCATAAAAGGTGTTTATCCTTTTTTCAGGGAAACTTCGAGCAGGTTTAGTCAGTATTGGATACCGCATATCATGCCCATATGTTTTATTATTTGTAGAATACAAAATTTAAATCTCATTCACTACAATTGGGGAGCAACCGCTAAAGCACATTTGCCACCAACATGCAGGGGGGTTATTTTAGCTTTGAAACCCTGGCTATAAAATGTACATGTTTAGGCATCCATTAAGTAGTTGTTACAAGGCTCACATATTTTTACTTTCTTTCATTTCAATGATTTATTTATTTATTTTTTTTAATTTTACTATGGATTATAGTTGTTTGATAAATTGTGAAGAGGAAATATGATTTATGCAGCTAGGGAAATGAGAAGGGGGGGGGGGGTTAAGTACACAAATATTGTTTTTAAAAGTATTCTAAGTTGAGAGATGACGTAAATATCTCGTTTTTGTTCAATTTGGGTCTGATACACTCCACACTTTTTAGTACAACTATAACCAATACTTGCAAAGATAGTTTAAATTTTTATAAAAGCCATAAAAATGCGTAACAGGAGTAACAACCTAGTAGGTAAGTAGTACGATAAAATAAACCAACGGGACAGGGAATAGAGTGCAGGTATGGATCCACAATTTTAGATTAAACGGGGAGTTATTTTATTCTCACAAGTCCATAATTGCATTTCAACACATATAACGGAATAGGTGAATGACCGTTGACGATTTAAATTCATATATTGCTTTAATGCATTGAAACGTAATTGACTAATAAGTCACTTGTTTTATAAGTTGTATTGGTGAATGAGCAGGCCCTGGTCGACGGTGACCATTTGCGTTGAGGTACTGCCGCCGTCACCATGGTTCTTGGCACCCCCATTGGTGGCGGTTGCAGTTCCATTCTTACTCGTGGTAGACACGAGTATTCATGGCCCTTGCAAGTGGCGTATTCCGTCGCACCTCAACGCAACTGGAGGAGTGCAACACATATTCTTACGCTCATTCCATTGTTTATCCTATTGCACATGTAAATTGAAATTCAGGATTTGAATTTGTGCATTGGCTTGTAATTGACAAGCAGTTGACTTGATTGATATTGAATTGATTGATTGAATGATGATTGATTGATTGAACTTGATTGATTATTGATTTATTGATTGAACTTGATTTATAATTGAATTGGTGACGTTCATGCACTTGTGACCTACCCAGTGCATGATCCGCCCGATTTGGGTCGTCACATTTGTTGTATTGATTGTTGATTGTGGGGCAGCCCTGTGGTAGCCCCAGCAAATTGATCACCGCGGCCAGAAGCGCCACATTAAACAAGCAAAATAATATCTGTTGTTTGTTTGATTAATAGGGAATCTGCAATAATACCACTTATACGAGCCTGGTCTCGGATAAGTGAGTTTATTTCAGTAACCCTAGTAATATTTATCTATTCCGGATAAGTTACGTACATTCGGATAAATATAAATTTTCACCCTTAGTCACAAGCTATTATTCCGGATAATTTAGGTCCATTTGTATATAGTCTAATAATAAGTTCTTTTCTACCTCCTTTCTAGAAGAATCGATTAAACGGTAAGGTCATGGAAAATTTTTGGGAGTTAAATTGTGGCAATGTTTTAAATTTTACCCACCCACCCTCCTCTTGTTTTTAGAACAAATACTGCTGCTTTTTGTTATGTCATTGTAGCTGAAGACTGCCTGCTTCGCCCAGCTTCCACAACAGCCTATGTCGCGGTGGTGGATTATGTGTGTTCGGATATTATATGTACGTAAGGACGGCTTGCTTGGTCCAGCACCTACATCAGCCTATGTGCCGATGGTGAATTTTGTGTGTTTGCTCATTCCGTAAATACAGCCTGATTGGTCCAGCGTCCACATCAGCCTATGTCAAGGTGGTGAATTCTGTGTGTTTACGTAATCCGTGATGACTGCCTGCTTGATACAGCGTCCACTTCAACCGATGTCGCGGTGGTAATTCTGTGTGTTTGCGTATTCCGTCGCACCTCAACGCAACTGGAGGAGTGCAACACATATTCTTACGCTCATTCCATTGTTTATCCTATTGCACATGTAAATTGAAATTCAGGATTTGAATTTGTGCATTGGCTTGTAATTGACAAGCAGTTGACTTGATTGATATTGAATTGATTGATTGAATGATGATTGATTGATTGAACTTGATTGATTATTGATTTATTGATTGAACTTGATTTATAATTGAATTGGTGACGTTCATGCACTTGTGACCTACCCAGTGCATGATCCGCCCGATTTGGGTCGTCACATTTGTTGTATTGATTGTTGATTGTGGGGCAGCCCTGTGGTAGCCCCAGCAAATTGATCACCGCGGCCAGAAGCGCCACATTAAACAAGCAAAATAATATCTGTTGTTTGTTTGATTAATAGGGAATCTGCAATAAACCCTTCGGTCGTCATTAACAATACATGCAAAGGAGATGGGTGATCAAGGCGTGCAGAATGCTTATAATATCAGATTCAATTTGTGAACTAAGTATTTATTCTTCTTTAACAATATATTATTAACAATACATATTCAGGCATTTTCAAGCATCTTGTCGTTTACAGAAGAAAAATACCGATTCAACAGCCAGAAATGCTTACAAGGAAGATTGAGGAAGAAAAGAAAATCCGAAACCATCACTGAATTGAGTTCTCAATCTCTTAAGTATAGGACAATGTAAAAAATATTGATATGAATCTTAAAAATAGATAGTAATTATTTGTGTAAGTTTTCAATACTGAATTTAGTCTCACGTGTTCTGCTCTTTGACATTTCCACCTGTACAACAGATCCCGTTTGGTCTTTTGCAACAAAGGCACTAAATATTGTGGCGTTTATCTTTGTGCCATTTGCATTCGTTGTTAAATCTGTACGAGCCTGGAGTTCAAACTTGGTACCGTTATGGTCTATTTTCATCATTGTATATTCACCATATCCATTGAAAGTGTACGCTCCACCATCCAGTGTGTTTATATGAGGATCTCCAAAGAACCACGCTGGAATCAGCATTCAAACATAAAGAACAAATTCAAGTTTATAGTAAGTCAAAGTTAATGATTAGTCATTATATACGATATATATATATAATTAAGATAATACTTTTCTTTCCAAGAAGTAAAGAACGTAATACTGTTCATGAATATTTAACTCTTACTGCATACAAGCATAATTTGAACATGTCCATGTGCATTAATACCACGGAACATTAATGGCAAGATTGGAAATATGCAGCTTATGTCATTTTCATGTACTACAGTCAAGACATTTGATGACGGACTATAAAATGGGTACGTCGAAAAAAAAAGCAATGAATCGAAATTCTAGTTCGAAATTCATTTTCAATCCATCTGAGCTGTTTTCTACGCTAAGTGTCAACGCATGAATCAAAAGACAAGTAGTTTTAACTCCTAACTACATGTACATGTAGTTTGAAATTAATGTGTATCAGAAGTTTTTATCCAATATTTTAAGGACACGTAAAAGTTATAGATATAGAAGATATAGATAATTATATTCTTTCAGGGGGCAGTCATTTGATTCTAGAAGGGGAGCAAACTTTGTCAAGACAGTTTATTTATTTTCAGGCCTTCACATAACTAACAGAATTATATTGATTTATTCGTAGGATGACAAGAGATATTACATGTGTATTTATAAAATGTTTGACAAGCAAAATTGGGGAGGGGATGTCCAAACTCACACACACTTTTTTAAATCTATATTTCCAAGATCTTTCAGCCCCCTCCTCCCAAACAGGAATCATATGGTCGTCCTCTTTTTATTTCTTTAAAACCACTGGAAAAAAATTCTGATTTATATAAATTTCAAACTACTCCGAAACTGATTTTTTTCTGAAACAATCAGTAACAGTAAGTTTACGAGCCTTGCTGAAGTGGATTGAATTTCAAGCTAGAATTTCATTCTTTTTCTCAGACGCCCGACCCGAATCGTACCCGCCCATGTCATTGTCTATCATCATTTTTTTTTACGCCTACAGACGGAAATGACGTTTGCTGCATATTTGAAATCTTGTAAGTTTATGTTCCACGGTCTTACTGGTAATTAAATGAAAATATTTCAAATATGATATTACATGTATGTCCATTGTAATTTTCAACACACGGGCAAAACAAACTGATGTGTGTTTGATATTGCTGTGCTAAAATGTCCAAAATATTTTATTCTTCATGAAATACCGACAATATTTTAACATATTTAATTGATAAATCAAAATTTAAAAAAAAATCAAAAAGATCAAAAGGATCGGGAACAAGTTTTAGCACTTACGAGTTCCTCTAACAATAACACACCTGTTCGAACAGGTATCCGCCTGAGGCAGACGGAGGGTCTTGGTCGTAAGTTGTAATACCAATCGCAATGTCCTGATGCACAGCATACCACTTTTGCTCTCCAGTTATTAAGATAATACTCTCTTGGCTGAAAGAATGGATTTTCTGACAGCACTGATCCGGCCTCAGGAATTCGTCCGCTCAGAGGTCCCAGTAAACCAAAAATCAGCTGATAGCAACACTCCTTAGTTGAAAAAATATATAAAACAATAGTAATCACAATGTGTAACCTATTAAAGAAAATAAATAATGAGATATCTTCAAAGAAATGTAAAATTTATTTGAACAGGTTGAACTGTATATTTTATGTATGTAAAAAATAAAAAAAAAAATGTTTAATTTATCGTGGCATATTTTGCAAAAACCTTTTGTCGATGGATACTAAATATTATTTCATTTAAAGACAGTGCACACAGTTACTAGAAATACTGATAACAAAAATAATTTCTGTGTTAAAAAAAATCCTGAACATGCTTTATCTAAATTCTCAAGATATTTTGTGTCTCGCTTAATCTTTAAAGCGTTGAAAAAGAATTGGTTTTATCAATTCCATTGAATAATGGCCTCTGAAAATGGCATTTCGAATTGATCGCAAACTTACCAAAGATGATCCAAAGGTAATTGATACATAACAACCAACGTTGTTAACTGCATCAATTCGATAAAGGGCAAATTGAGAACTAAGGAATCTCATAGCAGAACCACTACAAGGACACGTCAACCACCATGGAGACGGGATTCCCTTTTGGGATTGTACAACATACCAGTTATAGCATTCGATCTCCAGTGGATTTGCCACGATACCTGTTGTCATTTTTGTAACCCAGAATCCACGAATCCCTAAAACGTGAAAATATTTGAGATGTTCTCAAAGCAAATTGTCTCGGAAGGAATAACAGCTACTAGACTTACCTGTATTACCAGGAATTTCTGTCATTCGAAAGCAGGCTGGTTGATTAGAATACGTATTTCTTTCTACAAATCGTCCGTATCTGTAGCCCATTGAAACACGAGTACCAAATGTCGGGGGAACATTAACATCTATATGGTTTATCACATTAAAGGTGTCACGACCATCAGAAACAATGAGCGATTGAAAAGTTACTCTCTGAAAGTTAATAATAAATCATTCAAATATCTGTTAAACGAATGCAAAATATACAAGGGAATAAATCATCATAAGACTGATGCAAAGTGTTGATGTGTCTTTATTTTTCGACATTTTATTCAATTTCCTACACTGACAGGACTACGGAATCTTTTTTATACATCTCTACACTACTGAAAAAGTCCATGTTTTGGTCTTTAATGGAATGGGAGATTCAATCAATTATTTCGCTCTAAATATAGTCCTGTTGTTTTGGTACATGTAAGCACAGATATAGGCTAACCACAGATAAAGGTTAACCACAGACACACGCAGAAAATAAACATATTCATCTCAATGATCTTTCGGGACAAGTTATACATGTATATTAAAAGTAATCCTTTCCTATTCATTAAATACGACACAAACTCTGCACTGGGGGAAACCTTCGTAACTTAGATAATGATTGCATAATTCAGACAAGCTTTCTGAAAAAGGTTGTTACACGTCATTATAGCCATCTAAGTAAACAATCGAAACTTCTCGGGCCTTTCCGACATGCGGTAAAACAACGAAAGACCCGAGATGATGCGATTGCTAAGTAAAGTTTGGAGCAGTTTTAATTAAATCATACCTTTGTTGTGTCCATGAAAAAGGCCAGGTTGTACCATGTAACTTTGAAAACGACGGAAGATTTGAAATTTTGAAAATCACTAAAAAATGTTTGGATTATCTTGTCGACTCGATTCAATACAGCTGCGTCGTTTTGATTTTCCCTACAATGAAAATTAAACAATAGACAGAAATACCATTAATGAAGTATTCATTCCTATGAAGAAAAAACAGCATAAAATTGTTTTTAAATTATATTCAAATCGTTACCAAGATTTACCATCAAACTTGTTTTTAATTCAATCTGATATATCGACTCTCTTCTTTTTTTTCCCGTTACCACTAAATTGCCTAAAAATGAGATTCTAATCAACGTATGCTTCTAAATAACACGTGTTCCAAGTCAAACGGAAACCCTAGATGTGTGTCTTAGAAAACTTGTACGCCATGACACGGGTCAAACATTCTGAGTCTAGTTTTATGAAGAACTCAGTAGTAACTTATACATGTACATAAAACTAATTTAGATGAACAATACGCTTTCATTCTATAAAAGAGCTTTATTTTGTTAAAGTTCAAATATATTTTCGAAAAATTTTCCAAAGGATCTAACTAAAGAAACTACCGGTAAACACGTTTGCCCATTGGTTGTTGCCTGTCCATATTTTGAACTTTGTTTGGTTTGTCGTTGTTGTTATTGGTTGTGTGTGTTTGTTTTCGTTCCCAGTTTCCTTTCTTAAATTTTTTATGTCCCCGTATCGAAGATTCGGGGGTAAATAGTTTTTGCCCTGTTTTTGCTCTGTCTGTCTGTCTAGCTGTCTGTTTGTCAGCAAAAACTTTAACATTGCCCATAACGTTTGATTGGTTAGAGCTATGGCTTTCATATTTCACACGTGTATTCCTTGTGACAAAACCTTTCTTTGGGTACTACCATATTTGACCTTTTGACCTTGGAGTTTGACCCAGTTTTGCAAAATTTTACCAAACTTTAACCTTGGCCAGAACTTTTGAACAATTGTTGCAAGGGCTTTCATACTTCACATGTGTAATTCTTGTGACAAGACCTTCCTTTGGATACCAACAACTTTGACCCTTTGACCTTGACCTAGGAGTTTGACCTACTTTTGAAAAACTTTAACCTTGACTATAACTTTTGAACGGTTGGTGCTAGAGCTTTCATACTTCACATATGTAATCCTTGTGACAAGACCTTTTTTGGATACCAACAACTCTGACCCTTTGACCTTGACCTTAGAGTTTGACTTACTTTTGGAAAACTTTCACCTTGGTCATAAATTTTGAACGATTGGTGCCTCTGCTTTCATATTTCACCTGTGTATTTCTTGGCCTTTCCTTGTGCACCATTAATTTTGACCATTTGACCTTGATGTTTGACTTACTTTTGAAAAACTTTTACCTTTTCCATATTTTTTCAATAGTTACTGCTAGGTCTTTCATATTTCACAGGTATATTCCTCGGGATAAGAACTTACTTTGGGTACCAACATATTTGATTTGCATTTGAGGAAGATTAACCTTTGCTATAAGATGCCATACGGGGGCATCAGTGTTTCACAAACACATCTTGTGAGTTTTAAAACGATAATAAAGCAGAAAATTTGAAAAATTACTCAATGTTTTTGAAATAAATTTTTATGCCACCATATCGAAGATTCTGGGGTATATAGTTTTTGCCCTGTCCGTCCGTCTGTCTGTCTGTCTAGCTGTTTGTCTGTTTATCTGTTTGTCTGTTTGTCCGCAAAAACTTTAACATTGCCCATAACTTTTGATTGGTTGGAGCTATGGCTTTAATACTTCACATGCGTATTCCTTGTGACAAGACCTTTCTTTGGGTACCATCATATTTGATATTTTGACCTTGACCTTGGAGTTTGACTCAGTTTTGGAAAATTTTACCCAACATTAACCTTGGCCATAACTTTTAGACAGTTGATGCTAGGGCTTTCATTGTACACATGTGTAATCCTCATGACAAGGTCTACCGTTGGATATCAACAACTCTGACCCTTTGATCTTGACCTAGGAGTTTGACCTACTTTTGAAAAACTTTAACTTTGGCCATAAGTTTTGAACGGTTGGTGCTAGGGCTTTTGAACTTCACATATTTAATCCTTTTGACAAGACCTTCCTTTGGATACCAACAACATTGACCCTTTGACCTTGACCTTGAATTTTGACCAATTTTTGAAAAACTTTAACCTTGGACCTATTTTTTGAACAGTTGGAGCTAGGGCTTTAATACTTCACATATATATTCCATGTGACAAGACCTTCCTTTGAATACCAGCAACTTTGACCCTTTGACCTTGAAGTTGACCTACTTTTGGAAAACTTTAAACTTGGCCATAACTTTTGAACAGGGATGCTATGGCTTTCAAACTTCACATGTTTAATCCTTTTGACAAGACCTTCCTTCGGATACCAACAGCTCTGACCCTTTGATCTTGACCTTGGAGTTTGACCTACTTTTGTAAAACTTTAACCTTGGCCATAAATTTAGAACGGTTGGTGCTAGGGCTTTCCTATTTAACATATAAATTCCTTTTGACAAGGCATTCCTTTGGATACCAACAAATGTAATCCGTTGACCTTGACCATGGTGTTTGACCTACTTTTGAAAAACTTTAACCTTGGCCATAACTTTTGAACGATTGGTGCTATGGATTTCATTTTTCACATGTATATTTCTTGTGAAAAGGCCTTTCCTTGGGCACCATGAATTTTGACCATTTGGCCTTGATCTTGATGTTTGATTTACTTTTGAGAAACTTCAACCTATTCCATATCTATTCAATGGTTGCTCCTAGGGCTTTCATATTTCACAGGTATATTCCACGAGACAAGACCTAACTTGGGTATCAACATATTTGATTTGCATTTGAGAAAGGTTAGCCTTTGCTATAAGTTGCCATACGGGGGCATCAGCGTTTCACAAACACATCTTGTTTTACTTTTGTTTTCTCCTTTTTTCTCAACTTTTCTTCGATATTTTTGTTACAATTATCAATTTGTGGGACGGATGAGGGCATTCTGTTTTACTAATGAATAATGGATATACATTTATACATATTAAAAATGTTTGCGCATGCGGTTCACCGTAGATTACTTGTATTATTAAAAAGACGTCACTTTTGAAAAAAAAATTCAAACCAAAGTAAATCTTTTCTTGTATTTTTTATCTACTTTTTTTCAGGTGGTTTGTTTGTTTGTTTCTCTCTGCTTCAATTTGAAAAAAAGGCGCATATTGGTTTCAACTGTCGGTCGGTCGATTGTTCACAAATATTGTCGACTCTTTTGAATCTTTTGCTTGAAAGACATCAAACTTAGTTAACTGGTATTCCTAAAGGACGGTATGACCCATATTGTTTTGAAGGCAAAGCATCAAGGGATAAAGATCAAACTATTTGGACATGGGAAGGTATAGTTCGCTTAGTATATATGTTGAGAATCCTTTGCTTGACAGGCATCAAACTTGGTGAGTAAGTCCTTGTTCAGGAGTAGAAACAAAGTTAAACCCGTATTGATATAAAGGGTCACATGATCAAAGGTCATAGAACTCTAGACATAGGAAAATATCCTCTGAATATCTTGTGGTCCCATTGCTTGAGGTTAAACCCTGTACTTTGGAATCCCTAAGGAGTACAATTGCATGGTTTCTAGCTCACCTAAACTGAAAGCAGAATATAGTTACATGTAGTTTGCTCTTCTTTAATTTTATGATTCTTTATATTTGTTTTGCTATTCATAAGATAGGTAACTGTTACAATACATGTATTTGTGCATTTTGAAAAACAGAGAAAAGTTTTTTTTCTGAATTTAAGAAAATGAAAAATGTAACTTTAATCTGATTTAAATAATGAACCTGTCTTCTTGACAGTAAAAAGAGAATACAATGTCACGTGTACGTATTCAAATTTCTTTCAAGGTACCAGTGTTAAAATACTACTGAAAATGTTAACTGTAAAGAAATTAAGCATACTTATTATGTAAATGATTTACTCCATTCGATATGGTGATTATATAGCATCTTGCACATCTTGCATAGGTCCATTCAATTATTTTTTTAAAAATGTTATTCATATTCATAGTTTATGGAACATGGTGTAAAGTTTAATACAAGGACAGAGGTTTGGAAAAAGACAACATGCGCCTATAATTCATTTTTACAAGTTTTGAAAATAAATCATTCCTAATGCAACTTCTTGATTATTTGAATACACACCTTTTGTATACGTTGTAATACACAGCAGAATTCGTTCCCATTGATATTAAGTCCACCCAATATGGACAAAGGATTCTGAGGTTAATAGTATCTGGGTCATTTAAATCTAGGACTGAAAAGCTGTTATAAGGCTGGCCTAATCCCAAAATTCCATTCACACCGACCTAAAGAAATAAAATCATAGTGACTTTGAAAGGCTATAGAAATTATCGTAGAATTGAGGTCTTATATAAAGAATATTAGATAGCCATGTTAGCTGATGACACGTCTCTTATATTGGACGGTAGTGAAAACATTTTAAAAACTTTGCAAATATATAGGGGCTTCATATCAAATATAATAGAACACAAGTTATATGGATATAGTGACCATATATTGAATGCAGAGGAAGATTTAGAATAGGGAAAAAGCACAAGTATTTTAGATTACATGATATTTATTTTTGATGTTGATTTACAGAAAATCTTTGATTTAAATTTCAAGCAAAAGTTTGAGAATATTAAAAAAAACAATGAAAAACTGGAATTGCAGAAATCTTATCACACTAGGTCATCTAACAGTGTTAAAAACTCTTTTCCTACCACAGTTTTACAAAATTTTTGCCTCACTTCCAAATCCTTCTAAATCACAGTTAAAGGAATTAAATGTTTTTCCTCTGTTACAGGAAAAAGGAAATACAGAGTGAAAAAAGAATAATTATACATAAAGAATTACAAATATGGTGGTATAAAAATAGTTATCATCAAGGAGTTTATTATTTCTTTAAAACGTACGCGGATGAAGAAAATTGTGATGCAAAAGAGCAATATAAAATTATCTACTTTTAAATTTGAAACTGGGGGGATAAGCCGAGCCATATGCCTACATAACGATCGATAAAAAATCAATAAATTCATTTTACAAAAATTTCACTTTTTGTTGAATTAATGTAATGCTTATTACCATTTGCATACAAATTTGACAAAACCTGAATACTGTAACAGTGAAAATGATTCTGATTAACACAAAAAAATGGCATCACGCTCAATTTTCACAAAAACTGACATAAATTGGATGATATAACTACATTTTTTAAATAGAGTGGGTCATCGTACCATTTTTTTCAGAACGATTAATGAAAGGCAATGGAAAGATGTTGCTTTTTACACTTGCAAATATTTGGTACGAAGACCCACTCTACATAAAAAATTAAGTTAACTTACTTAAATTTTCACCGTGGTCTTAAAAAATTCTAAGTCCAAATACGCTTGCTAAATATAGAGAACTGTATGCTATTTAAATGGGTATGTATGTGTGACTCCGTGGTACAGTGGTTAGCGAGGAGCTCTTTAAAGGGACGTTTATTGAGGAAAGTGTTCGAGTCATGCTCTGATTTTTTGATTTTGTTTTTTGTTTTTTTTTTTTTTGTTTTCTTTGGTTTTAATTTTGTTTTACTTTATAAAAAATGTCTATAGGAATAACATATTTTTCACTGGAAATAAAATATATACATGTAGTAATGAACTTATTTACAGTAAATTATTTAAAATGCCGGATAAAAATTATAATAGATATTTGAATACTTTTATTCCCGTTCTTATTTATTTTAAATAAAAGCGCTTCTAGATCACCATTATCATTATAAACGATGTTAACATTTTTATAATATCTCCACAATAAGTGTAAACACTCAATATGCAAATTAATTAATAGAAGTCCTTACCCATGTTAGACATTTGTGACAGTAAATGAAAGTCAACTGTTTAGCTTGTTTAGAATATACATATCATTTTGAAAACTACGGTAAACGTTAAAATGCTTAAGTAAACTCGAACAATTGAGAGATTTTTTCCAATAAATGTTCTTGCATAGCCGAAAAATGGGCACGGGCACATGGCACGTCTTATCCCCCCAGATTCTTTAGAGATAAAAAATAATTCTATTTGGCACAGAATATGACAAAAGAAAAATGAAGTGTAGTAATACATGTAACATGTTTTGGAAAGCTATGTTTGAATCATGTGCAAATTTTAAGGAATAAAAAATCAGATTCAACATTTAATGCAGCCATGGAACCACCTTTTTACAACAAAAATATCTTAATTGATAAAAAAAAACAAAACAACCTATTTTCTATAGAAAATGATGTGAAAATAATATCTGTTGTGTTAATGATTTATTAAATGAAGACGGCTCCTTCATGAACTTGATGACCTTTAATAAAACAAGTTCACTTTCTTGTATATAATAGACCCTTGACATCTATCAGATAATGGATAAAAAGAGCAAAAAAAGTCTTTATTGAGATTAAGTTATCCATGAAAAAAAAAGAAAATTGTACAAAATCTTAACAGGCAATCAAGAAGAACCTCTAGGGAAAATTGGTTGGAATCGAATCTTCAATCAGAGTGATGCTAGGTTGGAAAAGATCTTTTCTCTCCCTATTAAGCTTACTCAAAACACGAAATCTAAAACTTCTTAGCATAGTTGAAAATTTTCGAGGCGAGATAACAAGATAAAGTGATAAGCATTCATTTTAATTGAGGCCTTCCGAGTACAACAGTGTACTTATTTCGTAATGGTAACATGTACTTTACGGTTTCTTTCCCCGGAAGGTAAATCCATGAATGGAGTTTTCGACAAGATTCATTTATGCACTGTATAACTTGCAGTATGTATAGTGTATGTCTACAATGACATTAAATTGTGCAAGGGGTAATACGTCTTCACAAGATACGGTCATATCGAACAGTCTTGGGCGCAAGGCGTGTACCTTTTCGGATGTAAGCCTCCACGGCAGTAAGGAACAGGAGGATAAATCTCAATAGCAGTCTGGAGACCTCCATGTATCGTATGATTTAAAGACAATCAGCGACAAACAACTAGGTTATTGACGGCCACACAACCATAATACTGTATATAATGTATATTTACGTTTATAAAAATGTAAATTATTTAGGTAAAAAGATTTTTTTTGTTAATTGAGTAGTCAAAACGAGTTGGATCAACATTATCTAAGCTTCTTTATTATTTTGACAATGTTTTCCTCCAAATTTGTACAAGGATGTAATATATACAAAAATATCGGGATACGAAAGTTTTCAGATGAATTGAATTTCAAATATATACACTTACGAAAAATAATGTCAGTTCAATATTTTACGGAAGATGGGCGAACAAGGCGTGCAAAATGCCTAAAAAATGTATACGTCATATTCAAGTTGTGAATTTAGTATTATAGTAAAGTTCTTATTGAAAGAAATGACAGTATAACAAACAAAACTTTAATTTTGCGGAAAAAATTCTAGATCTTTCAAAAAAATTCATTCTATGATTTGAAGGGGAAAACATGGTATTCTCTGGGTTCTTGTTCCATGTTTTTGTAAACCAAAGTATGAATAGTTTTACAAATATTGAGAATATAATCTTTCAAAAAATGGAGAGAAGACCCTCTCACATGGAAAAAAAAACACCACCAAAACGATACAGGTTTTTATCACGTTTGGGAAATGGATTTTACGGGGGTTTTTTTTGCTTGTTTTGTTTTGTTTGTTTGTTTTGTTTTGTTGTTTGTTTTGTTTTTTGGTGTTTTTTTTTTTTTTTTTTTTGGTTGTTGTTGTTCTTTTGTTTTGTTTTGTAATTCTTTTTTTCTTTGCTTCTCAAGAAATTTCTGGATTGATTTTTTTTTTTTTGACTTGGGTGGACAACCCCCTCTCCTGAAGGAAATTTCTGGATCCGCGCCTGCAATATATTTGAAAGTCACTGAGAATGTAAATCACTTTACTGTGTAAGCGTAAATTGTTTCAAGTGTGCTCGCTATAAGTATGTTTAACTGTATATATTTACTAAAAGATATTTTTTCGCATTACGTCAGATTCTGAGCTATCCTTCACTCTCTTCTATAACTTTCTTTCATTCGCTGTCCCCATGGTAGTTGCATGATTAATTAAAACCAAACAACATATACCTGACATGGTAACTAGGTATTACGCCGAGGCTGCTGTTCTAATTAATCTCCACATCGTCTATTTATAGCCATTTATCAAAAATCTAAATATAGGTTTCCAACACGCCAATTATAGACATAACTGATACTACACTTTCTCAGCAGAAAAAGGGGTATCTAGTCGTTGATGTCAAGCTGTAATGTCAGGGACTGCACATAGAAGTAAAGTTTCTTATGAGTAGATAGTACAAATTAAAATCTGTTTAAAACTACATGCATTTTGTGTTTCTGTGTTTTTTTGTTTTGACTCCGCCACTTTGAAGCGAGGGCATTGCTTGACGCCGATGGGAATGTTACATTCAATGAAGAGCGAAAAAAATAGGTTAACAAAATAAAGCATTTTATCTTGCTTTCATTTGCATTGGTCGTATTTCTTCTAATAATATATTGATAGTAATGAAACGTAGTAGAAACGTAATAGAACATACCCATGGAGTGACCTGACACCCCTTTGAAAATAGATTGTTCTAAGGGTATATAAGTCAGTGCAGCTGGCACTTGGGGCAGAATTGCATGGTGTGAAGTCTGCTGAGTCCGATTGAAAGACGAAAGGCATACGTAATAGCTGAAGAAGTAAGGCTAGGGTAGAATTTGAATTAGCTCACCAGCGGTATTTATTTGTGTGTCAGGAGGTAGTAGATCTGATTAGATCGAGGCGCCTGATTCACTATATTAATAGGAACCCTTAAACCAAGAATACGCGGTGACGGGTTAGCCAATCACATTTAGTCCTTTAAAAATACTGTAGCACCCGATAAAACCTCTGATAGTTTAATTGTATTCTAATTATATATACAGAATCATTATACTCAGGAAGAGTTAAGGAAAATTATTATCGCCTGATCATTTTAGTCAGACAGAGTACGAGGAAAATCAGATCCCTTAAAAAGAGCCCTGGTTAAGATATATTCAGATAGACATGTTACAGTAATCAATGTAGCATGAACCCTATATCTGCTTATGATTATTGAAATATATAATGTGTTTATTTTTACTTACGTAAACATCTTGAAATCCATCACTTGAACCGTCGCCAATCTGTAGTTTAGTAGGAGCTCTTAGAGCAGATGATACGGCATCATCCCCAATCATGGATGAATCTTGTGCAACAGAACCAAATGGAATAGCTTCTGTAACATTATTATAGTTTCAATATAACATTTATTTAGACCTCTAGCATTGTAAAAGTCATAAAAGGTTAAATACAAGCTAAGGAAAATTTTCATACTGTACCAGTATTTGTTACAAAATCGACACAGACAAAATAAATATTAGTATTAAACACTTCATTTTTCAGAATACAAACATTCAATTAATAAAACGGGAGCAAAATCAATATCGAGTCTCCTATTCTTTCTATAAATCAAAAGTATAGTAAAAGTATAAGAAGTAAAAGTATAGTAAGTATAGCAGGGCAATTTAATTGCATGGATATACCCATCGTCGCAAGCCACGGGTTTTGTGTCCATGCTATTCCCATTTGTGCAAATAGCATGCACACAAAAACCGTGGCTTGCAATGATTGGATATATCAAGATTTCCATACGAGACAATTTTGTGCATAAGTTTTTTGTCATCTCTTTTGCAGTGATAAATTAAATAGTAAATTCTCAACTTCATTTTCTATGTAAACCTAAATATATTATACCATTTATGGCAGGCGCACTAGTAGTGGTTGTTGTTGGTTCTGTTGTAGTTGTAGGTTCAGGTGAACTTGTTGGTTCTGTTGTAGTTGTTGTCGGTTCTGTTGTCGTTGTAGGTTCTGTTGTAGTCGTTGTAGGTTCTGTTGTGGTTGTTGTAGGTTCTGTTGTAGTCGTTGTAGGTTCTGTTGTGGTCGTTGTAGGTTCTGTTGTGGTCGTTGTAGGTTCTGTTGTGATCGTTGTAAGTTCTGTTGTAGTCGTTGTCGGTTCTGTTGTAGTCGTTGTCGGTTCTGTTGTGGTCGTCGGTTCTGTTGTAGTCGTTGTCGGTTCTGTTGTAGTCGTTGTAGGTTCTGTTGTAGTCGTTGAAGGTTCTGTTGTGGTCGTTGTGGTTTCTGTTGTAGTCGTTGTCGGTTCTGTTGTAGTCGTTGTAGGTTCTGTTGTGGTCGTGGTCGGTTCTGTGGTGGTCGTTGTCGGTTCTGTGGTAGTCGTTGTCGGTTCTGTTGTAGTCGTTGTAGGTTCTGTTGTGGTTGTTGTCGGATCTGTTGTAGTCGTTGTCGCTTCTGTTGTAGTCGTTGTAGGTTCTGTTGTGGTCGTTGTCGGTTCTGTGGTGGTCGTTGTCGGTTCTGTGGTAGTCGTTGTTGGTTCTGTTGTGGTTGTTGCAGGTTCTGTTGTTGTCGTTGAAGGTTCTGTTGTGGTCGTTGGGGGTTCTGTTGTGGTCGTTGGGGGTTCTGTGCTGGTCGTTGTTGGTTTTGTGTTAGTCGTTGTTTGTTCTGTTGTAGTTGTTGTAGGTTCTGTTGTTGTCGTTGTCGGTTCTGTTGTAGTCGTTGTAGGTTCTGTGGTGGTCGTTGTCGGTTCTGTTGTGGTCGTTGTGGGTTCCGTTGTAGTTGTAGGTTCTGTTGTTGTCGTTGTCGGTCCTGTTGTAGTCGTTGTAGGTTCTGTGGTGGTCGTTGTGGGTTCTGTTGTAGTCGTTGTAGGTTCTGTTGTTGTCGTTGTCGGTTCTGTTGTAGTCGTTGTAGGTTCTGTGGTGGTCGTTGTTGGTTCTGTTGTAGTCGTTGTCGGTTCTGTGGTGGTCGTTGTCGGTTCTGTTGTGGTCGTTGTGGGTTCCGTTGTAAATGTAGGTTCTGTTGTTGTCGTGGTCGGTTCTGTGGTGGTCGATGTCGGTTCTGTGGTAGTCGTTGTTGGTTCTGTTGTAGTTGTTGTAGGTTCTGTTGTTTTCGTTGTCGGTTCTGTTGTAGTCGTTGTTGGTTCTATGGTGGTCGTTGTACGTTCTGTGGTGGTCGTTGTCGGTTCTGTGGTAGTCGTTGTTGGTTCTGTTGTGGTTGTTGTAGGTTCTGTTGTTGTCGTTGAAGGTTCTGTTGTGGTCGTTGGGGGTTCTGTTGTGGTCGTTGGGGGTTCTGTGCTGGTCGTTGTTGGTTCTGTGGTAGTAGTTGTTTGTTCTGTTGCAGTTGTTGTAGGTTCTGTTGTTGTCGTTGTCGGTTCTGTTGTGGTCGTTGGGGGTTCTGTTGTGGTCGTTGGGGGTTCTGTGCTGGTCGTTGTTGGTTCTGTGGTAGTCGTTGTTGGTTCTGTTGCAGTTGTTGTAGGTTCTGTTGTTGTCGTTGTCGGTTCTGTTGTAGTCGTTGTAGGTTCTATGGTGGTCGTTGTACGTTTTGTGGTGGTTGTTGTCGGTTCTGTGGTAGTCGTTGTTGGTTCTGTTGTGGTTGTTGTAGGTTCTGTTGTTGTCGTTGAAGGTTCTGTTGTGGTCGTTGGGGGTTCTGTTGTGGTCGTTGGGGGTTCTGTGCTGGTCGTTGTTGGTTCTGTGGTAGTCGTTGTTTGTTCTGTTGGAGTTGTTGTAGGTTCTGTTGTTGTCGTTGTCGGTTCTGTTGTAGTCGTTGTAGGTTCTGTGGTGGTCGTTGTCGGTTCTGTTGTGGTCGTTGTGGGTTCCGTTGTAGTTGTAGGTTCTGTTGTTGTCGTTGTCGGTTCTGTTATAAACGTTGTAGGTTCTGTGGTGGTCGTTGTTGGTTCTGTTGTAGTCGTTGTTGGTTCTGTTGTAGTCGTTGTAGGTTCTGTGGTGGTCGTTGTTGGTTCTGTTGTAGTCGTTGTAGGTTCTGTGGTGGTCGTTGTACATTCTATGGTGGTCGTTGTAGGTTCTGTTGTAGTCGTTGTTGGTTCTGTTGTAGTCGTTGTAGGTTCTGTGGTGGTCGTTGTACATTCTGTGCTGGTCGTTGTCGGTTCTGTTGTAGTCGTTGTTGTTTCTGTTGTAGTCGTTGTAGGTTCTGTGGTGGTCGTTGTACATTCTGTTGTAGTCGTTGTTGGTTCTGTGGTGGTCGTTGTTGGTTCTGTTGTAGTCGTTGTAGGTTCTGTGGTGGTTGTTGTACATTCTGTGGTAGTCGTTGTTGGTTCTGTGGTAGTTGTTGTAGGTTCTGTTGTGGTTGTTGTAGGTTCTGTTGTGGTTGTTGTAGGTTCTGTTGAAGTCGTTGTAGGTTCTGTTGTAGTCGTTGTAGGTTTTGTTGTAGTCGATGTAGGTTCTGTTGTCGTCGTTGTAGGTTCTGTTGTGGTTGTAGGTTCTGCAGTGGTTGTGGTTGTCGAAGGATCTTCGGTGGTCGTTATTGGTTCTGTTGTGGTCGTTGTAGGTTCTGTTGTAGTTGTTGTAGGCTCTGCAGGGGTTGTGGTTGTCGAAGGTTCTGTTGTGGTCGTTGTCGGTTCTGTTGTGATTGTTGTTGAATTAGTTGTTGTAGGTATTATTGTTGTTGTAATATCTGTAGTTGATTCTGTTTTTGATTTTGTTACCAGTAAAACTATTATTACAGCAACAACTCTGTACATTTTGCTGCTTTTTATTGTCTGGAAATTAAAGTGATAATTGATTATTTATTTATTTGAGTTTATTTTTCATTTCTAAACTCATGCAGAATTTTGTAAAGTTCCAAACGCTTCATATCTTATTTCAAAAGCACATCCTCTATTAAAAGGTTTACTTTGTATGCATGTCTCAGTTGTAATGTGATGTTATTTTGTACAGGTTACCTTTCTATTTTTAACTGCTGCTGTGCGTTTGAATGATCAGTGACCTACCGTTCGGACCAATGATTTCACTTACCACTAATTTATTTGCATGTTTTACTAATTTGTACACTTTATATATGCATGTTTTACTAATTTGTACACTTTGTAAATTAAAAAAAAACTTGCACAATGCCCGACCCCGAGCTTTGTACCTACCTGGTGACTGCAGATTGTAATTACATCTAAGATCGATTCGATCAAGGTGTTTGATTTTATTCCTAATGGTAATATTCCTGGAAAGATGAATTTGTATCGGTACCTTATATTGTAATATATTTACATGTAGTTGTTAAATATATACATGTATGTAAATGTTTGTAAATTCACTGACATATAAATATCTCGATGAGCGTTATATTTCGTAAATGATTTTATTTCTTTTTATTTAGTGTTTTATCTATGTCTATTGTCTTATATGTGTCTTATACTGTGTCTTACTGTCTTATACTATGTGTTATATGTGTCTCCTGTGTGTTATATGTGTCTATTGTGTGTTTTATGTGTCTCCTGTGTGTTTTATGTGTCTACTGTGTGTTATATGTGTCTACTGTTTGTTATATTGTGTCTACTGTGTGTTATATTGTGTCTACTGTGTGTTTTATGTGTCTCCTGTGTGTTTTATGTGTCTACTGTGTGTTATATGTGTCTACTGTGTGTTATATGTATCTACTGTGTGTGTTTCTTTGAATAAATAAAACCTCAATCCTGTTAAAATGGTGTCCACGTCGATTTTCTACCAGTCTACCAGTTGATTCGAATCGCAACAGCATGCTTATTTGTCACAGTTTGATGATAGAATTCATTAAAGTTAATCTAATATTTGATATTTAAGTTTAATTCAGCAAAAAAGAAATGCATCTGCCCTATTAGTAAATAACTCTATGTGCAGCCTGCATGGATAAAAAGGATCTAAACAATACTTTGTTAAAAAAAAAACAAAAACAAACAAACAAACAAACAAACAAACAAACAAACAAACAAACAAAAACAAACAAACAAAAAACAAAAACAAAAAACAGAACCAAAAAAAAAAAAAGAAGCAAAAATTGTTTATTTTCTTCTTTCGCCACAAAATAAAAACAATATAATTTATCCGTTTTTAATTTAATACAGTTTCATTGGCCTTGCAGAATCAAAATTCAGTGTATGAACTAAAATATAGTGCTGCAGAACTGGTCCAGGTAAACATCTGCTTTGAAGCTAGGGATCGAACTTCCTTAAACTAGTTTCAACTCCTGTTGCAAAGATGCGCAGGAGGATAAAACGTACGCTCAACTAGGACCTCGGGTCACCCGCAAATAGTTCGTCATTTTGCGTAGTAATAAAATATCATATGAACTCTCCAGGCATTAAAGGCACAAAAGTAAATTCATCTATATCAATACGGTGACCGGAGGACACCTTATATTTTAATTGAATTTTATTTAACAGACATAGTTTTAAAATCTATCTCAAATACAATCATATTAATAACTTTAATTTACATCTATCCCCTTTCTAATAGATTAGCACAGACGTGAAAGTAATGCTTTTAACGTTTAAACACACGACGACAAGTTGTTAATAGGTCAGGCCCCTAAGAATCTGTGTCGGACGGGTCCCCCCACCCTCACCTCCCAATAATTTTGCCAGAAAAACAAAGAAAATATCCCTCAATAATTTTTCGAGTAAGTATCATAGCCTGGCATTTCACAAATTCATAGATCTGATTCATTAATAAATTTGTTTACATGTAATTAACAAATTTTCCCTTTATTTTTTTTATAGTGGGATTTAAATGTTAGTAATGCATTTTTCTTCACAAATGCTGAACTGCTTAACTTTTTTCAAACAAAACTATTATCGGACACTGGAGCAGCCGACTATTTGTAGTTATATTAGAAGGTGAAAATGGGGAAATGAGTCGTTTTTTTTTTTTAAATTTTCTTTACTCGTTCAGTACCATCATCAATCATTTAGGGACATTGCTAAACTAAAAGACTTTTCAAAAACAAAATAAAGGAAACAAGTATGAGAATAAGCATCTGAACATTTAATCATGTGAAGGAAAAAAACTCATTTCACTCTATGCTTACTTCTTACCTTACATAAACAAAGACTACAACTTTCATTCTTTTATATCATAACACAATAATGAAATATGAAGAAAAAGAACAGTAATCAATTCAAATTAAAGTCCATTGAAACAGTACAAATTTGGAGCGGAGCATACACAAACCTCCTAAATCATCAGAGCGGGATCAGGCGCCAAGGAGGAGCATGCATCTCCGCCGACCAGCCACACCCGCCGTTTGCTCATTTTCATGATCGGGCAAACGGAAAAATCTGTTGACAATTCAGTGTAACAGTTTAAATAGTGGTCTAACAACCAGCACGAAAAAAAGTCATCCAGCATTTGACTAAATGATACAAGTATGTATTTGTCGACAAGGTTATTGTATCGACCATAGAACCTCCGTAAACTAGATTCTTGTCATCCCTGTTTCATCAACCCGCCTGTAATATATTCCGCTTTAGAAATTGTTCGCACCTAGATTTTTAATATCTTGAATTTATTTTCAAACAAATTTTACAACTGATGATTAACTACAAACTTGCTGAGCAATGAAAAAGGTGAAGATATTAAACAGGAACCGAACTCAAAAATCCTATTAACAAGGAACATTTGTGAACAGGGCATAAAACACAGATTCCTAAATTCAAGAGATGGGATCAGGTGCTTAGGAGTAAGCATCCTCTTGCATACGGAATGATATATTAGTAATAATATGTCAATACGGAGACCAGAGATCATCTTGTATGGTATACTAGTAATGTACATGAACAACATAAGGTGACCTCTGGTCTCCCTAATGGTGAATAATATAAGGTGACCTCTGGTCCCCCTAATGCTGAACAATATTAGCTGACATCTGGACCCTCTAATGATGTACAATATAAGGTGACCTCTGGTCCCCCTAATGATGAACAATATAAGGTGACCTCTGGCCCCCCTAATGATCTACAATATAGGATGTCCTCTGGTCTCCGCATTTATATACAACTTTAGGTAACCTCTGGTCTTCCTTATGATGAACAACATAAGGTGACCACTCGTTTCCCTAAAGATGTACAATATAAGGTGACCTCTGGTCTTCCTAAAGATGTACAACATAAGGTGACCTCTGGTCTCCGTATTCATATACATGTAGAACCTTTGGTCTTATACAACTTTTTTTTACATCATTAGCAGACCAAGGGTAACATAAACTTCTATATGTATACAAAGACCAGATGTTACCCCATATTGTACATGTCTAGAGAACGCAGGGGTCACATATAGTTGTATATGAAGAAGGAGGATAGAGGTCACCTTATATTGTGCGTCATCAGGGAGATCAGAGGTCCCATAAAGTTGAATATCAATACGGAGACTAGAGTTCCCTTTTTACTGATAGCAGTATTCACATTAAGTTGTATACGGAGACCAAAGGTCACCCTATATTGTACATCATAAGGGGGACCAGAAGTCACATAAATTTATATATGAATACGGAGACCAGAATTCGCCTTATATTGTACGTCATTAGGGGGACCAGAAGTCACATAAAGTTGTGCGTAAATGCGGAGTACAAAGGTCACCTTACATTTTACATTATTAGGGAGACCAGAAGTCACCTAATGCTGTAGATCATTTGGGAGACCAAAAGGTCACCTAATGTTGAAAGGAGACAATAGGTTAAAAGAGTGGTATATGAAGAATTATTTCCCAAATATAGACTTTGATTTTAATGACATGCGAAAACAAAAAGGTACACGATTTCTTCATATTCACTGAATTTATTTCGTCGGAATGGGTGTGTGTGTTTGGACAATTTGCTTGTCTTCATATACATGATTCTTAGAAGCAATTCTCAAGGGGTCCGTGTTTTCTATGTCTATTTTTGGTTAGTCTCTTTTCGGTTAGTTGGTTTTCCCATTTGCAGATCTAGCGGGGGTGGTGATTGGAATTCAGCATCTCCCTTCCATTAAATTTTCAATTATCAAATGCAAGGGGAACACCTGTTTTGTAATATCAATAAGTTAAGGAGGCCAGAGGAATAGCTAGATTGCTATATTGAGAAGGTCGCCTATTGTGGTATGATATATTATTTGGGAGACCAGAGGTCACCTAACGTAATAAAGTCCAAGGGGGCATTCTCTCCCCCCCCCTCCCCGTTAGAACTGCGTGTGCTGAGACAAAAGGTCACCTACTCTTACATATCAATAAGGAGGCCAGAGGTAGCTAGTGTGTTACTTTGATACGGTCGCGTAACGTGGAGACTACGGGTCACCTAGCGTAATTCATTACCATATAACTTATATATCTTAAAATATAACAATCAATGTTGCTTGCTTTTTTACCCCCTTTTTGGTATCTTTCCTAACATCAGATGATTATTCTTTAAAGAAATGAATTTTCTGTTTGATGTATTACATTTGTAAAGGCATCCCAGTAGAACGATTTATTCTACTTTCACTTTGCGCTTGCAATGCACTATATTTTGTAGCGGAGTAAACAGGTTTGATAGTTGTGAATGAGCAGGTGACCTTAGGTCCTAGTTGGGCGTTCGTTTTATCCTTCTGCCAAAGATGCATTCAAAATAGCCATATTTCTACTGTAAATTCTTCCAACTCATAATTTAGTTAAGTTGGTGAAGCCAAGATTCTGAAATAATTGTCATTGACATAAAAACCAAAGCTCTTATTAACTCAGGATATATGATAACCTGTATTTTAGAAGAATTTTGCAAAAACTTTGTTAATCCTATGTCAAGGCTATTTACCATAACAAAAATTGGACTTGATGTTCAGAGTGTCGCCCATTTATGGTTGAAATACTGCTGACTTAATTGGCTTTAACCAATAATCATAATCTAATGTAGTGCTTTGTGTTTGTCATAAAGGGGCTATATTGAACTAGACATTTGTTTACTTTACTTTGGTAATTCTACACGAACTATACCTACTCAGGTAGTTCCCCAGACAAATTGTTCAAAGCCTGTACCAGTGATTATTATAACTAATTTCAATAGTATTTGCAGGAATACTAATGATCATAACTCCAACGAAGATGTTCCAAAAGAATGACAGATAATATTAATATATTGGATAGTGTGAATGAGGAGACACCAGTCAAGACAACCAGCAAGTATACCATTTAAGTGTTACCAAATGAGACGAAAATTATCAGGTCGACATCTGAAATAGCCATGAGATCGATATTATATCAGCTTTAAGTCTCATGGTTTGTCCTAGAGTTATTCATCTTACTCAGAGCAAAGATACTCGTTTGGAATCCCGAGTCGTCAGAACGAGGTATTCAAATCTCTCTCCAGGCATTTGACATCAAGACATCTGAGGAGATCTTCTGAGCAAGTAAGTAAGGCAAAGAAGTTTATCTATCAACGGACTAACTTATTTTCCGATGGACCAACTGAGAAAGGTAAGACCAATATTCTGAAACACGACATTAATTTCATGTTCACATGGAGAGTTTAATTCGAATTAAACATAAGGTACTGCGAATTAAATAAGAACCGGGTTCACACGGAGAATTAAATGCGAATTAGTCTAATTCGAATTAATTTACTGAGCATCAGATTACTTTGCATTAGCTCAGTGTGAACGCTAAGCATGCGTTGTTACAAAGCACTTTGAAAAATTACGCACTTTGAAAAAAAATTTTCGAAGAGCGTTAATTTTGGGACCACGTTAACGCACTTTGAAAAAAATATTTCTTTTCAAAGTGCGTTAATATCGACCATATTAACGCACTTTGAAAAAAAATTGCACAGCTTGGTCAATATTCTTGCAAATTTTAGGCCTGATAAATAATTATTTGAACCTGTTTGGATAACTTTTCGGTGATGACGTCAGGATCTGAGATATAGACGATTTAAAGATTTTTAGGAGTTGTCCTGTTTCCAAAGGTTCTCGTAACTGTAATAAAAGGGAAATGAATCTCTTAGAAATAATGGGGGAATAATTGTTTAATAGCACAGTTTCGTTTCTTTTTTTCTTTTCTTTTCTTTTTTTGAAATTTTATCCAGTCTCTAATAAGTTTGGTAAATGTAGGTGTCGATAACTGACTTAAAGCAGCGCATTCTTCCTAGGGAAAAGGGAGATTTTTCCATACCATGAAAATTCTTTCTCTCATCTATCTTTCTATCATATTCATCTATCTATCTATTGTGAACATATATGAAACAATGGTTGACTCATTTATTTAATAGTAAGAAAATAAACCTTAGCCACATTACTCACTCGACTGAAATTTTTACCTCGTTCACTAATAACTTTTTCTCAAAAAAGTTATGCAGTCAGATTACTTCTAAACCTGTAATTTGATATCATAAAAACGCTAGACATGTCAAATAGCATGTTTTAATTATCATGTAAATTATTTTTTTTTCTGAGGAATTATTGTGGATACATTTTGAATAAAGGTTATGCGACTCTCTTCTTTAATATAATAGGGTGTGTATTTTTTTTTTCAGGAAAGCCTATTTCAATTGTTTCATCTATTTTACGATAACTCAAATTTATTGAGAGAAATAATATCAATAGCATACCAGTTATGTAAATACATATATTTGTGTAGGAAAGATAGAGAGTTGGGCTGAGGGACTTTCTACCGGTCTTCACCTCGTTCTTGATGAGGGTAGATCAATTCATCAGTTTTTCAGAAGAAATATAACAAATTAATGCTGTCTATTACTAAAATCTAAGTCCAGAATTTTTGTTTTATACGTATTTTTTCAAAGTGCGTTAAGTGTCTACATGGTAAAGAATGTTGATTTATACTCTTAATGCACTTTGAAAAAAAATTTCAAAGTGCGTTGATTTTGTTCCAAATTTAACGCACTTTGAAAAATATTTTCAAAGTGCGTTGATTTTGTCCCAATTTTAACGCACTTTAAAAAAAATTTTCAAAGTGCGTTGCCACAATGCGTAATGGAAAAAAAAGTCACGTGCCACATGTCAGTGGTCAGATATAGGTACTTATTTTCATATTATTTTTTACTCATCAATTCTGTTCATATTTTGTATATTTCCAATTTTGGATGTCCTAGCTACATATCTTAAAGCAGTTATGTCATCAGATTTCTTGACTTATTTAAGAGATATCGCCATTCAAATATCACTCGGTACAGTGTCCGTATGAAGTTTTGATTTTTCATTTTTACTGAATGATCCATTATTGAGGCTGTAAGGGGATTTTTTAAGTACAAACCAAAAAATATGTATAAAGACATGTATTTTTTCAAATGTTGCAGAATATAAATAGAGTTTAACAATATGAACTGCAACTTTGATGTCGGAAATATTTGTTGCAATTTTGTAATTAACTATTTCAATGACAGAAAAAAGAACGTTTATAAACTTTTGCTGTTCATATTTGAGATGGAAGAACTATTTATAAGCTTTGATTGAAGCAATATTACATTATTGTCGTCCTGTACAGTATTGATTTCTCATACATTCCATTGTACAGAAATCTTTCTTTAAAAAAAAAATGATACTTTTTAGAGTAATTGGTCATAAAGGATTAAATTACGTGCAGATTTAACATTACAGCACATTTTAACAGCAAAATCAATTTTTCAAAAATGCAGCTCATACTGCTTTAAAGCACTTTTTCATATTTCACAATATACTAGTTTTATGGATTGGATAATAACGCACTTTTTAAGAGAGCTTCAACGACAAAAACTCATATGAGAAAAAATTCTGTCAATGAATATTTTAAAATTTTTGATAGAACTGAAGTCCTTATCGTAGTATTTAACTGTACAAATATCAAAAGGTGAAGCTTACTCCATATCAAGGACATCGTTGAACAAGACATAATCATAGGGGCTTGTCTTCTGGATAGTTAGATGTAAAATAAATTAATAAAATTTGAATCCACTTTAAATGCACTTTAAAAAGTTAACAATAAAGATTCTGACACTTTCAGTCAAAAGATACTATGTTTGAAAAAAGTACCACACCTATATACATAAACTCTACAAGGGACGAACGCTGTCATCTTGGAAAAAAATACTCCCACCCACTTCCGCACCTATTTCTGGACTCTAAAGCATTCATTTATTTCATTGCCATGGTTTTATTCCCTACAGTGATGATTTTACTTAATGTTGATGTGTCTGTTAGTCTGAATCTTTATTGTAACAACTTTTTAAGGTACGTGTATTATCTCTATTGTAGGGAAAAAACGAATGTATCTTAATAACGTTAACTATGAAACACTATATATATGTATATTGTTTGTATCAGGATCGCTATATGAAAAAAACTCTAATAGTCTCTAACAAAAAAACTATAGTTTACCAATTTGAAAGTTAACTATAATTTAATGCAGTATCAAAGTTTTTACGATAGTAAATCAAAGTATTTTTTTTTTTTTTTTTGGATATATGATTGTGATATTTTATGTTCTTAAATTTATATGTGCATATTTTTTTTATATTTTAGGGAACTACGAGAAGTGATCAAAAAGTTCGTGAACTATCTCGTTATTTAAAAAAACCACAGCTCAGATCCAAATGAAATTTGGCACACATTTAGTCATAAACATGTTTTATAAAAGCAGATATTTGCTTCACGTTTGGACGTCACAATATATTAAAAATGACTCAATATGTAGATGACGTGACAAAAAATGGTTGACTCAGTCGTACTTGAGCAACGAACGGCTTTGAAGTGTAACGTTTATCTTAGAAATTCCTTTTCAGTAGCATATAATAATTTGTACACGATTTATGAAGACAAAAAGGCATGACAGAAGTTCAATCCATCATTAATTGATTGGATTGTTTCAGTGAAGGAAGGGAGGTGGTTAAAATGATGTTTGTTCTGGTGCCCTGTGAAAGCAAGCTTGGGAAGAGATGTGTCCTTAGTTGAGCAATCTGTAACGAAAGATCGCAAATTACAGTTAAAAAATAGCTGAATATCTTAACAATAATATTAATCATTGAATCCGTAAAATGTCGTTTACCTTAGATTTTAAAC